>NC_034612.1:32218206-32311115 GCF_900095145.1 Mus pahari
TAGAGCTAGAAGACGGATCTCAGCTCCTCCCCGGAGCCCAACGCCAGCTCTGCCCCTCCATCCTTGGCCTAGGCAAGCACTCATTTACTGTGTAGCATCTTATTAAAGAGGTACTGAGTGTCCTGTAGACAAAATTGTCTCACTGATCCCCCCCTCAGTGATACTGTCTCTCCCAGGGCACCATGGCAGTCTAGTGGGCCCTGAAAGGATCTAGTAGCTGTATCCACTGAGTGGCTCTGTCCATCCTGGTTGCAGAGTGACCCAACTGAGCAGTTCCCAGAGCAGAGGAAACATCTGTCGACCTCTCTATGGTTCCTTAGTTGTTACACAGACAGACAGACAGACAGACAGACAGACAGACAGGCTCCCTATAGTTACTGATTTCTTTCCATTGCAGGCTGAGGCCTTTCACCTCCTACAAGCTGCGCCTGAAGGCCACCAATGACATTGGGGACAGTGACTTCAGTGTAGAAACAGAGGCCGTGACCACTTTGCAAGATGGTGAGCAAAAGCCAGCCCAACACAGCCACTCCCCACTGCTATTCGAAGGCCCGAGGGCAACTTCCTCCCAGAAAGAGACCCTGCTCCTGTCCTGAGCAGAGAGGAGGGGTCACCAGGGAGGGTGACAAGCAGAGGAAGTCCATTAGTAACTGACAGCCTGGGGTGTTCCTACACACCCCATGGTCATAAATCAAGGCCCCCTGGAGAACTTCCAGATGGAATGGAACTTGCTTTGATTGGCTCCCAAAACCATTAGAAATTGAATAATTAATGGAGGTCGTTAAAAATAAATGTCTGCGGGTAGCTGGGTCCAAGCAGTTTCAGATTTCCCCAAAGCACCAGGTGGCTTCTTCACCCCCTTCTGACCTCAGAGGCACTGGGCCTGAAGATACATTGTCAGCGACCTGGTCCTGGGTGTGGGAAGGAGTGCGGTGATCCTGGGAGAGCACTCCATCAGACACAGCGATAACCTGACAAGCCTGATGGGAGATGGATACTGCCTAACTCCCAGATCAGCCTCAAAGCCCAGGCACTTAGTGCAGCCGCAAGGGCTTTGCGGTAACTCCCAGAAAGCTCTGTCTTTTCCATTTAACGCTCCAGTGCAATGGTTTCCAAGTGGGCCAGGTCCCAGCTGCCTGGTCCTGTGACCTCACACCATGTGTCGTTGCCCCTCCTCCCCACTTCCATATCCTTTAGAGCCTGGAAGTTTAACTTGTACTATACAAAGTTTCAGGCCACCTCCGGGTAGAGGTAAGCCATTGCAGCTTCCCAGCTGCTCTCACGATGTCTGCTGCAAAAACAAAATAAAAACAAACAAACAAAAAACCAGGTAGCTCTCTCCTCCACAGGAATGGGAAATATTTCACTTGGGAGTCAAATCTGAGTGAATGTGGACCAGGGAAACACAGATTCAGGTTGCCTTAAATTCCATATTTCAACATGATAACAATTCCATACAATATTTATAGTAGCAGAACAAAGGAAATTTTAAACAAGAACAATTTTGAATCTATGTCTGGAATAAATTGGCGGGAACACCAGGTAGGTAGGTTTTGGTAATGTTGACTTTAGACCTCAGACTTATCTGGTGACAGTTTTAGCCTTTAGTCTGTTTGTACATTCCAAAAGCATTTACATAACAGTCACAATGGTGTTAGATTATTGCACACAGTGGTAGGCAATCCATGGCTATTTAGGGACTAAGATAGCCAAAGATAATTCAGCTCCCTGACCTGTAACATTTCAGCTTTCTAGGGCCACAGAAGTTGTAATGGTTAATGTAGGTCCAACCCCCCCCCACACACACACACACACCTTTCCCCCTGAGAACTTCAGTTGACAGAGAGAATTTGCTGCAAACCCAGCATCCATACTGTTGAGTCCACTGGTGCCTGATGAAAAGGAGTCTAGGCTTCCCTGAGTCCCTGGAGAAATGAATCCTGTGCTCTCATCCTGAGAGTTGATGACATCCTGCTTGCAGCTGTAGGGGCCAAAAAGCAGCGGAGCTAAGGAGAGAAGCTGTGACCTTGTACAGGAAGCTGGGTGGGCGGCCCATGTCACCTGGCAGGGCAGGTGGGAAACGGCAGACACAAAACCCCTTCATTCATAGCTAAGACTATGTGGAGGGAGAAAGGCTATCAATGAACCCCTTTAAACCTGAGGGTTTGCTGACTGGAGAGAAAGCCCACGGAGTAGTATGCTTGTTGCTCAAGAATAAGGACCTGGGTTCAAATCTCCAACACCCATGTTACCAAAAAAAAAATCTCAACAACATTTGTAACCCAGCTGGGGAATGGGGGGGAGGTGCCAGGGCTTAGCCAGCCAGTTTAGCCAACGTGGAGAAACTGTGGGTTCAGCAACTAAGGTAGAGAGCAGCAAAGAGCTTGCTAGCTCTAACTTCCAGCCTACACACACACCCCTGAGGACCAGCATGGGGCATAAACATGTACACATATGCGTAGAGCCTACGCAAGCACACAGGAGAGGGGAGGGGCAGAACAAGGGCAGAAAGTCGGCATCAAAGGAAACCTGAAAAAAAAAAAAACCCCACATTCATTTTTATCTTGCATCAGACACAATGGAGAGAATATTTGCCACAGTGCACTAATTCTTAGAAGAAAGAAACCCAGACACCCAGCAGGCTGCTTTCATTGTTGGGTTATCTCTGACAAACAGGGAGCACGGATCCTGACAGGCTCCCAGGGACCTCAAGGAATAGGCCAGTTCTGAAGAGCTATTCAAGGACCTCTCCAGACTCCCCAGGCCCCTGCTCAAGCCTTTGATATTCAAATGGAGCTTTTGAGGCCCCTATCTCATCATCTTCCTTGTCTGAGACTCGCAATTTCCCTTTGTGGATGGATTTGCATTGTGTTTGTGGCCCTTTGTCTCCCTCTGTCAGGTGGAGATTGACTGCCTAGAAGAGGGAGGGGCTTCTGATGACTCTGAGTGACATTTTCTGTTTCTTGTGTTAGGGATGGGATCCAAAGCCTTGCAGGTGTTCACCCCAGCCTCTCACTAGAGGATTCTAGGCAGGGGCTCTACCACTGAGCCACACCCCAGCCCCTCACTGGGGGATTCTAGGCAGGGGCTCTACCACTGAGCCACACCCCAGCCCCTCACTGGGGAATTCTAGGCAAGGGCTCTACCACTGAGCCACACCCCAGCCCCTCACTGGGGCATTCTAGGTACTTACTCTGTAACTGAGCCATTCCCCTAGACATTGTTGGTTTTGTTTTTATCTTTGTTTTGTTTTGTTCTGTTTGACAGAGCTTCAGTTATGGCACAGGCTGGTCTTGAGTTTGCAGTCCCTCTGCTTGTGCCTCCAAAGTCCCCAGGACCTCAAGCATGGTGGTCCCTGATCCCCATTTTGTTTGTTGGCCAGTTTTTTTTTGTTTTTCGAGGCAGGTTTTTCAAGGACTATGTAACAGTCTTGGCTACCCTGGAATTCATTTCATAGACTAGGCTGGCCATGAACTCACAGTGATCCACGTGCCTCTGCTTCTTGATGTTAGGATTAAAGGTGTGCACCACCACTGCACAGTCCACATTTCTAATTAACCTGATATCTATCCACTGCACAGGATTCTTGGGTTGGATAAAGGTCCACATTGATGACAGACTAGTAGTATAAGGTCTAGAGCAATGGTTCTCAACCTTCCTAATACTACAGCCCTTTGATACAATTCCTTATGTTCTGGTGACCCCCTCCAACCATAAAATTGTTTTCATTGCTACTTCATAACTGTAATTTTAGGCAACCCCTGTGAAAAGAATCATTCAACTCCCAAAGAGGTCACCACCCATAGGTTGAGAACTACTGGCCTAGAGGGTGACACTAGAGTCCACATGTATGACTAAGTGTGGATGGCCTGGGGGACTCAGAAGACAATCAGCCAGGGACAACCCTGGGATGTGAGGTAGACAGAGCCCAGCACACATGTGAGGTAAAGGAATATGCCCAGTCCTGCCTAGCTCCATAAGCACTTACTGCACTGGCTCTTGTTGGCACTCGGGCACAGCTGAGGAGACACAGAGGATAAAGTTGGTAGGTGAGTGAGGACTGTGTGATCTGGAGAGGACAAAAAGGCCATGGGGAGGAGGTCTTCTACACCTGATATAGGATAGGGGTTCTGCTCTGGTCCAAAAGCAGGCTCAGCCATGGCAAGAACCAACCCGACCTTGTCCTTCCTGAGACCAGACCAGAACCCTGCAGCTTCCTGGCTCACAGCTAGATGCCAGTTGCCTTGCTGGCTAGCCGGCAGCAGCCTCGACTCTACCAACAGTCACATCTGTGTTTCACACTAAGAGCGCGTGACCTCACTGTGACCACCTGGCTTGCTCACAAGGAATGAACAACTATCACCCATGATTTCAGAAAATGCCGTCTGACTCCCATTCCCAAAGACACGGAACCCAAAGAAGGGTCTTGGGCAGGGGCTTCCAGGGGACTGTGGGTGTCCCGAGGGGCCCATGGGGGATTCCAGCTCTCCTGGATGCCCCAGCATGGTTAAAGGAGCCACCCTTGTTACATTAGGCAGATGAATGACGGTTGAAGGCCACCCCCCACACCGAAAGGCATCTGAAATCCTCCAGAGCCATTCTAACCCTGCTTTCTTCCATCTGCTGCCCTGCAGTTCCAGGAGAGCCACCAGGATCTGTCTCAGCCACACCGCACACCACGTCCTCGGTTCTGATCCAGTGGCAGGTAAGAGCCAGGGGCACTCACGTATTTCTGAAGCATGCTTTGGCTTCCCGGTTCAGTTAGCCATGACAACGGCAGAGTCTACACATAAGCCACGCACATGTCAAGTATATAACAAACAGCCTGTCTGAGTTAGACAGAACCCCCAACTGAGGAATGACAGCAGGCATCTACAGGAGAGGACTGGCCCAGGGTTGGGGCTCCCCAAGGCCCAGCACTGAAGAAATAGGTGTTCAGATCTCCAGGGCTACAGCCTGCCCTCAGAGCACAGGGATGAGAGGAGAGGCAGAGATGCTGACCAGTGAGGGAGATGCCAGATGCCAGTCCTGGGGTTGTCCTGCTAAAGAGTGTGAGGCCCTAAAGGCCTGAGGGAGAGCTGATACTGTGGGCCATGTGCAGAGAGCCGCAGGAAGGCTTGGTTAGCCCAGGTTTGGCCACTGTGTGCTGGGGATAAAGAGGACCAAGTGGCCATGAGACTCTTCCTTAAGATTGGTGGTGGTGTCAAGGGGAATGGCAGGTGCCAGCATGAATACAGAGACAAAGAAACCTCAAGGACTATGTTCTGGACAGACTTTCAGTACTGTGACAAAATAACCTTTGGGGGTGGTGGTGGTGGCAGTAGACAACACAAAAGAGGGAAGACTTATTGAAGTATCTCCATTTCAGTGAATTACAGGTCATCCTAGAAACTCATTCTTAAAGAATTATTTGCATGACCTAATGAAGAGGGAACCTGCTAGGTGGCAGAGACTGAGGGCGAAAAGGCCCAGGCTAGGGTACCAGTAAGGGCCTGGGAAATGAATGACCCTCTGGGCAGGATGGCCTAGGAACTATGTGGCCATACCTCAAGTATGATAGACAATTCAGAGCAGAGCCCTAGGAGTACTAGAGCCTGGAGTCTGCACTGAGAAGAAAAAGAGAAACAGGACCAGGTATCTGGATGAGCCATCTTACCCCCAAAGTGTCTGGACCACCCAGCTAGTGTAATGGCCAGTGGCTCCTGCTCCTCCTGATCATGAGGTGTACCATGTTGTCTCTTGGTACCTAAGTGTTAGGTTGTATCTCACATTAGCTACTTTCTTCCTAGCAAAGACAAAATACCTAATAAGAAGTTTATCAAGTGGAGGAGGGTGTATTCAGGTTTAAAGTTCCAGGGTCCAACCCATCAGGATGGGGAAGGCACGGCAGCAAGTGCTGGAGGCGGCTGGTCACATAGTATCCACAGTCAGGAAGCAGAGAGAGCTGGATGTTTTGGCCAGCTTTCTCCTTGTTCAATCCAGGACCCCAGCACATAAACTACCATTAGGGACCTGCTTTGTATAACCTAAGACCTGCTTTGTATAACCTAATCTAGAAACTTCTTCACAGACATGCCCAGAGCTCTGTCTCCTAAGTGATCCTAGATCCCATCAGGTTGACAGCCAGTACTAACCCTCACAGGTTATGTATGACACTGCCATTGAGGCACAAAAGTGGAGTCAACCTAATGGAATCTGATGCTGTCAACTTCAGGAGGAGCAGAGAACAGGACTCTCGCAGCAAAGGTCCCTGCTGGGAATATAACAGTTCCCCTCTCAGACAAAGTCACTACTCAGTGACAGGTGCCTTTCAAGGCAATAAAAAGACGTTTCCAAACGTTTCCTGGTGACGCTGGCAGCTCACTCCTGTGCCCCCAGCCTCTGGATTCACCAGAGTATGGGGGACAGGACAGAAGAAGAGAGAATCAGCCAGGGCTTCCACCTGCCCCAATATATCTAGGAACCACCCGTGCCAAATAACAAATGGCCTTGACCTGAGTATGCCAGGGGCCACTGGGACCCTGCTGAAGCCTCTCTGGAAAGCAGGTGTCATGGATGCTCATCTCTGACATTTCGAGTCCTTACTCCCTACAGACCCTGCTTCAGCCCTGACTTGGCATCAGGGGCTGTGATGGGAAGCCAGGAACATTCCAAGCAGAAGTTCAAAGTCCTGGGTGCTGGTGTGGCTCTCACCTTCCACAAACACACCAGGGGGAGGGGAGAAAGGACTGGTTTTGGCTTTGGTTTTGCTTTCAGTTGCTGCTGGGATGGGAACACAGAGCCACACTGATACCTGTAGCAGCCCAAGAGGTCCCTTAAGGGATCTTGACTCAAATAAAGCCAGCCCCTTGGCATCAGTGTAGCCAGTGTGAGCATTCCATTAAAGGGAGAAAGAAAGGCACCAGGCAAAGAGCACACCTCAGAGTGAGCACGGCTTCCCAGAGACTGTCCCGGCTCAGTCTTCACTGCGTCTTCTATACTTCAGAAGTTCCTGGAATTCTGTTGCTTAGAGAATTTCTAAGAGGCCATCCCCTCCCCCACCTTAGTCCCCCTCTTTGATAACTGAGATCATAAGAGGACTCCAGAGATGCCTTGGGTCAGACTCTAATCAAATAGAGTGATAGGGAGCCCTAAGGCTGTGCAAGGGAGTTAGGATTTGGTTGAGGTATTTTTTTGTGTGTGTTGTTGTTTTGTTTGGGGGAGGGGGGTATTTTGGTTTTGTTTGTTTACTGTCAGTGGGATTTCTAGTGAGATTCCTGGAATACTGACAGTTACAGCTGAGAGGAGATGCCTTAGGCAAATTAGGAAATTTGCCTTAGGCAAATAAATGTTCCTTGGATCTGAATTGATTCTCAGCCTGTGAAAGGCTTCAACCAGACTCTGGGGTGAAGAGCTCTGTTTCCTTCTCATGCCCATAATTCTCTCTGCCTTTCTGACTGCCTCCACTCCTACTGTGCCAGATTCTACTAGAAAATTAGCATTTTCTTTGTAGATGTGGCAGCTGGTGTACCAACAATGAGATACGCATCGTTTCCATAGAGGCGGGGAGTGCTCCGGACACGGTGCATCTTCCCCTTGGAATAAAGTTGCTGTGGCTATAAGCCGCTGCCAGTCCCAGTCCACAGCAGCACAGGTGTTAAGCCTCCTCCATGGCTGCTGAGCAGCCCCGTGAAGTGGCCCAGAGCTGCACCAAAGGCACTTGGCATATGTGCCCATCAGCTGTGCCCTCCAGTGTCCAATAGAACAAACAGATTTCAAAAAGCCCAGAGCAAGAGGTGGTCAGTCCAATGTACTGTAGAAATAAATGCCTGTCAACCAGCAGGCAATTGAAACACAATTAAAATTAGGAGTAATTTAGGAAATTGGAGGCTGGAATGAAGAAAGAAGAGCTGGGTTTAAATATAGATTCTCGTTCCCCATGAAGCATCTCACCTGTAACCTTTTGTTTTTTTTAATAATTTACCTTTTTAAAAAAATACAAACATGGGCTATAATTTGAAGGCTGTGGGGCCCTCGTCAATACCTTCCCCACTGTGAGCTGTTGGGCTTCAGACGTCTTAGGGAACAGATCAAACTTTGCCTTTAGTGGGGTCCAGCTCTGCTAGAATCCTAGGATGTGACTATGTGTCCCAGGTGGGAGTGGTGTCATCTTTGCGATGAGCACTGTTTGTCCCAGGGCATGAGGCCTCTAAACTGATGACAACATTGACTGTTCCCGTGAGCCTTTCTGTGCACCAGTCCCACACACCCACCCTCACGCTACCCTGATACCTCAAGGGGGTGTTTGGTTATTTTTTTCTCCTTGCTGTGACAAGATACCCGACAAGAAGCTAACGTAATGGAGGGAAGGCTTGTTCTGACTCACAGCTCCAGGGTGCAGTGCTCCGTGGTGGGAATGGCATGACAGCAGGATCTTGGACACCTGCTTGCCTTGCATGCACTGAGGTGCTCTTCTCTAGAGTGAGGACAGGAGCCCATGGGGTAGTTAAATCCACATTTAGAGTGAGTCTTCCCACCTCAGCACACGCTAGAAACTTCTTCGCAGACATGTCTGGATGCTTACTGGCAAAGGAGAGACCTGCTCACCTCTTGCATAGGCTAAGGGACTCTTTCTTCTGTGATCCTGATGGCAGCCATGACAAAGGCCATGGGGGCCTCAGGCATGTGCAGCTGAGAACCCAGGGTTCGTCTCCTCTTCTCTCCTCCTGTACTTCAGTGCACACAAGCCTGAGAAATCAAGGGAGGGGGGCTTCTAGTTGTGCCCAAGGGACAAAGAACACGTGACAGGGTGACTAGATCTTCTCCAGGGGACAAGGTAGAGAAAAGGCCCAGCCTGGGCAAAGACTCAACTGTAAAGTTTCTGGCTCTCATGATGTGGATATGTTATGCTCCCCCAAAGTCTAATGAGTTGCATGCTTGGTTCCAGACACAAGTAGGCAGCCAGCGTTGGGGCTTCAGGGAGGTGGTTGGATAAGTGACCTGACTAATCTGTGGCTGGACCCAGGACTCCAAGAGCCTGCTGGGATACGGTGGGGCTCTTGAAATAAGGAATCTGAGTATAAGAAGCGGTTAACTGGGAGCATGCCGTGTGTGTGTGTGTGTGTGTGTGTGTGTGTGTGTGTGTGTGTGTGTGTGTGATCATGCCTACACTCACACACACATGCATTTACATGCTCAAAAGTGTCTATTTGTGTGTGCCTGTGCATGCATGCTGAGAGTGGACGTTGGGTGCTTTCTTCTATAGCTCTTCGTGTCTTCATGGTATTCATTTATTTAGAGATAGAATCCCTTGCAGCTATAGCAACTAGTCAGGGTGCCCCAGTGACTCTCCTGACTGTTCTCCCTGCTCAAGTGCTGGGGTTACAGGTCCCTATGGTCACACCTGGATTTTACATCAGTGCCTAGGATCTGAACTCGGGTTCTCATGCTTGTATGCCAATCATGCTGTGAGGCATCCCCTTACCTGGAGTGGGCATTTGAAGGCTGTCCTGCCTCTTCCTCAGCTTCCTGTCCACTGTGAGGTGACCACGTGCTCCCCCTGCCACATTCTGCTGCCCTCCCCGACAGGCCAAGAATCAATGGGGCCAAGTGACTTTTGGGCCAAAACAACCCCTTCCTCCTTCCAAGTTGCTCCCAAAGGCATTCATCACAGAGAGTATGATGAACACATTATGTGCTCAATGCTGTGTTTGAAATGAAGGCAACCTGGGTTCCTGTGTAACCCTAAGACACTGGGGCTTAGCCTCAAAGGGGACCCCTGCACTATTTTCCAAGACACGGAGGTCACAGGATTGTGAGCCTAGACTCCTGGGGACCTCAGAAGTCCCTCTGGATTCAGATTTGTATTTGTTTTCTTGTGCTCTCACAAGACCCTGAATCCGAGGTCCCTGCTGTACCACAGGGAGAGCTTAGCTCTGTAGCCTAACACCCACCTAAACTGATGGAGGCCAGCAGCTGTGGGACCCAGCCCAGCCCTGTCAGGCAGCTGGAAGGAAGAATGCTTTCTTAGTTACTTTTCTCGCTGCTAAAAGATGCCTGGCCAAAGCGACTTAAGGGGTCACTTCATGGTGAGTCCTTCGTGGTGGGGAAGCCTGGGCAGCAGGAGCCTAAGGTAGCCTGCACTGTTTCTTCTGCAGTCATGAAGCAGAAGATAATGAATGCCTCTGCTCAGCCCTCTTTCTCCAAAACTGCAATCCAGGCTCCTAGCCAGGTGATGTTGCCACCCACAGTGGGCAGGTCTTCTCACCTCAATTAGCCTAATCAAGATAGCCCCCACAGACATGCCCAGAAGTCCATCTCCCAGGTGGTTCCAGAACCTATCCAGTTGGCAGTTGAGATTAACTACCACAAAGGCTGCTCGTCTCAACAAAAAGTCCCTCCCTCCACTCTGTTCTGCCAACCCCTTCTGCATCTTTCCCAGGGTACCATTCTCCTGTGCAGTGTGTGATGACTCCATCCATTTGAACAGGGACTTTGGAAAAGCCATCCTAGACTCTGAGTCTGCTTTGAAATGGGGGTGGGAAGAGGAAGGAAGCATTAGAAAGAGCTTCCATGTCTCTCTGAGTTTCTTCCCATGCAGATGGCCAGTCAAGGGTGGAAGGACATGTTGATGGGGTCTCCCTGATCTCTAGCATGTTCAACTTGACTCCACAAGCATTGGCTGAGTACCCACAGTACCCATGGCATGTCTTGGGTGCTGTAGGGATGTGGAACTGAGCACAAGACGACAGAGCCTTTCACCCTGGAACAGGTACTAGACTAAGAACTTCAGGCTTGGAAAGACTGAGTCTGGTTCCAAACTTCTTCCAGAGACGCTGTAAGGCATGGCCTCAGTGTTGAAGCAGATGAGGAGGCCATGGTACCAGGATTTAAATCCCCACCTGAATTGCCCATCCTTTTGGACCCTTAAGTTCTGGGGAACTACCATTCAGGCACTTAGAAAGACTTCTAAGGCTGCCCATCTGACTTTCACCACGGTGCCAAACCACAAGAATAAAAAGCAAACTAAACCCAATGCAGTGCTCCATACAAGCTGTCCCTGAGTCTACAGACTCGCCAGGCCCTGACTGAATGATGTCCCTGCCTCATAGGACCTGCCCATGGGCAGATCTGGACCGGCTACAGCCTCCAGGGAATCTGCTGTCTATGTTTATGTCAGTCAGCATCCGGACTGTAACAAAACATCTGAGAGAGTTAAGGTAGAAAGAAAAGAGGCTGTTCATTCCACTCACAGTTTGGCAGGTGTCAGCCCAAAGTCAGGGACTTGTTGGTTAGAGCCTCTGTTGACAAATGCAGACGGAACAGAATGTTCCCTTCGTAGCTAGGAAGTAAAAAGGAAGAGGAAGATACTGGGCTCCCCGGTCCCCTTCAAGGGCACAACATCTTACTAGGCCCTGCCTCCTAAAGCTTCCAGCTTGGAGACTGTCCTACTTAGCATTATCAGCCTGAAGCCACTGAGAAGAGTCTTAATTGATTGTCTTTATCGCATCAGTCTGTGAGCATGTCTATGAGGACTCCTTGATTGTTAATTGATGTAAAAGTGTTTAGCCTGCTTAGGCACCTTCGTTTCCTGGGCAGGTGATCTTGGGCTGTGTAAGAAAACTGAGCATGAGCCAGAGAGCAAGGCGGCAGACAACATTTCTGTCTCTGCTCCAAGTCCCTTCTAAAGTTCCTGCCCTGACTTCCCTGAGGGATGAATTATGACCCGGAAGTATAAACTAAAAGCATTCTTTCTCCCCTTGAGTTGCTTGTGATCAAAGTCTTGTGTCACAGCAATGGGAAGGAAACTGGGGGGTGGGTAGAGCACACACCCTGGGGGCTACTAATCCAGACCACAGCAGATACTTGCTGGGAAGACGTACAACTTGACTCTGGGGACTTCTGATGTCACCTGGCAAATGTGACCCTACCTAGTGCTGGTCATCATTGCCCCCTGAGTGGAGGGGCTTGGCTCTTCTCCCCTCGCATCCTCTGACGTGACTAGAAACATCGAAGCCTTCCATGCATCCTCTCCCAAGCCTCAGATTGTACACTCCAAGGCTGTGGGCGGGGGAGGGGGCTGCCAACAGCTGCACATCCACACTACATCCCTAGCAAAGGCATTTCCGTCTTCCCAGCATCCTGTTCAGTCGATAATTTGAGTGAATAGAATCCAGTCCTGCCCACTCCCCCACCGTCCGTCCCCAGCCCGTGCATTTCCTGCAGTATCGGCCGGGCTTTAGCCATCTTCCCACTGGTGTGATCCCAGACTGACGGGCAGGCTTTGAAGGTGACCCTTGAGGAGGGACTGCTGGGCTGGCACTTACAGAGCCCAGCAGCAAGCTTTAGATGTGCCCGCTCACCCTCCCTTCTTGCCGACTTGAGTCAGCCCAGATCCCAGGAACTGGAGCACATGCCATCTCATCTGCCTAGACAGAGTCCCGCCATCTGCACCTCCCCTCAGCGTGAGTGAAGACAGTGCCAGAACCTTCTGCATGGCCACGTGGTGTTATCTGAGCTACAAGAGCAGGCTCCTGCCGTAGCAGTCAGAGTCACTGAACAGGGACACGAATCTCCCTGCTTCTTTGTTAGGGACCTAGGAAAGGAGGGCTAGACAAGCTCTGGCCTGGGACCTGGGGTCTGCATTTTTCAGCCAGGCCGCCCACTCTAGACAGAGGATCATTGTCTACACCATGGGATGTGTCACAGAGGACCCTTCCCTCCTTCAGAGGCAGCTTACAAGCCAGTTCTGTCTATCTCCCATGTGCCCCAGGCACTAAGGCTTCCTCAGAAAGTACACGGTCCCTGCTCACCTACCTCCACAGCTCTTAGTTATTCCTTCATCAGGAAGTCTCATAGCCCCAAGAAGATGGAGGTGGCTAGGCTCAAGGTGCAGAGCTCAGAGACCCTCCATCTCTTTATGGCTCTACCCTGACCCCACACAAGCTTGCTGAGGGCAAAGGGATGCAGGAATGTAAGAAGCCACTGCTCATCCCATCCTCAGACATGCCATCTCCCTCAGGAGGGGTCCAATAGCAGAGCCAGCTTCATCCCTTGGGGACCGTATCTATGAGGCAACTTGCAGTCATGGGAGACAGAGGTGCCCAGCCTTTGTGGCTGCTTAGTTGGTAGAGCAGCTGAGGGCAGAGCCTTCTTATTCTTGTTTCAGTACAGTGACGGCTCCTTTGTTCTTGCCTGTAGATGTTAGAGACACAGAGAACTGCCTTCCGGCCTTAACCAAGTGTTAGAAGATGGGGCAATGGCTCATACAGCACTTTCCTTACAAGTATGGGGACCTGAGCTCTATCCCCAGAACTCATGGAGAAGCCAGCCCTGGTGCCATGAGCTTAAAGTCCTAGCACTGGAGAGGCAGAAACAGACAGATCCCTGGGGCTCACCGGCCAGCACCACCCTGCATGCTTAGTGCAGGGTTCCAAGCACGCACCACCCTGCATGCTTAGTGCAGGGTTCCAAGCACTCACCACCCTGCATGCTTCGTTCCTGGGTTCAGGGAATGGAACTCGAGTCTTAGTGCTTGCAAGGTGAGCGCTTTGCCAACCTACATATCTCACCAGCTCTCCTCCTGATTTTAACAACCAAGGACTACAGGCTTGGGTCCTGCATAATGGCTCAGCAGATAAAGCTGCTTGCAGCCAAGCCTGACAGCCTGTGTTCAAACCCTAGAACCCACATGCTAGAAGGAAAGAAGTCAACTGAAAATTGTCCTTTGATGTCCACATTCATGCCATGGCCCATATGTGTGCATACATGCATGCATAAATGCACGCGTGCCCACATATACACACAAATAATAATCATCACAATAAAATGAATGGAAACATGATTTGGAAAAAGAACCATGGGATTGAAATAGGGACTCTTCACGGTGGGCTGCTTACACCAGCGTAGAGGTTACCGATTCACACATACCGACTCTGGCAACACCCCCAAACGGCTGAGGGTACAATGTCTTTGCAGCCTCCCCGGGATGAGAGCCTCAACGGTCTTCTGCAAGGCTACAGGATCTACTACCGTGAGCTGGCGTCTGAGACAGGCATGAGCCCTGAGCCCAAGACACTCCAGAGCCCCTCCGCCTTACGTGCTGAACTCACCGGTGAGCAGCGCTCCTCTGTCCTGGGGGGGATGATCACAAGAGAACATTGCATGTCTGTCTGCTCTGTGGAAGGCATGCCAGGAGATGCTATAAAGGAGCCAGGGGAAGGTACAGTGTAAAGTGAAGCCAGTGGGGCACGGGTGGAGGCCGTGGACTTGGAAGCTGGACTGAAGGAGAGGGAACACACTGTGTGGAGACTGGCCTGAGGTGAAGGCCACACCATCTAATCCATCTGAGGGCTCCTGATCTCTGCTGGGCCTGACTCCACCACAGCCGTTCCTGGCTCTGTTAAAAGTCAACTACCAAGGAGGCAGCTTAAGACCCTGCCTTCCCACCCCCATCGCTGGAAGGAGATTGTCCGTTAATTGTGTCATAGAAAATTCTCTTTGGCCAGGTGTGGTGGTACGCGCCTCTAATCCCAGCACTCGGGAGGCAGAGGCAGGTGGATCTCTGTGATGAGAAACAGACCGGGTCAGGGAAAGCTTGAGCAGCACTTCCTACCTAGGTCACCTCTGTCAGTCCAGGAAGATGTCTGATGTTGGCTCACCCAGCATGCAACAGACCCCCTGCTCCACCCCATCTTTTCCACCAGAAGCCCACATGCCGACTGCACACAAACCTGTCCCTGGTGGGCTCTCAAAAACACGTAATGAGTGACTGTCTCACACCCTTCAGACTAGAGTCCCACAGTTTGCAAGCATCAGTCAGCAGATAGTCCTGCATCCCAGAGAGGCCTGGAGGAAACCTCCTCTTCTCCCACTGTTACCAATGCCTTTATCATTGTTTCCCTCTGTCAGAGGGCCAGCTCCCCACCATGTGCCTCAGGCTGATGCATCTTGATGTGTTAGGAAGAAGTATGGTAACTGCCAGCAGCTCTCCACGGCCCCCAGGGGACTGTGGGAGTCACCACCACATCCTGTCCATCTTGCAGTGTGCCTCATGCCTGTCCCACACATGGCTTGCAGGGATCGTGTCCTTTTGCACTAACTACATTCTTTACCTCTTGTAGCTCAAAGCAGCTTCAAGACCGTGAACAGCAGCTCCTCATTAACCACCTATGAATTAACACGTAAGTGCACAGCCCCTCGGGCCCTGCGGCTGCACACAGTGATGCATTTCTGCCCATCCATCTCTCAGAGGTCCAAGTAGAACCAGCCTGGGTTCCTGGCTCTAATTGCTCGAGTTCCCCTTTCAATGGCCACATGTCCACACATGGGGGAAGTATTTAGAGGCAGAGGAGAGTGGGGTTCTCAGCAGTGCCTTCTAGCACCCCATCTGACTGGGATGGAAGAGAAAGTCGGACAGGGCAAAATGTCTCCCATGGCTCTTCTCTCTTCTCTCTTCTCTCTCTCTCTCTCTCTCTCTCTCTCTCTCTCTCTCTCTCTCATAATGATAGTGAAATATATAGGCCACAATTTGCAGTCTTAACCATATTTTTCCAGGTTATGAGTATTTCACCTACATGTATGTCCATGTACCATGTGTGTGCCTGGTGCCAAAGGAGGCCAGAAGAGGGCATTGGGTCTCCTGGAATGGGAGTTACAGATAGTTGTAAACATCCACATGGATGTCAGGAATCAAATGTAGATCCTCTGGATGAACAGGAATCGCTCCTAACTGCTGAGCCAGCCCCATCTTAACCAGATTAAAGGCAGTGGTCCACTTGCTTTCTCTCTGACCTGAAACCCTCCTCTTTGAATACTGATGCCCCACCCCACCCCCCAGGGCTGGGGTTGCAATTCGGCTGGTAGAAGAATGCTTGCCTAGCATGGAGAAGCCTGGGGTTCCATTCCCAGCGTGGCATAAACCGGGTGTGGTAGCGTGAGCCTGTAATCTCAGCACTTGGCAGGCGGTCAGACGTTTGTAAGTGCCTAGGTCTTCATCTGCTGGCTCTTTCTGGGAGTCTTGCAGGGACAAAGTCAAGTTGGCTCATGGATACTTTGTTGCCCTTCACCTGGGCACAGGCGGGAAGACTCATCTCGGGAGACATGATGGAGGCATTTCCTAGTCTTCCAGAGAGCAATCTACTTCTCTTCTGAGGTCCCCATGGCCTGGTTGTGGCCACAGGGGAATCTAAGAACAGAAGCTGGTCCATCTGTAGGCTGATCCTGTGTGTTTGACCTTGTAGATCTGAAGAAGTACCGGCGCTATGAAGTCATCATGACCGCCTATAACATCATCGGTGAGAGCCCAGCCAGTGTACCAGTGGAAGTCTTCGTTGGTGAGGCTGGTAAGCTCCAAGCCTCTCCCTTATCTTCCAGCCAGACAAGGGCTATAAGAATTAACCAGATAGCTTCAAGAAGCATAGACCCTCACGTCACAGTAAGAACACTTAAGAGGAATGATTTATTTTGGTACCCAGTTTCTATACCTTAAGTGGGGAGGGGTGGAGCAACTTCCATCATGGAGGAAGTGAAAGTGCTTGCCTACATCACAAACATCCTCATTCCTCCCCGGTGTTCTGTCAGGTAGTAGGATGCTCTATCAGCCTGCAGGATGGTGCTGGATACATCCTACGCATCTCTCTCCCCTTTAGTTAATGTTGTCTGCCCTTGCACACAAACCCAGAGACAACTTTTCTGACCTAAGGAATTCTCAGTCTCATCAAGTTGAGGCTGTGTTAATTTTCTTGTTGCTATGACAAAAAGAAAACTTACCAGTATGTGTATTTGCTCTCTTACTGCTGTGACATGAGTAACTTGAGAAAAGACTTGATTTGGCTCACAGCTTGTGGGCTCAGCTTATCTCAGTAGGGCAAGCATGCAGTAGCATCTGGTTACATTGTATCCATAGTCAGAACAGGAGCCAGGCAGCTGGTCACATAGTATCCTTAGTCAGGAAGCAGAAAGAGATGAATGCTGGTGCTCAGCTCACTTTCTCCTTTCTATTCAATCCAGGACTCCAACCTATGGGACAGACTCACCGGCATTTAGGGCGGTCTTCCTACCTCAGTCTAATCTAGAAAACTCTCTTGTAGGCATTTCCAGAGGCCTATCTCCTAAGCAATTCTCCGATTTGTAGAGTTGACCATCATATAGAGGAAGGATTTATTGTTCAACCATCACAAGGGACTTGTGGGTCAGACCATGTAGCCAGAGGAACATTTGTGTTGTTATCCTCAATAGTTTCTGATGAGAAAAAAGGCAGGCTTAGAGCAGACAGGTCACCTATCCAAGTTTAGACAGTAGACAGATCCAGCTGCTCCGGTCAGGTCTTCCCACTCTCCTCACCTCAAACCTGGCCGCCTGTGACTGTTAATCTTGATTGTTGTCTTGACAAGATCTAGAATCACCTAGGAGACATACCTCCAGCCTTGTCTGTGAGGGGTTATCTAGATTAGGTTGACTTGTAGAGCCCTAAATTCTAACACTTCCCCAAAACTTGTTCCCTAGATCATTAGGAATGTGGCTAGTAAAGAGCCTTTGTTCTNTTAGGGCAGCTGAAGGTCTTCTGTTCCTCCACCTGACAGCTAGCTAGGCAATTATCCCAGTTGCCCCAGCCAGGCACCCATCTTCCTATGTTTGAAACTAAAAGAAATATTCAAAGGCTCAAGGCCATACAGATAAAGGAGTGCCGGAGCCAGCCGGGGCTGTCAAGGTTAGCTCATAAACTCTGCCAAGGAGGCATCTCACCCTGGTTCACTCAGGGTCACACACTGACCAGAGGTGCCCCAGACTAGGCCCCCGGCCTCTGGAATTCTGCCACTCCGGCTGGCTGTACTATCTTGTTGCATTGTATGTTCAAATGAGCCAATCACTGGTGGCTGCACAAACTCTCCCTGCCCCCCCAACCCTAACCCTACAAAAACCCCTTACTTCTGAGGGACTGGGTCGACTCCTCTGTCTCCTGCGTGAGATACAAGTCGGCCCGAGGCCTCGTAAATAAAGTACCTCATGTAATTTACAGCAAGGTGTTAAAGGTGTATCTCGAGAATTTTCTGGGGACCCAAGAGAGTTCCGGACCAGAGGGAGTTCCCTCATTGGGGTCTTACAGACTGAGGTGGAAAGATTCACCTTAAATGTGGGTGGTGGGTGGCACCATTCCCTAGACTAGAGTCCTGTACTGAATTTTTTAAAAAAGGAAGAAAGAAAGAAAGAAAGAAAGAAAGAAAGAAAGAAAGAAAGATAGAAAGAAAGAAAGAAAGCTGAGTGCCAGCATTCATCTCTCTCTGCTTCCTGACCATGGATACACTGTGACCACCAGGCTCCTGCCGCCATGCCTTCCCTGCCATGATGGACTGTGTTCCCTTAGACTGTGAGCCAGAATCAACCCTTCCTCCTTTATATGCCTTTGTCAGGTGTTTTGTTAAACCACTAAGGGAAGAAACCTATATACCAGCTGTGTGTGTGTGTGCGTGTGTGTGTGTGTGTGTGTGTGTGTCTCAGTACAGCCCTCCTGAAGAAATCTACGTCTGACTCCCTCGACCCCTCTCTTGGGACTACTGCCTGCCTGCCCATGCTGTCCCTAGAAGTACTTGCTGCCTTCAGTGTCACCTGCTCCCCAAACACCATGCCAGAGGCAGCTCTTCTGTGCCTCAAACAATACACATCAGTCCCAGGTCCCAACTCACTTCCCTTTGCTCCACATCTATCCTGGGGAGAAGTCTCTGGAAGCAGGAAGTAGTGAACCAACACTGCATCCCTTCCAAGTAGTCATCAACAGTCTCTGCTTCTCACATTTAAGCACCAGTCTAGCTCAGGGTCCAGAGCAGTAGTAATTGGTCAAGATGGACTCACTCTTGTGTGTTGTGCATGTGTTTATGTATGTGTGCATGCATTTGTATGCACATGTATGTATATACATGTGTGTACATATGTGTTTGTACAGGAGTGTAGGTGCATACCTGTGACAGCATATGTGTGGAATTCAGAGAACAGCTAGTTTCTCTTTCTATCATGTGGGTTCTGGGGACTGAACTCAAGTCCTCGGGCTTGGCAGCGAGCACCTTTACCTGCTGAGCCATCTCACCTACCCATTCCTCTATCATAACCACCCTCTGAGCATCCCACACAAGGCAGCCTAAAGTGCTCCGAGGCTTTTATGGAAGCAGAGCCAGCTGTGGTTTCATAAGGGAACTTGTGTGTCTGAGTGATGACCCTGCCTTTTGCTGGCTGTGTGACCTTTAGGACAGTACTCAACCTCTCTGAACTCTAGCCTCTGAGCATTGTGGCATGGTATGGAAATCCGTGAATTATAGTGAGGAAACTCAGGTTCCTATCCCAGCTATGGTTCCAGCTCCTCTGCCCACAGAGAGACTCTGGAGACGTGCCTGGCCTGGCATAGTCCCGCTTCGTGCTTACTGAGCATGCTCGAAGCTCCCATGTGAGTCTCCGGAGGCATCTGGTCAGCTATGGGACAGGGCTTAGAGAGTAGGTGTTTTCTCTGGGTCCCCTCTTGATCAAATATGTAATGTTTACCTCTGTGAGCCTCAGGGGAAAAGCGGTTTGTGGATGCCCTTTCGTGGAGGCCTGTGTCTGAACGCCAATGTTCCAAGTCAGGGAGAAAAATAAGTCTGTCAAAATCCAGGCCACAGGAGGCAGAACCTTGCTCCAAACAAGACGTGAATGGGAGAGTCTCGTCCATGATACTTGCATGAACTCAATTCTAGTATAAGACCCACTCAGGGGCTGGGGCATAGCTCAGGTAGCACTTGCTTAGAATACCTAAGTCTCTAGCGTGAATCTTCAACACCATGCAACACCTGTTTATTTGAGACAGCATCATGTAGCCCAGACCGGCCTGGAACTCACTACGTAAGATTGGATGACCTTGAACTCACATTCTTCTGCCTCCATCTCCCAAGTACTGGGATCATATGCATGTGATACTATGTCTGGGTCATGGCGTGCCTGGATTGAACCCAGGCCCTCCTGGATGCTCAGCAAACACTCCGCACCTCTAAGGTCTGTAGTTGGAGTTTGCTGTTTGGTAGAAAGTGAGCTTCCTCCAGAGGATCGAGAAGCCGTCTCCTACCCTGACCCCCGATACCACCCACCCACCAACAGGGACTCGGCTGTGATTGAATTCTTCTTACACATGGACCAGTCTGTGGCGGGTTTTCCTAGGTCTCTGCCAGCCGCCTGTGTCACACCATCACACATGGCTCATATTTAGCAACTCTGGTCATGGTCTTGGTTTCCAAAATTTCAAAGCTATTTTATAAGTCCGACAATCACTTTGGCAAGCACAAAAAGAGGCAAATTCTGGGATTTTGATGGGAAGTGAATTAAATGACAAACTGATTTAGGGATTGCTGATGCTTTCCTCCTGGCCCCATTTCCGCTTCAGGAATTGGCTGGCGTCTGTTCACATCCTGTGGTAGGGCTGGCAGGGTTCTCCATGCAGACTGCTCAGATAGTCGCTGCCAACAGGTTTTCCTGCAGTTTATTATGAAAAGGCTGTGGCGACATGTCCCTGCCCTGCTCATAGCTACTCGAAGCCTGAGGCAGAGGCTCACATCCCTGCTGACATGCTGTCGATCTTAGTTCCGCAAGAACCGCCCTGGGGCCAGGGCACAGCACAGGTAGAGCACTTGCTTAGAATATCTAAGTCTCTAGCGTGTATCTTCAACACTGCAAAAGCAGGGCTGGCAAGATGGCTTGGTGGGTAAAGGACTTGCCGAGCACGCATGAGTGAGCAGAGTTCCATCCCCGGAACACAGAGAGAGGGAGAGGGAGGGGGAGGGGGGGGGGGGGGGAGGAGGAGGGGGGGGGGGGGGGGGGGGGGGGGGGGGGGGGGGGGGGGGGGGGGGGGGGGGGGGGGGGGGGGGGGGGGGGGGAGGGGAGGGGAGAGGGAGGAGAGGGGGAGGTGGAGGGGGAGGAGAGGGAGATTAAGAAGGAGAGGGAGGGAGAGAGAGAGAGAGAGAGAGGTTAACCCAGCACTAGGGGATGCAGAGACGGGCTTGATCCTTCCAGCTCAGTGGCCATCCAGCCCAACCTAGATTACTTGGCAAGCTCCAGGCCAGGGAGAGCCCCTGACACAAAACATCAAGATGGACAGTGCCAGAGGAACAACACTAAAGGTTGTCCTCTGATACTCACACACAACCGCATATATTCATATAGCCGCACATACTCGTGAATGCACGTTACGTGTGTGCATACAAGGGGTGGCCTTTCAGTCCTCTAGAGAGGAGATAGGATGTGCCCTCCTCCGCTCAGTGGGATTCGGTACTAAGTGTCCACAGCAGCTGAAGTGTCTTTGGCTCCACAAATTTTCCCAGGAGAGCAGAGGCACACACACACTTGGTGTTGGCTGTTACTCAGGCCCAGTAGGGTTCTGTGGCTTTTGAGGTACATGGTGGGCACGGTGGATGACAGCAAAGTCCCTTGAAACTGTGAACCCACTGTTACTTCACAGCTGTGACTTTCAAAAAGCTATTACATCCTAAATTTTATTTTGTGTGTAGAGGACACATGTGTGCCACAGTGTGCTTGTTAAAGTCGGCAGAGAACGACTTTCAGGAGTCAACTCCCTCCTTCAACTGTGTGGGTCCCAGGGATCAATCTCACGTCATCAGGCTTGGTGGCAAGATCCTTTACCTGCCAAACCATCTCACTCACCAGACCATCACTATTTTTATTCAGTAGTTTTTTTGTTTTGGTTTGGTTTGGTTTTGGTTTTTTCGAGACATGGTTACTCTGTGTAGTCCTGGCTGTCCTGGAACTCACTCTGTAGACCAGGCTGGCTTTGAACTCAGAAATCCGCCTGCCTCTGCCTCCCGGGTGCTGGGATTAAGGGTGAGCACCACCATGCCTGGCTTTATTCAGTAGTTTTTAATTATGTGTCTTTGTGTGTGTTAGTATGTGGATTTGTACATCTGAGTGCATGCTTATGGAAGCCAGAAGAGGGCACCAGATCCCCTGGAGCTGGAGTTGAAGACAATTATAAGCCACCAGATGTGGATGGTGGACCAGAACTTGGGTTCTCTGCAAGAGCAACCAATTCTCGTAACCACCACATAAGTTGTATGTGATGACATCCACCTGTAGTGCCAGCATCTGGGAGGAGGAAGGAGGAGGGTCAGGAGTTAAAGGTCATCCTCAGCTACATAGTGAATTTGTGGCCAGCCTGGACTATACCAGACTCTATATGAGAACAAAAATCACACTGTAAAATGTGGGGTTTACCTTTCCACTGCTCCTACAGGTTTTTTAATTACTCTTGGTTGAAAAGAGGAAAAGAACCACACTTCTGGCTGTTTCGGCTCCCTCTAGTGACATATTAAGCCAGTCCTAGAGCCCATTACGTGAAATTAAAAGGATTCAGAACTGTGCTAGTTAGAATATGTGTTTATAATGAAGAAAATGGCAGTCACTTAGGGGTAATGAACGCAGTTACCACACATCCCAGGACTCCACTGTCCCATCAGGTTCACTACCTCTGGGTTCACAGTGCTTCAGTAACCTTTAACCCTGCATACTGTAGTGATATCACAGGTACCACAGGGGGTCCCAGTGGCCAGTCAGTCTACCCATGCTATATGTAGACGGGACAAGGTGTTGAATCAGGAATATGGGATGAGTGTCTCCTAAGAATCCCAGTCCCCACAGATGCCCTAGAGGGAACACTGGTCTCCATTATATACATGCTCTGACCTCAGAGGGAAGCAAGCTAATTGTTGTCATGAGTCTGGGGTCAGAGTACTAAACAAACAGGGAAGGAAGGTTGAGACTGTGAAGTGGGGGTCACAGTGTTCCCAGAGCTCAGTCCTAGTGAACAGAGGAAGGCAGGGTGATAGAAGAGAGGAGAAGAAAGGAAGACGGCTCTCTACTCCTGAGCCACGCCCCCAGCCCCTCTCTGGGGGATTCTAGGCAGGGGTTCTACTCCTGAGCCACACCCCAGCCCCTCACTGGGGGATTCTAGGCAGGGGCTCTACCACTGAGCCACACACCCCAGCCCCTCACTGGAGGATTCTAGGCAGGGGCTCTATCACTGAGCCACACCCTAGCCCCTCACTGGGGGATTCTAGGCAGGGGCTCTACTCCTGAGCCACACCCCAGCCCCTCACTGGGGGATTCTAGGCAGGGGCTCTACCACTGAGCCATGCCCTAGCCACAGGGTCTTTGTAGCCTTTTCTCTTCTCTTTCTCTAGGTTTGTGGGCTACAAAGCTTTACACTAGTATGGCTCTGCTGAAGAGCCATTAGACCCTGGACTCTATTTCTGACGGGCTTTGTCCCCATTCATCTACCCCTTTTCTTTCCTATTACCCTAGTCAGGATCTACAAACTTGACCTAAGAGCCAAAGCCAGTCCACTGCCTGTTCTTAGAGATAAAGCTTTGCTGAAACAGCTCCACCTTTCTCTATAAAGGCTTAAGTCAGTGGTTCTCATCTTTCCCAGTGCCGTGGCCCTTTAATACAGTTTTTCATGTTGTGGTGACCCCCAACCATAAAAGTATTTTTGTTGCTACTTCATAACTGTAATTTTACTACTGTGATGAATCATAACGTAAGTATCTGTGCTTCCCGATGGTCTTAGGTGACCCCTGTGAAATGGCCATTCCACCCCCAAAAGGGTTATGACTCATAGGTTGAAAATCACCAGCTTAATCAGTCTGAACTGGAGTAATTTTGCCATAACAGTCAATGCTGACTGAAACCAGTGTAACGCCAAGATTCACAGCCCTCAAAGCTTAAAACATTGCCTGGCCCTTCCAGAAGTTTCTCCTTCAACTGTAGGGAAACAACTTGGGTTTGGGAGTCAAACAGATCCGAGTTGAAATCTAGACCATCCTAGGGTAAATGATGCAAATCTATCTGAGCCTCCAAGCTGTCCAATGAGAATAAGGTGTTTCTCCAGCAGCCCGAGTCTCTTGAGGGTCCAGGAACTGCCTTGCTCATGTAATGTAATCATGATCTGTCAAGACCTAGGTCTCACTGTGATGAGAAATGTGTGGTACAGGAAATGGAAGAGAAGAAGGAGACAAAGAAGGATAGGGAGAAGGGAGGGGAGGGGCAGGAGGGGGGAAAGAGAGGAAGAAGAATTGGAAGAAGAAAGAGGAGGAGGGGGAGAAGGAGGAGAAGGAGGAAAAGAAGAAAGAGAAGGAGGAGGAAGAGGAGGAGGAGGAGGAGGAGGAGGAGCAGGAGAAGAAAGAAGAAGAAGAAGAAGAAGAAGAAGAAGAAGAAGAAGAAGAAGAAGAAGAAGAAGAAGAAGAAGAAGAAGAAGAAGAAGAAGAAGAAGAAGAAGAAGAAGAAGAAGAAGAAGAAGAAGAGACAGGGAGGAAGAAGAAAAGAGGAGGAAGAGGAGGAAGAAACCCAACTTAGACTAAAGAACTGGAGTCTAGCTTTCAGCTTTGCTTATCTTACATGGGCGATAATCGCTATTGAGTCTAATCCCCCAGTGCAGAAGCAAGAAAATAAAGTTCACAGTAGAACCAAAGCCTGAGTTTGTCTGCAGGGCAGAGGGTTCAGAGCTGACTTCGAACACTTATGTGTCTATAAAGGACCAGATGTGGTGGCTGCTATCTTTAATTCCAGATAATTCCAGTGGCTGAGACAGTGGAGGTCAGGGCCTTGAGGTCAGGCTACACCACAGGAAAGAAAGAAAAAGAAGAGCCTGCCAATCTAGACAGTCTGAGGAAAGACTCTGATGCTGAGCCCTACTTCTAGCTTCTCACATTACTTTCAGATTATTGCTAAATCACTGATCGCAAAAACTTCCTCGGTGTTCCCTGGGATAGCCCTAGCAACAGTTGGTGCCTGGTGTGGCCTAGGATCTCCCTGTCAACAGTGAATGGGCAGAATGACCTGAGGGGGGGGGCTGGCAATACTGGATGTCCAGAGTGGCTTAGGATAGTCTTAGCAGCAGGAGGTGCCAAGTGTGAAGCTCCCCCTAGAAACTATATTGGTCACTTTCCTGTCACTGTGAGAAAGTACCTGACAAAAGCCACTCAAGAAAGAAAGAGTTTATTCTGGGCTTACAGTCTTAGGTGCACAGTCCATCATGGTGGAAAGGCATGGCAGCAGGAGCGCGAGGCAGCTAGTCACAGTGTATCCACAGTCAGGAAGCAGAGAGAGAGGGGGATGCTGGGGCTCTGCTTGAGTTCTCCTTTCAGTTCTCTAGTCAGTCTTGGATCCCAGCCCAGGGAATGGTGTCACCTGTATGTAGGGTGACTCCATGAATTAGATAATCCCTTACAGACACACCCAGAGGTTTGTCTCCTATATTCTTCTGGGTCCTGTCCAGTTAATGAACCATACTGACCATCATAGGTACTCTACAGGTCAGATGGACAGGTCAGATCGTCGGATGACTTCCCCACACGCGGTAGATGTTTTAAGCAAGAGCTCTCGGGAATCAAGTGGATAAATATCCACCTCCCTGCAGGATTAATTCCTGGGCTCTGAGAGGTTCCTTGGGACAGGAAGGCTCCACTGTCTTGACAAAGACCAAGTGAAGCCATCTGTTCTCATTAACGTTTGCTGGCGCCTTGCACAGACTAGACCTGCGATGAGGGAGCCACAACTTAAGCATTGTCTCCACCAGGTCGTCCGATGGACACGTCTGTGGGCACTTCCCTGGCTGCTAATTTCAGTGCTGCCTTTGAACACTGAAGTGTCTATACAGGACCAGATGTGGTGGGTGGTCCTCAGTTGTGTAAGAAGGCTATTTGAACAGGAGCTAGTAAGCAGTGCTCCTCTGAGGTCTTTAGTTCCTACCTTAGCTTCCCTTGGCAGTGGACCGTGTGCTGTAGGATGAAGTGAACCTTTTCCTCCTCAGTTGCTCTTGCTCATCATGACCGTCGCAGCAGCAGAAAGCAAACCAGAACGCACCCACACTTCCGTGACCTGCACATGCCAGAAGCTGCCAGTAGCACCCAGCACGCATGTCCTGTGTGTCTTTGCCATGACAAGATTCTTAAGATTCTTAGGTCCAGGGCGCAGGCCCATCCTGTGTCCACCAAAACATGGAGTCAAGGGCACCAAGCCAATGCTACTCCTTCACTAGCAAGAATGAATGAATGAATGAATGAAAAAAAATAAGAGCTGAGGATAGCTGTTATACACAAATGGCTATGATTGTGCATACATGCATGTGTATGTGTATGTATACATGTGTTCATGTGTTTGCACGTGTTCTTGTATGTATGTTCAAATACATTGCAAGTGTACGTGTGTGTGTGTGTGTGTGTGTGTGTGTGTGTGTGTGTGTGTGTGTGAACAGGGGTCAGCTCAGCTCAGGTGTCAGATGTCAGTGTCCCTCCACCTTGGGCTTTAGACAAGGTTTTCCACTTTTACCTTGCACTCTGAAAGTCAGTCAGGCTGTCTGTTGAGTCCTAGGAGGTCTCTCTCTCTCTCTCTCTCTCTCTCTCTCTCTCTCTCTCTCTCTCTCTCTCTCTCTCTGCCACTCTATCATGGGGGTTCAAGTGTGCTCCCCGATGCCTGTCCCTAATTTTGTTGCTGATGTTTTGTTTCTTTTGCTTTTGTTGTTTTGTTTTGGTTTTTTTTGAGACAAAGTTTCAGGCCCTGGCTATCCTGACACTCCCTCTGTAGACCAGGCTGACCTAGAACTCAGAAATCCGCCTGTCTCTGCCTCCCAAGCGCTGGGATTAAAGGCATGCGCCACCACCACTCAGCTTTTTTTTTTTTTTTTTTTTTTTAAGTTTTTTAATCAAACTGCGATCTCCATGCATGTGAGCTTTACCGCCCAAGCCATCTCCCCAGGCTTGGTGGCCACTCTTGGTCTACAGCTGATGGCCACCTGGAGGTGGTAAGCCCTCCTGGGAGGCTGGATGAGGAAGACAGGATGGCTGGCGGTCAGCACCCACTGCTCTTCTTAACAGACAGTTGGGCTAGTGAAGGCCGGCCAGAAGACACTCTTGCAGGGGCTCCCAGTGCAATCAGCAAGAAAGCCAGAAATTTCTAGAAACTTCTGGAGTTTTACTATGCCTGTCAGTTGCAGAATGCCCCAGAAGTTCCTGGGGTTTCTTTATCAATAACTTGAGGAGATCTGTCTCTGGGGCCACGAAGCATTGAGGCAAGGGTGAGGGAGCCATTCTGCCATTCGAAGCTAGTGTTGTCACTACTCTGTAAACATGCAGAGCCAATCTCAACCATGACCGCGACCTTCCTGTTCTACACGTAATGCTGCTTATAGGCATCTAATCAGCAGATGCTGTAGAAAACTGCTGGTCAAAATGCTTTAAGGAAACAATTTCATGCATTAAAAAATATGCCAGGGACTGGGGAGATGGCTCAGTCAGTTAAAACGCCTGTCATGAAGGCAAGAAGGCCTGCGTTCTGTCCCCAACGCCCAGCACCCACATACAGGTTGGCGCACTATGGCGGCGTATTGTGAACCTCAGCAGGAGAGGGGTTAAGCCCAGGATCATCCCTGGCCCTGCTGAACTACCTAGCCAGTCAGCTCCTGGGCCAGTGAGAAACTGTCTTAGGGTTTCTACTGCTGTGAAGAGACACCATGACCATGGCAACTCTTATAAAAGAGAACATGTAATTGGGGCTGGCTTACAGTTTCAGAGGTTCAGTCCCTTGTCATTGTGCCTGGAAGCATGGCAGCCCGCATGCAGACAGACATGGTGCTTGGAAAGGAGCTGAAGGTTTGACATCGGGATCAGCAAACAGCAGGGAGAGAGATTGTGAGCCACTGGCCTGGCTTGAGCATCTGAGACCTCAAAGCCTGACCCCAGTGACACACTTCCTCCAGCAATGCCACACCTCCTAGTAGTGCCACTCCCTGTGAGCCTCTGGGGACCATTTTCCGTCAAGTGCCCACGGAGACCCAGTCTCAAAAAATAAGGTGGAGGGAAACTGACAGAGACCTGACCTCTGACTTTTACATACGTATGTGCAGGCACACCCACATATCCATGTGTACACACACATAAACATATACATACACTACACACACACACACACACACACACACGCACACACAGGCTAATATTTGTGTGCATCTTACACCATGCGTATTTAGATAGGAGAACAGACAAAGGCTAGCCTGTCAATTCATCAGCTTCTGAGCTGTGCACACTTTCATTGGGTGATGCTTGCATTCGGGATGGAGAGCAGCAGGTTAAATTCTCCAGGCAGGCTGGAAGCCCTGAAGCTCACAGGAGCCAAAATAAATAAATAAATAAAAATTGTAAAAAATAAAAAGAAAGAAAGTAAACAAAAAAGTATTAAATTCTAGATTGTAGTGCCCTGTTTTCATCTATTTCCTCACCGACATGTGCCAACCATATCCTGTTACCTGCGGTATCTTTGTGGCATAAAAAGCCAGGATGCAGTACAGCTGATGCAGGCGTGTCTCATCTGGGAGTGTCATTTAGTTTCTTTCCACCCAACCAAGAGACATCGGAGACCCTGAGCCTTAGCGATCACCCTGTGTATGGCTCATCCACCACCTGCTACAGGCGGACTCTCACGGCCAGGGCTGTCTTGGCTTTGCCAGGCAATGGAAAGCCAGCCCTAGGAGGATCGAGGAGGGAAGTGTGCACCAGCCTACCAGAATAACGGCCATGCTCAATTCCGCCTTTCATGATTTTAATTGTACAACAGTAATTTTGTGATCCAGTTGCCGACGGCAAACATGCAGAAGACATTAACTTTATTTATGTTTTGGATTATTAATGCGGCTGTTAAAATTCCTCCAGTTAGTTTTGATTGAATTGTTTTTTTGTGTGATTCTGTTGTTTAATGGAGCGGTAAATAAGAATTTCTGATAATGAGGCCCAGCATCTGTCACAACAACCTGGTGTGGGCTATTAACATTTCCATTAGCGGCAGGGTGGGCAGCGATAATACAGAAGCACACAGTTAGAACAAAATAAATAGTCGTGTCAGGCTGAGCGGGTGTTAATTACTATTTTATTCTGCATGGGTGGGGGGAAAGAGCAGGAAGCAGGGGAGGGAGCCTCGAGCAAGGGGTGACCTACTGCTCACGAGGTTGTCTTATCTCTCCAAAAGAGCCCATGCCAGAAAAAAGTCTCCTTAGGCAGTGATGGCTCACTGGCCTCCGTTGATGGCCTCTAGACAGACTCTAATCAAAAGGTAGCCAGCAGGGTCTGGGGAGGTGACTCAGCCACTAAGCTACTTGCTACACACACACACACACACACACACACACACACACACAGCTCGAGGAGCTGACTTTGGATCCCCAGCCTCCATGTTCCCAGAGGTGGAGGTGAGAAGAGACAGGTGGATTCCTGAGAGCTCATTGGCTGGCTAGTCCATCAATCACTTAGTTCCAGGTTCAATGAGAGACCTTGCCTCAAAAAACAAGTGGAGAGTGAGATCATAGAGAATACCTGAAGTAGACTTCTGTGCACACGCACACACACATACACACACACACACACACACACACACGCACACACACACACAGGTGGAGAGTGATCAATGAAGACACCAACATTGACCTCTGGCCTTCACACATACAGACATATATACATACACAAGCCTACATACAGATGTGTGCACACATGTGCATATATATGAAGATATACTTACTACATACATGTATACTGTGTTCTCACTGTTTGATCTTGCAGCTTGTGCCATGTGGTTTCTGGATAGTGTCTGTCTTTCAACACTGGCTAACTGTATCTCAGCAGAACCAGTGTTCTTTATAACTCTGTGTAGTTTGTTCTGTGCATGTATAAGAAGGTTCCTCTGAGAGGGCTTGTAGCCTTCCTTGGCATAAAGGGACTAAGAATTGCATGGGACACAGCCCGAGGCTTGGAATGTGGTTACACCTGAGGCCCCCCAAACTTGGGTGGTGTCCAGGGTATAAAGTTTCCCATTCTCTCCATCACAGAACTATGTCCTGTGTGAGCCTGGGAGACATGGGGTTGTGGATCTCAGCCAGCTTACAGGAGGCCACCCCAGTTACTCTCCTGTTTCTCTCTGTCCTCAGCCCCAGCGATGGCCCCGCAGAACGTCCAGGTGACCCCACTCACGGCCAGCCAGCTAGAGGTCACATGGGACCCACCACCCCCAGAGAGCCAGAATGGGAACATCCAGGGTTACAAGGCAAGTTCTCATGTGTGACTGGGCTCTGCTTCCAGCTCACTGTGTGCCCAGGGCCCCCGAAGGCTTTGGCTGCACACTGGCTGCACGCTGCTCTGCTGTGTCCCCAGCAGCATATGCACCGCATGGAGGCAGGCCCCAGTGCCTGGAGCAGGCTTGCTGGGACCAGCACCAGAGTCAAAAGCTGCTCAGAGAAAAGCCACACAGGACATGGGCTGCTGTGTGCCCAACCACAAAACACCAGGGAATGCTTGGTTCCTCCAAAGGTCCACCGAGGAACCTGACCTTTCCGGAGCATTTGCTGATAGTAATAAAGGTGGGGTGTCCTCACAAATCCACTTACAAATCCCAATACTGTCTCCTGCACATGGAGGGACTCTCATTTCTATAGGTATGGGGTAGAACCAGAGAACTTGTGTGTGCAGGTGGGGTGGGGGTATGTGGTGTGTGTGTATTATGTATGTGGTATGTGTATGTGTGGTATGTGAGTTGCGTGTGTGTATGTGTGCCTGGTGTATATGTCTGGTATCTGTGTATGTGTGTTGTGTATGTCTGGTATCTGTGTGTGTGTGTGTGTGTGTGTGTGTGTGTGTGTGTGTATGTGTGGTATGTGATGTGTGTGTGTGGTATATAGGGTGTGTGTGTATATCTCTGTGTGTGTGTGTGGTATGTGATGTGTGTGTGTGTGTGGTATATAGGGTATATGTGTATATATCTGTGTGTGTGTGTGTGTGTGTGTGTGTGTGTGTATGTGTGGTGTGTGGTGTGAAGGATGTATGTGGTGTGTGTGGTATGTATGCTGTGTGTGCCATGTGTGTATGGTGTGTGTATATGAGGTATGTGTATGGTGTGTATTTGGCATGTGTGTGTGGTATGTTTAGGGGAAGTGTGGGGTATGGTTTATGTGTGTGGTATGTGTATATATGTGTGCATAGGTGGAGATATGTATGTGTGTGGTATGTGTGTGTGGTATGTGGTATGTGGGGGGTGTATTGTATGGTGTGTAAGGTGAAGAATGTATGTGGTGTGTGTGGTATGTGTGCTGTGTGTATGGTGTGTGTGTGTGGTGTGTGTATGGTGTGTGTTTGGCATGTGTGTGTAGTATGTTTAGGGGGAGTGTGGGATATGGTGTGTGTGCAGATTGTGTGTATATTTGTGTCTATGTATGTGGTGTGTGTAGGTAGGGATTGTGTATGTGTGGTGTGTATGTGGTATGCGTAGTGAGCAGAGGCTATGTGTGTGAGTGGTGTGTGTAGGTGGGGATTGTGTGTGTGTGTGTGTATGTGTGTGTGTGTGTGTGTGTGTGTGTGTGTGTGGTATGTGTAGTGAGCAGAGGGTATGTGTGTGAGTGGTGTGTATCTCTGTGAGTGCCCAAAAGGTCACTTTGACTATACTGCTCTTCAGGCCTTAAGCAGTCAACATTTTTTTTTTCTTTTGGGGAGCTGAGGTGGGGCAAAGACATGGCTTCTTCTTGGTCAGAACCTCACCTCTTTGATTAGTCTGGGGCACCACACCCAGGAATCCTCCTGCCTCTCTCTCCCCAGCACTGGAATTACAAGCAAAAAAAAAATAAAATAAAATAAAAATAAAACATTTTTAACTCAGGTCCTTAGACCTGTACAGCTAAGCCATGTCCTGAGCCCTGGGAACTACATTTGTAACAAGTCCCTACAGGGTGTGACTTCTGGGAACCTCACGTTGAGACCAGCTCACTACAAAGCCATAGAGTATCCATTAGCCAAATGATCTAGAGATGGAAGGAAGGAAGGACCACTCACCGTGCCAGCCAGCATTAAGGGAAATAACTCCTGTAGGCAGGCTCCCCCTGCACACACACACACACACACACACACACACACACACACACACACTTCTCGGTACCCTCCCCTACTGAGGGCACTGAGGGACTCCCAGCATTGCCTAGCCTGCCTGGAGACATCCGTCTGGTCTCCGTCCCTCCAGAAGTAATTTCCTTGTCTGGCCTCCATGAGTCCTACCTGATCAGTTATCCCAATCTCAGGCCATCCTGCCCTGATGAATATTGGCCCAATTAAATGTCCATTTCAGAGGGATTTTGGTAGGTGTATTATGAAAATGAATACCTCCCTGCCGGCAGGGCTCTTACGAAGACGAATGAGGTCACGGAGAGCCCCTCGAGCTCTGAGGCAAGGCATTATTTATGCACATCCAAAAAATATGTTTGCTCATTTCCCTAATGATAAAGACATTGAACTTGGATATCGATCACAAGTTAGCGTGGCCTGTCTGAGCGGAGGCTTTCCCACAGTAAGCTGGGCCATCGGGCCTGCGGGTAGAAATCTGCATGCTCTCTTCATGGACAGGCTCCAGCGCAGGGGTGACCTGTGAGGCTGGATGCCCCCTGCTGCCTCCTGCACAGTCTGCCCTGCTCTTACAGAGGGCACACTGCTCTTGGGGCCTGGCACAGGCTCATGTGCACAGAGCCGTGGGGTACCTTCCAGCCAGTATTGTCTTTGGGCAGCCCAGCTGGCACAGGCTGGGGGCAGTGGTTGCCAGACAGCTGTTTAGCGATCTGGTTCTGCTAATCCCTCAAACCTTTGTGCTTGGACTTCAGATCTACCTTGTAAGCACATCAAAGCTAGGTGAGAAGAAATGCTACTTAAGGGGAGGGAGCAAGGTGCTTTCCCCACAGTCTGAGCTTAGGACTCTGTGTGTGTGCGCATGTGTGCGTGTGTGTGTGCGCGTGTGTGCGTGTGTATGTGCATGTGTGTGTGTGCATGTGTGCGTGTGTGTGCGCATGTGTGCATGTGTGTGTGTGCGCGCGCATGTGTGCGTGTGTGTGTGTGTGTGTGTGTGTGTGTGTGTGTGTGTGTGTGTGTATACGTGTGCACATCCTATATATGTATGTGTGATTATGTTTTGGAGTTAGAATACAACCCAGGTTTTGTTCTTCAGGTTCCCTCCACCTTTTAAAAATTTATCCTTAAATTGTGTCTGGCTATGTACACATCAGCACTGGAACCCGTGGGAGCCAGAAGAGGGCACCAGAACTCCTGGAGCAGCTGCGAGCTGCCAGATATGGGTGTTGGGATCTGTTCATTGCTGAGCCATCTCTTTAGTCCCTTCCCTACCTTGTGTGTCGAGACAGACGGTCTTGCAGGCCTGTGAGCTATGCTGAGCCCCAAGGATCTGCCTGCCTCCACCTCCCCACAGCTGGGGTTCAAAGCATGCAGCCCCAAACATGGCTTTCTGTTTTTAAACATTGGATGTTGTCCATTGTCCTATCTCCTTCCTGTTGTTTTGGGGGTTTTTACTACATTGCTGTATTGATGGGACACGTAGATGTTGGCTTTGAACAAAACGTGGGGATGTGGAGTGAACTTTGGGGCTTGGCCTATCCATAGATAGATGGTACTCAATGTCTGGATCACAGGGCAGAACCCCGGGCATCATTTACCACATAAGCCTGATCCCCAAGGCCGACTCTCTCCACACTAAGCTTGGTGTAGTCCAACCTACCCTGTGCTCTGCCCGACAGGTTTACTACTGGGAAGCGGACAGCCGCAATGAGACAGAGAAAATGAAGGTCCTCTTCCTCCCCGAGCCTGTGGTGAAGATCAAGGATCTCACCAGCCACACAAAGTACTTGGTCAGCATCTCGGCCTTCAATGCTGCTGGTGACGGGCCCAAGAGCGACCCATGCCAAGGACGCACCCATCAGGCAGGTAGGTCACCCTGCCTGCTCTGTCACAGCACCAAGGGCCAGTGGTATAGCTCATTCAGGAGAGCGCTTGCTCTAGGCCCTGGGTTCCAACCCAGCACCTCAGAGTCTGACACACTGTGGCACTTGTTTTTAATCTAAGCACCTGGGAGATAGGGGTATTCTCAGTTCAAAGTCATCCTTAGCCTCATATTAAGAACCAAGCCGGCCTGACTTACATGAGACTCTGTCTCAAAAATAAAATAAATAAAATAAATAAAAAATGGAAGAAGGAAGAAGGAAGGAAAGAGAGAGAGAGGAAGAAAGAGGGAAAGAACTTGAAGTTTGGAGGAGTAAAGGGATGACTTCCCATTGCTCCCAGGGCCTTTGTGGTGTTAAGGTTGTCTTGAAGCAGCGTATTTTCCTGTAAGCCTGCAGCTAGGTCTTCTTCCCGATCCAGAGTTCCCCTTGGTGCTCTCTCTTAGAGCTGTCCCATGTGTGCATGGAGGCTAGGGCCCAGTTCCCAAACCTAGACCAGGCCCCCGACCCCCAGCCAGGCCCAGGCTTTCTCTGCTCCTTGTCACGCTCCCTAGACCATGCCTGGAATAAATAGCTCAGCAGCTGCCACTCGGCCATCTGCCTCCCTCTTACAGGGTTTATTTACTTCTCCTCTTGCTATGATAAAAAAAAAAAAAAAAAACACCCCAGTAAAAGCGGCTTCGGGATGTCAGGGAGGGAATGTTTGGGCTCGTGGTTCCAAGGGAAACACTCTATTATCAGGGGGACACACGGTGGCAGGGGCATGAAGTTGAGGCCCTGGTCACTTTGCATCTGCAGTCAGGAAGCAGAGTGAACAGAAAGCAAGGCCAAGCTAGAGAGCCTCAAGGCCTGACTGCAGTGACTTGTTCCCTCCACTTCCTAAAGGTTCTACAGCCTCCCCGGACAGCGCCATCTACTGGCATTGAGAGTCCAAACACTTGAGCCCGTGGAGGACATTTCCCACCTAAATCACCACAGGAGCTGTGCTGACGGGACGGTCCTGCTAAGAGCCATCCACACACAGGGCACAGTCTCTATCTGCAGCAGGCCCCCCACCACTCAGCCCGAAAGAACAGTGATATTGCCAGAAAATGTCAGCAAAGGCCCTGTGTTAAGAACCAGGAAGTTAGCTGGGTGTGATGGTGGCATTCTTTAATCCCAGTACTTGGGAGGCAGAGAGAGGCAGGTGGATCTCTGAGGCCAGCCTGGTCTACAGGGGAGTTCCAGGACAGCCAGGGTTATACAGAGAAACCCTGTCTCAGAGAAAAGGACAGGACAGGACAGGACAGGAAAACAGGAAGTCTAAGGTGGAAGGGTGGGGCCTTAGAGCCTGCGGGGCAAAACCACGGGGCCTAGCACTCTATAACACGCCATGGGTGAGCCCTGGTCAGCACTCTTGGTGTTACGTCATGGTACGTGTCTGTGAGCAGAGAGCCATAACTGTCTCCTTGCTGCTGTGTTGGGCGCCCACACAGCCCAGTCTTCCCATTTTGCAGTTAGGGATTGGAGCTGTACAGATGTGGGTAGATTTGTAGGGAAGAGAGAAATGGCTGGGCCATTTGGGGGAAAACCAGGACCTGGTAGATCAGGGCATTTGGTATGTAGCAAGGGGAGACTGGACATGGCTGCAGTTAGGCACTCAGAGGAGACGGGAAGCCTAGTGGGATGCCTGTGAGGGTAGCCCTACACACACCCTCCTGCACAGGCCCCACACGGCTGCACCCCGGGTTTCTGTACATGCCAACAGCCTTGAGGAGTTGGTCAGGTTTCTCCCTGTCTCTGCCTCGACTGGTCTCTGTGAACCCAGGGTATCAGAGTTGAAGAATCAGTGTGATAGCAGTCACCACCACTGCCACCCACCCACCACTACTGTAATACCCACCCACCCCCACTCATTCCCACCCACCTCCACCCACCACTACTGCCCACACCAACCCCCCCCCCATGGTAGAGAAAGGTTGGAAAGAGAAAGGAGAGGGGAGGGGACGGGGAAAGGTGAAGTGTAGAAAGGAGAAAGGGGGGAGAGGCAAAGTGGAGAAAGACTGGGGAGAGGAGGGAGGGTGTGGAAAAGGAAGAGAGGTGAGAGGGAACCCGTGCACCGCCGCATGCCTCCTCTTTCCCTAAAAGCAGGGCCCAGCATCCCTGCGGCCTCTGGAGATGGAGCTGCCACCAGCATTTTATCTTCTGTTCACATCTGTATTTCATTCTGGTCTTCTACCCCACAGCTCCTTTGTGGTTCAGCCCCATCATCCTCCATGGTTTTCTGGGAGGGGCTATGCTTCTTGTTGATCCCAAGAAGCTGGGAGCTGCTCAGTGTATTCCATCTCTCTGGCACCAGTTACACTTCTGCAGTGTTGGATAACACTGAGCCCCACCTGTCCTGTGGGGTGGTAAGGCCCTGGGTGGGCAGTCCATAATGGGCTGGTCTTCACTCTGCACACCTGTGCTCTATCTTCCCAGCTCCAGGGACCCCCAGCTTCTTGGCATTCTCAGAAATAACTTCTACCACACTCAATGTATCCTGGGGAGAGCCATCAGCAGCCAACGGCATCCTGCAGGGCTATCGAGTGGTGTATGAGCCCTTAGCACCAGTGCAAGGTAATATCAGGGCGGGGAGGATGGCATAGTGGGCTCTACTGCAGGAACCACAGAGCCAGAGATGCTTAGTCGAGCTTGCAAGAAGCTGAGAAGGTGGGATGGAGGGGCTGGGGAGATGGCTCAGCTGCTAGTGCTTGAAGCGCAAGCATGAGAGCCCAAATGGAACCCCTAGGACCCATGAAAACACCCTAGCTGTGGAGATGCTCAGTCCTAGTGCTGGCGAGCTGAAGACAGGCCTGGGGCTTGCTGACCAAATGACTAGGTGAACTGGTGGGCTCCCGGTGGAAAGTGAGAGACTCTGGAGCTGGCTGGTAAACACCATGGTCTGAGTAGCACGGGTTAAAAAGTAGGTCGTTGTTCCCATAAGAACGTGCTTGCAGATCAATAATAGATGGGTCACAGGATGGAGTGCTTTGGGAAAGCTGATCCAGGGACCCTACAGGAACTGGCAGGAGAGAGCAGTGGGGACTCCAACCAATATTCTGCCTGGAGGGGCTCGGAGGTCAGCAGGAGGTGGCAGATTAAGGATGTGGCTTCAAAAGACCTAGTCATATGCCAGATACCTGGTTGTCAGCCCTGCCTCTGGGTGTTATTTGAGTTCTGTGGTTGCATCTTTTATCCACACGTTCCTGTGTCCACTGAGGGCTCTGTGGCCTTTCTTCCTCACCCTACTGTGTACTCAGAGACAGGTCCAGCCAGGTTCAAATCTCACCTCTCCTGGTCATGTACACAGATACATAGTAAAACACAGAGTTAATATCTAGGAGGAAACAATACAGACACAGCTAGCCAGATAATAATGGCTCTCCATTTAAAGCCACGGTCAAGAGTTTCCTTTGGAAAGCAGTCACATGGAGCGGGAAGTCGGTTTGAAAGGGAACATTCAAGCCCTTGATTTTATTGCCCCAAATCTCCGATGCCTTTGACAAGAAGATTTGCCGTTGCTTTATGATACTCTAAGAAAGACAGAATGCTCACTATAAACTATGGCCTTAGGCTTTTGCTTTTGTTCTGAGCTGCATCCCAAATCAGAGCTGGGAAAGGGAGAAAAAGAAAAACCCAAGGATTTCTGGGCCGATCGATGAGCTTCATGCATGGCGAAGGAGGTGGTTTGTGGACCGGGTTCTAAGAGTCCAAAATGGCACTGGACAGGTGATGGACAGTGACTGCTGTGGTCCTACTGGGTGGCTCTTTCCAGAATGAGCAACAAGTGGCTTGTGCGGGGCTACCCTCAAGATCCGAGGACAGATTTCCAGTAGACACACCCATTATTCTTGCATGTTCATCAGAGAGGGTATGGGAGACTTCCCAAAGACCTTTCTATCTGTTCAGGAGGGTTCCTTCCCAACACACACACGCACACACACACACACACACACACACACACACCAAACAGTTGGAGCCATTCAATTAAGAAGTGGCTGTCAGAGCCAGGCGTGGTGGTGCACACCTTTAATCCCAGCACTCGGGAGACAGAGGCAGGCAGATTTCTGAGTTCGAGGCCAGCCTGGTCTACAAAGTGAGTTCCAGGACAGCCAGGGCTACACAGAGAAACCCTGTCTCGAAAAACCTAAAAAAAAAAAAGAAGTGGCTGTCAGGATCATGGCTCTCCTTGACCTATGTGCCCTTCGTAATCAAAGCTAGCTTGAGTATCTCATTCATCCTCAAACAAGCAACTGACTCCCCTTCATCCTGTGTTCTGTGTCCTGTGTTAATGACTTCCTGAATCTCCAAGAACCCTGTGGCACATACTCCGGGAGCAAGAGACTTCTGCCCTCACCTAACTCTAATACCTGCCTTCCAAAGACTGTCATTCCTCCCAGAGACTGTCATTCCTTAGTGGGATCTATGCCATAGGGAACTTGCAGTCTTTAGTGGATTCCCTCTCTCTGTATGCCCCATCCTCCACCCCCCAGACAATTCTGGCTTTCTGCAAAGTTCCGACAACTTCTCCTCCCAGCCAGCTGACCCTAGGTCTCTAGTTTTCCTGCATTGCCAGAGCTAGGAGTACTTGGTCATCTTTTATGACAATGTGTTCTGTCATATTTGATCCCTGTAGACACAACCCCATCGGGCATCATCTGAAAGATGGGCAGTGTTTATTGAACACTTACTGTGTACCCTGCACAGCGCTATACCCCTGCCACCTGGCATCCTGGCATCCATGCCCTTGTGACAGCCCTAGGTTGAGCTGTAACCTCAGTGTACATTTTGCAAAGAAACTGCGTTTAGGGGGCCGGAGAGACAGCTCAGTCAGTAAAGCACTTCCCTTGCAAGCGTGAGGATCTGAGTTTAGTCCCTAGCATTCACATAAAAACATGGGTGTGGTGACACTTATTTATAATCCCAGCACTGGGAGGGGGGCAGAGACACGATCCCTGGCATACTATAGCCAACCAGCCTAGCCTACTCAGAGAGCCTCGGTACCTGTAGGAGGTACTATATCAAAGTCATGATGGGCAACACCACACCAGAGGAAGTATACCCAACATTGTTGTGGCTCCTACACACACACTCGTGCACATACATTCACCTCCCCAGCCACACGTGTACACACACACACACACACACACACACACACACACACACTGAGCTTAAAGCCCATCTTTTCAAAATTACATTTTAACTTTGTGGGTGTGCATGTGTACATATGCACATACACATATGCACATGCATGCACACCCTGTGGCACGGCGTGCCTGTGAAAATCAGAAAGCAGCTTCTAGGAGGTCACAGGCTTGGTAGAAAATGCCTTTATCTATCAGGCCATCTCGTGGGCCCCGAGAGCCCTCCATTCATTTACTCCTGCCCTGGCCTTCTAGACTGATGGAGAGGGGTGTGACTTGAACCTGGGCAGTCCAGTGCATGTGTAGCATTCTGAAGCTCAAGGCGGGGAAGCAAGTGGGGAGCATGTGTTCCCGAGTCCAAGTGCCAGGCACTGGCCACACAGCCAGGAGCGTGCTTGTCACTCCCTGGGTGACAGCTGGTGGAGTCACTTCAATTGCACCTATTTTCACCTCTTTTCATAAGTGACAAGGTGTTCTGTCACTGCCATCGCCTCTTCGTGTATAGATAGGGTCTGGCTCCTTCATTGTGAATGTTCCTGCCAGTGGTGCTGTCTGTGCTGTGTTGGGAACAAAGGCGGGAGGACGGGATGGTGACTCCATGGTCCCTTATCGGCTCTGCAGGTCAAGGACAGTCAGGCCTCAGCACACAGTTCAAGGACAAGTTATCCAAATGCCCACATCCTTGCTTTTGCTTTTGTTCTAAGTCAGGATTTACCAGGTAGCCCAGGCTAGACTCAGAACTTACTCTGTAGCCCTGGGTTTGGACCATTCACAGACCCGGCCCATCCCCACCTCCACCTAGGTGTCTTCCATGGTTGATCCCAGGCTCGGTCTTCCAGCATGTCGGTGTCCAGAGCACACAGCCCAGCCAGTGGAACTACAGAGTTGCCTGTAGACAGCAGCAACAAAGCCACAGACCCATGAATAGCCCTGCAAGACTGAGGAGATCATGAGCTCCCCACTCAAGCCTCACACACGCCTCAGCAGCTTACTCTGATTGTGGCTGCCTGACTCACACAAGTGGAAGCTCAGCCAGTGAGGCACGCAGAGATCAACAGTTATCTATACACACACGCACACACACTCAGTCACATGTGCACACACACACATGAAAACAGACATGCATAAGCGCACATGCACACACACACACACACACACACACACACACACATACACACAACTGAACAGGCCTGCAAGGTGACTCAGAATTGCCTTGATTGACAGTCAGCTGAGCATCCCTGTATTTGCTCAGTCACTCCAGCTGAGCCTCGCTGTATGACAAAGACAAAGACCTGATCCGGCATCAACTATCCAAGCCCATCAGAGGTGGACTAGAAGAAACAAGACCCAGGCCAATGGGACTCGTGTGGTTTTGAGAAAGAATCTTACTGATCTTACTGTGTAGTATAGGCTAGCCTAAGTGTGGCTCAGGTTAGCCTTGTTGTTTCAGGGATTATCTTCAGATACCCACAGGGTCCTTTTGAGCCAGTAGGCTGTGGAATGGGTTACAGAGGGGGACAGGAGGGGAGGGTCATGGGTGCATCTCAGAAACTCATCTGCTCCAGGGACACAGTGGGCCCAACAACGATAACCCAGTGGGGCCTTTGCTGCTCAGTGAGCTGCCAGTTTGTCTCAACTCCCTGTGGAGAGTATCGACCTCAGAAAGCCTGGAAGGCCAAGCCTGGTGAAGCAAGTGCTACTCGTACGCCACGCAGGAGGCTGAAGCAGGCATTCGAGCAAGTTCAAGGACCAGCTGGACTACAGAGAGTTGAAGGCCACCCTGGACAACTTCATGACACACTGTCTTAAATGAAAAAAGGAAAAAGAGAGTTAGGGTGTAGATAAGTGGTAGAGCCCCTGCCTAGAATCCCCCAGTGAGGGGCTGGGATGTGGCTCAGTGGTAGAGGCCCTGCCTAGCATCCCACAGTGAGGGGCTGGGGCGTGGCTCAGTGGTAGAGCCCCTGCCTAGAATCCCCCAGTGAGGGTCTGGGGTGTGGCTCAGTGGTAGAGCCCCTGCCTAGAATCCCCCAGTGAGGGGCTAGGGGTGTGGCTCAATGGTAGAGCCTCTGCCTAGATATGTTAGGTCTGGGTTCCATCCCTAGTACTTAAAAAAGAAAGAAAGAAAGAAAGAAAGAAAGAAAGAAAGAAAGAAAGAAAGAAAGAAAGAAAGAAAGAAAGAAAGAAGAAAGAAAGAGAAAGAAAGAGAGAGAAAGAAAGAGAGAGAAGAAAGAAAGAAAGAAAGAAAGAAAGAAAGAAAGAGAGAGAGAAAGAAAGAAGAAAGAAAGAGAGAGAGAAGAAAGAAAGAAAGAAAGAAAGAAAGAAAGAAAGAAAGAAAGAAAGAAAGAAAGAAAGAAAGAAAGAAAGAAAGAAAGAAAGATAGATACATTTAAACCATCAGCCAAGGACACAGAACAGTATTACCTGAGGCTAAGACTTCCCCGATTGTTCACCTACTGACCTAGTACTGCAAACTTCCAAGAGACCCACTCTTGGCTGAGCAGCAGGCAGGAAGTGCTTGTCTTTGCTCTTCTCTGCCCTCTGCTCTCACATATCTCAGAATTCCTCCTGCCACTGTCAGGGATGGAGAAAGCAAGCATTCAGCTGTGTACAAGATGAAACCACCAGGAGCACTAATCCATGGGAGCACCGCCTCACTAGGACCACCACCCTACTAGGAGCACTACTTCACTAAGATCACCACCCTACTGAAAGTAGCCTTACCCCATTGGGGTACTAGAGCACCACCCCCACCAAGAGTACCACATGCTTGGGAAATCACTCCACTGGGAAGAGCACCTCACTGGAGCTCCACACCAGCAGGAGCACAACACCTCTTGAAATATTACCGAACTGGAGCACTGCTTCCCCTGGAGTAACTAACCACCAGGAAGACCAGAGATATTGGCACACTGGGAGCAATCACCCTGCTGGGGGCATTGTACCAGCTTAGTACCCACCGCTGGGAGCACCAGTCACCAGAGTATCATAGTACTGGGAGCACGATGCTTCCTAAACACCACACACTGGAGTTCCACCCAATTGCATCACTGTAGGACTCAGTGCTATGTCTCGCAGACCCCATGCTGCCCAGAGCACTGAGCTGCATGGAGCACTGAGCCATTTGAACACTGAGCCATTTGATCACTGAGCCATGTTTTAGGGAATCTGATTTTATGGCAGAGATATTTTTATGTTTCTTAAATATGTTTTAAACTGTAGTATTTTATGAGATTGTACCCCAAGGCTTCGTAGTGCAGGGCATGGTTTTAAAATTGAGCAAATAAATAAAATTCTGACACACATGAGATGGAGGGAAGGCCAGTCTGGCTCTTCCTCCTGGTGGAATCAACTATGCAAAGTCCCTAAATGAGTTTATGTCTGCTCCAGAGAGAACTAAGTGTCTCTAAACACAGAAGGCACCATTCCAGAACATCCTTATATCTGAGAGGACCCCAGGAGTGACAGTCACCCTGTGTCACCCACCATCTTTGTAACCTCTTTCTTTATTAGTGTGTATGATGGTAGGGTCCGGTTCTTTGGGCAGAAATGAACACAATTTTTTTCTTCAGACCCCACTTCCCATGAGGAGAGTCAAACAGAAGTTGTTTAAATCGCCCTGAAATAATTCAGAAGGCAATAATTCAGCCGACACGAACTTGTATTAAAGACATAATATGAACATAATGAACCAGCTAAGAGGCGTTTTGGAGACCTGGGGACTACAGATCCATGCTCTGATGGCCTGGAACAACGGATCATTTTTAATAAGATGGCTCTTTGGTTCCTTTGCAAGCACATGTGGTATTAAAGGGACCAGACTTCACTATGCTTCCTTCAGACCGAGGGCAGGCTGTGGGCAGCAGTGCTAGGCGGGGCACACCATCCCCCATCAGCCATCTCAATAATCAGACTGAAGTTTGTTCAGTGTATCCATGCAGTGTATCAATACTCCAGGGACACACATCTGCTAACCTGGAAGGCATGAAAGAAGTACTTCTTCATGTCATCTCAGACGTACAGGCAGAGATGAGTGAGCACTCAGGAAAGTCTTACAGCTGAGCGCTTACCTAACTGAAAAAATAAACATTGCCTGGTTTTCAAACCTATGGAAACAAAAAACCTCATTTGCCCCCTTGGGAAATGTGTGTTTATGTAATTTTAAGTGTTTATCCTTTCCACTGAATGTTAAATCTCACTGCCTAATTGTATAGTGATGTTCATTATTCTTTGATTCTTTCTCTGTAATATCATTTCCTGGAAATCAGCCACAATTCAAAAATATTAAATTGGGGAACTAAACCATATATAAGCTTTAGAGTGTGCACAAACCCAAGTAGGGCAACTAACTCTCCCTCTATCCTCCCCCACCTTGACCAAGATGAGAATTGTCTTTGTCCAGAGTATCAATGCTATATGCGCTATCCTCCCGTTAGCCATTCAGTGGCTATCTCAGTCACCAGGTCAGTTGTTTAGCATATTCATGCCCAATGTGTTATCCTCCCATTAGCTATCTCAATTATAAGATAGTTTCCCAGAATATCCATGCTGTATACACTGCCTTCTCACTAGTCACTCAGTAGCCACCTCAGTAACCAGACTGAAGTTTGGTCAGTGTATCCATGCGGTATATCTTACCCTCCCGTTAGTCACTCAGTAGCCATCTCAGTAACCAGACTGANGTGTATCCATGCGGTATATCTTACCCTCCCGTTAGTCACTCAGTAGCCATCTCAGTAACCAGACTGAGGTTTGGTCAGTGTATCCATGCGGTGTATCTTACCCTCCCGTTAGTCACTCAGTAGTCATCTCAGTAACCAGACTGAGGTTTGGTCAGTGTATCCATGCGGTGTATCTTACCCTCACGTTAGTCACTCAGTAGCCATCTCAGTAACCAGACTGAGGTATTATTCATTGTATCCATGCAGTGGATCTTACCATCTCATTAGCCACTCTGGCTGTCTTGGTGGTCAGATGGACTATCACTGCTATTGTACAATTCTTATATTCTCAACCTTATTTTACTTAATAAAGGCTCAATAGTTGTTGCAAAATAATACACAAGAGTGCCGGCATTGTACCATGAAAGGACAGATTAACTCTGGTTCTATGGGAAAATCATGTGTATGTATGGTGTAGATGCACCTGTATAATTCACATACATATATCCTCAGTCTCAGGAAAAAAATCAGAGGTCCTGAAACATATCCATAAATAAGGGAATTCTAGTTCTTAATGGAATATATGGGTTTGTTTATATATTTCTGTACAGAAACGTTGTCTTGTACGTTCCTTATTCTCTGAACTAAGGGCCATTACCCAGAGGCACAGATTTAACACCATCTAACCTGGGTGATATTCCTAAAAGTTGTCTGAGGCTTGCAAGTAATATACATGTCAGTTGGGTCAGGCCCCAGACCAGTCATTAGGGGAAGCTCACCTTTGAACCGAGTCCAGCCTCTTCCATACCCTGCTGACTAAGCAGGGGGTGTGCAGGCAGCCTTTGTAAGTGAGGCAGGATTCTGCAAAAGCTGGAAGCCGAGCAGGAAGTGGGTGGTCTCCAGGATACAGTCTGGGAGCATTTCCTGAGCACTTCCCCCTTTGTCTACTGCCCTCAGTGAGGTCTGGGCCATTCCCTTTGTGACTGTCACAGGCTTGGTGGTTTCTCAGACAGTCACTTATCAAGCTTAAACTCTAATTACACTTATCTGGGGTGAAAATTGGCTGGATCACTGTTTAAAGTCCTCCTAATTGTAAGCAATGCTCCTTTAGTGAGCCGCCAGGGCTGTCTCCCATCTTATCACTACAGATCAGGCATGCTCAATTGCTTCTCCAAGCTCAGCCTCCTCTTCCCTGTGCTTGTGTGGCCATTGCAGGCGTGAGCAAGGTGGTGACCGTGGACGTGAAAGGGAACCGGCAACGTTGGCTGAAGGTGCGGGACCTTACCAAGGGAGTGACCTATTTCTTCCGTGTCCAGGCGCGGACCATCGCCTATGGGCCGGAGCTCCAAGCCAATGTCACTGCAGGGCCAGCCGAGGGTGAGTGGGCCGTTTTGTGGGTTGGGGATTTAGGGATATTCTCAAACAAACTTTTTGGGTCTAACAGCCAGAAAAGGCCTTGGGAGTTTCCAAAACACACTGTAAGCCAGGCACAGCAGTGCACACCCTGAAATCCCAGCACTCAGAAGGTGGAGGCAGGAGGCTCGGGAGTTCAAGTCCATCCTCACTGCAGAGCTTAGGGCCAACCTAGGCTCTATGAGACCCTGTCTCAAAAAAGTTTTAAAAATACAAAGCAAACTACATAGAACATGAGCTTCCGTGAGCAAAACAAACAGATTAAAAACACCTTAAGAAAAAAAAAATAAATGAAAATTGTAAACCCTTTTTAACATATACAATCTTTATGTGTAGCCCAGACTGGCCTCAAACTTGGGACAATCTTTCTGCCTCAATTTCCCAAGTACTAGGATGACAGGCATGCATGTTCTGAGATGCATAAACAACGTCTCTCAAATTCCTGTGTCTTATGTATGCATCATTCGAAACCTTTTTCTTATCAAGGCTGTAAAAAACAGAACTAAATGTAAGCACACAGGAGACAGAGACTTGGAGGTCTCGCAGTTAGATAGTACTAACTGGGCTCAGCATCTTCCTGAGCAGCTTGTAGTTGCTCTGTTACAACTCTGACAGCAGTGTGACTGGCCTTTCTGAATCACTCCCTCTGGGAGTGCACTGACTCATCACTTCCCCATGGGGGAATGAGGGAAGGAACAGTGTGGCACATGCCTGTAATCCCAGCACCTGGGAGACAGGAAGATCACAAGGTTAGGGCCAGCCTTGGCTGTGTGTCAATACCCTGTCTCAAAAACACAGCCCTGGGCTGGAGAGATGGCTCAGTGGTTAAGAGTGCTTGTTGCTCTTGCAGAGAACCCAAGGTCAGGTCCCAGCTGTAACTTTGAATCTATGGCAGTGGTTCTCAACCTTCCTGATCCTGCCACCCTTTAAAACAGTTCTTCATGAAATTATTTGTTGCTACTTCATAACTGTAATTTTGCTACTGTTATGAATCAAAATGTAAATATCTCATATGCAAGATATCTAGTATGGGACTTCCCCCCCAAAGGAGTTGAGAATTACTGATCTAAGAACTCTGATGTCCTCTTCTGTCCTCTTTTGTCTTCTCAGGTACTAGCACAAGCGTGGGTGTGCACGTGTGTACACACACACACATACACACACACACACACATCATAGGTAGATAGATAATAAAAAATGTAAATCTTTAATAAAATTAAGCCCTTCTGTCACCACTGAGGGTCCCCAGTCCTCTCAAAGCCAGTATCTACTCTCTTTGCTCTTTTTATTCCACAGGGTCCCCAGGCTCACCAAGAAATGTCCTTGTCACCAAGTCTGCCTCTGAGCTGACCCTTCAGTGGATAGAGGGAAACGCTGGAACCACGCCCACTACAGGCTATGTCATAGAAGCCAGGCCATCAGGTAGGAGCCATGGGGCCCGTGCACTCCTGGCTGGACGCCAGAACCACGCACCACCCACACAGTGGCTTCTTGGCCACACTGAAGGCAGTTGGTCCGTGGGGCCTCCGGCCTCCTCTCCCTGCATTTCCCTAGCAGGGCTGAGGTGGGGGCATGTGTGGAAGAGGGGACTCATTTCTTGTTCCCCTTCTGAGTGCCTAGTAACCACCGCTGTGCTGTTAACCTCTTGGGCATTCAATTTCTGATGCCTTAGCCGCGTGACACTCCGAAAGATGATAATTGTCACTCTCAGGAAAGGGTAGATGAGAGGCGAAGGACACTCGAAGGCATTTCGGCTCATCAGGAAGATCTAGAAGTGTCTCAGGGACTCATCTCAGGGGTCTAATGCTGGCGGCCTGTGGAAAGAGCCTCACTCGCTTCAGATAATTACAAACGTCCTTATTAATAGAGAAAACGACACATCAACTTCTGTGCCTTTCTGGCTCCTGAAAATGAAGGCTAAGCTCCATTTCTGAGCCGGGGAGACAGCTTGCTGTGCAAGCATGAGGACCTGAGTTCAGATCTGTAGCACCACAGCAGAGGCAGGGCGTGGCTATGTGTGCACCCGTACCTCTACCTCCAGTGCTGTGGGAGGTGGAGACAGGAGGATCCGTGGGGCTTGCTGGCTGCCAGCCTCACTGCAGGCTCAGTGGGAGATCCTGTCTCAAGAGAATAAGGCAGGGAGTGATAGAGCAGGGCACCTGATATCCTTCTCTGGCCTGTGTGTGTGCATAGGACAGTAAACAGCCACACACATGCTACATACAACACGTGCCCACTCACACGTGTGTACACACACACCCATGTGTGCACCCTTGCACCTGCATACACATTCACACACATAGGCACCCTGCATGCATGTGCACACACACACATACACATACATATACCCACATGCACCTACATACACACATGTACACACATGAGCGCACACACATGCACATACACATGAACCCACATGCATCTGTACATATACATACACATGCACACATGTGCATACTTGCATACATATGTACCCACACACACATAAGAACATGCATACACACATGCATACACATGCACACATGGTCACACACACATGAACCTCTACACACACATGCATACACATGCACACATGCTGGCACGGATACACACACACACACACATCTACTCCTGCCCTACCTCCTTCCTTCTGACCTTTTTTATATCTTGCTCACTTTTTAAGAAATTGTTTTATTTTTTATTATATGTGTACAGGTGTTTTGCTTGCATGTATGTCTGTGCACCACATATGTACCTGATGCTTGAGGAGGCGAGATGAGAGCATTGGTTTCCCCTAGAGCCAGAGCCCAGTTAGGTGCTGGGAATTAAACCAGAGTACTATGCAAGAGCAGCAGCGTTCTTACCTCCTGAGCCATCATCCCAGCCCTCTCTTGATCATTTTAAATAAGTATTAATTGCATATTAATGGGATTCAGTGTGGTTTTATTTTTGAGAGTGTCCCATGCAACTCAGGTTGGCCTTGCACTCTCTGTGTAGGCAAGAATAATCCTCCTGCCTCCACCTCCCAAGTGCTGGGATCATAGGTATGCATCACATGCAGGGTTGTATGTGGTGGCTGGAACCCAGGACTTATTGCATGCTACATAAGCTCTCTCCCCCCTGGTCCCCAGCCCAGCCCACAATATGCTATTTTTCTGTGTGCTCTGTTTGTTCCCTTCACACAGCTGGGACAGAATTACCTGATATGAAGAACTTCAGGAAGAAAGACTTGTCTTAGCTCACAATTTGGAGGGTTTGGTCTCTGGTCACTTGGTCCCACACATTTGGCTGTATGTGGTAGCAGGAGAGTGTGGTAGAGGGGAGCTATTTACTTCATGGTAGATAGGAAGCAGACTGAAAGACAGGAAGGGGCCTGGAACAAGGGCCCACCTGCGGTGACCTACTTCCTCTAGCTAGGTCCACCTCTGAAACAGTTCCACCAGCTGGTCACCAAGCATTCAGTGCGCAAGCCTGTGGGAGGCAGGTTATACGTCAACCACGGTGCTGCAAGATCATGCACTGACCACAGCCAACCACAGTATCCTTAGTAACTAGTATTCGGCCTCCAAGTCGTATTTCTTTGTTGGTCCCCACATTTGAGACAGAGTGCAAATACTTGTATTTCTGTGTCTAAGCATCTTAACATGGTCTCCTCCAGCTCCACACATTTTGCTACAAATGACAGAACTTGATTCTTCTTTATGCCTAAGTAATGCTCCATTAAGTGTTTCTATCATACTTCCTTCTTCCATTCATCCGCTGGCAGACGTCTAAGCTGGCTTCCTCTCTTGGATGACAAAGATATCTATATTTGATACGCTAACCTCCTTTTCTTTGGCTGTATACCCAGCATTCAGACAGCTGGATCATCTGCAGTGTTGCCTTTAGATTTGTGAGACCCTCTCTCCTGTTCTCCACAGTGTCAGGACTAATCTACATTTGTACCTACTGCGCGTGCATGTTCCATTTCGTTTCCATGATGAAGGGTGGATGTTACTGGAAGATGAGTTACTGGAGGTTTGAATTGGGTATTAGCACTGGGAGCTTGGGGTTAGGAGAATGCTAAGCAGCTTCCCCGTGACCATCAGGTGGTCACAAGGCTCACACGGATGACCTGAGCATCAACACAGACGAAGCCCCAGGCATGTTTCAGGAAAGGGCTTCTTTCCCAGTGCCAGATGGGTTTTGTGTTAAGAGCCATTTTGGTCTGGTATTAAAGAAGGCTGTGACCACAGGGGAAGAGCCCTGACGTCACATTCTGTGACAAATAATTCTCCTGTGGCAAATAGTTCTCCTTCCTTCCTCCCTCTCATGTTGCTTCTCGATGGTTATAAGTTAGACGAGTGATCTGGAACCATCTAAGGGGAAATAGACTGCAAAGGTGGCCTGGGGACAGCACCTGGTGCACAAGTGTGAAGACCAGAATCTAAATCCTTAGAGCAGAGGTTCTCAACCTGTGGGTCACAACCCTTTTAGGGAATCAGTGACCCATTCATTCACAGGGATCACTTAAGACCACCAGAAAGCACAGGTATTTGCACTGCAGTTCATAACAGTGGCAAAATTACAGTCATGAAGTAGCAATGAAACGATTTTATGGTTGGGCCTCACTACAATATGAGGAACTGTATCAAAGGGTCTCAAGATTACACAGCCTTAGCACTTACCTAAACCGTAGACATGGCTGGACATCTGTAACCTGATGCTCCCACAGTGAGCTGGAGGCCAAGATGGGGGAGTCCTGGAAAGCTCACGAGCTGGCTACCACTGGCCTAATGTCAGCAAATAAGATCTTGTTTCAGATGAAGAAGGAGCTGAAGACCAGGGTTAACTTCTGACCAGCATACATGTTCCACAACATGTACATGATGCTATGTGTGCATGCTTGTATGGACACACACACATACACACACACAAACTACACTTTAAAAAACCTCTTCCTAGATGGCAGTGGGGAAAATATTGTAAGATGTGAAATTGTCAGAGAATAAAAATACACAAAAGAAGAGAAGAGGGAGGAAGGGAGGGAGGAAGGGAGGGAGGGTAGAGGGAGGAAAGGAGGAAGGGAGGGAGGGAGGAAGGAAGGAAGGAAGGAAGGAAGGAAGGAAGGAAGGAAGGAAGGAAGGAAGGAAGGAAGGAAGGAAGGAAGGAAAAAATTCTTTGGCTTCACCTTGCTGGACTAGATGATCTCCAAGGAGCAAGGCATTGACCGGCTCTAGAGACACGAGTCATCAAGTTAGTGAAGGTTCTAGAGCCTCTGTGATCATTTGGTCCTCACCATGACCCCAAGGACAGCCAACCGGCTCTCTGCAGTGACTCCGTGTTCAGAGTTGGATGTCCTGCCACCAACACTGGAAGACAATTGCCATCCATGTCCCCTTGTGGATGCTGCTACCTGACCGGGGTGGGCTGCTGGACAGGACCCTTCACTGAAAAACTAACACAGCAACACAGACCAGCCCCAGCTCACAGTGGCATGCGAGCTTTTATAGATCGTCAATATTTAAACACCTTGCTGGGACCCAGGGGCCTCTGGATCTCAGCTGTCATCTATTTCAGGCCTCATTACACAAACCATTAAACACTGTATCTTCTCATTTTCTCCACTGAAGCTCCCTGGCAAGGCCTTCTCCGGGCAGAGCGCTTTTTTATGCAGAGCCCTGCCTGCCTGGCATCCAAGGGGACAGAGACACTTAGGTGTCCCATGGCCCAGATGGTCTGTTCAGCCTGATGTGTCCCTGCCCGGCCACATCCCTGCCTGCCCCCATCAACACCGTGTCCCCCATCTGTCCCTGTCCCTGTCTTCACCCCTGAAGACTTTGCTGAGGAGCCCATGGCTGTTCCGCCCAGCAGCAGCTAATGGCAGTAGCATCAGGGTAAATCACAGAGCCTCTCATTCCAGAGAGGGTGATCCCTGAGTGTAGCTAGAGGACACGGCCATCAAGCTCCACCAGGATGGCCGACCAGCTGGTTCATTTCTCTAAATTTTGAGCGAGTCTACCCTGGAATTGTGTCGCAAAAGGCATCTGGAAAGCAGCTATGTGGTGGGCAGGCTCGAATGATTTATTCACGAAAATTATTCCAAGGCATTTTGCTGTGTAGCTCTCAGAGCCTAATTTACATATTTACACAATACACTGGAATGGCACTAAAGGCACTATAAATATACTTTCCTCTCCAAAGCGGCCATGAAATATATATTTAGGGCGCACCCAAGGCGGGCAGACATTGTGGTGCTGTTCTCACAGATGATGCCTTAGCCTGCATGCAAGGGCGGGGCCTGTCCACCCTCGGCCCTCCTGGGTGCACCCCAAGCCCTTTCCCATTCATTGTGACTTTCAGTTCTTGGTGGGGTGAGTTTTAACTGAATAAAGAAGAAAATCAATAGTTCCCAGCCGGGCATGGTGGCCGACCTGTCTTCCCAGCATTCCAGAGGATGAGGCAGGAGGATGGTGAAGTCTAGGCCAGCCTAGGCTACCTAGACAGGCAGACCAAGTCTCGGAAATAAACTAGTACCAAGCTAGGGTGATGGCTCAGTTGATAAAGTGCTTGCCATTGCAAGCTTGAGGCCTGGAGTTTGAGTCCTACAACCTGTGCTCAATGAAATAAAGTAAAATAAAATATAAAATAAAATTAAAAAGTCAGGAAGCCACTGAGAGACACTGCCTCTAAAACCAAGGGGACAGTACCTGAGAAATGACATCTGCATATGTACATATGCACACACATGCATGTGTACACATGATAGATAGATAGATAGATAGATAGATAGATAGATAGATAGATAGATAGATAGACAGACAGATCTCAGCTGAGGCTCTGCATCATGTCATCTCTCTCTCTCTCTCTCTCTCTCTCTCTCTCTCTCTCTCTCTCTCTCTCTCCTCTCTACCCCCACCCCAAAGGCCTGGGTGTCCTCCTTTCCTGGCTCAGCCTCCTTCACTGGCCCTCCCTGCCTTGAGACACACACCTGAGTGCTATCTGCTGCCTTGGGCAAGGACCAGACAAAAGGCATTTTTATTAGCAGCTGTATTTAGCCTGTTGTTTAAGCCTCAGCTCCTAGCTTGACCATTCATACAGAGAGAAAGGCAACACTTAAATAAGCAATACGCAACTGCCAGGCATCCACTCGCTCAGCACTGCAGGCCACCAGTCGGGCTGTTGGCTGCACGACTTAGTGGTGAGTGACAGTTTCATTCAGCATGGAGACCCTGCTTAATTGGCCGTGAAATCAAACTTTTGTATTGGCACGCCGTCTGCCCTGATACCTACAGCACTTATGCCTGGGCGTTGGAGGGATACATCCAGCGAAGGCCCCTTGGTCATGCTGCACTGGGCTCTGCCTTGGTTCAGAGAAGATTGGGTAGCCTATGAACAAATGCATCTCCTACACTGGGGCTAGGCGTGGAGAGCTAGAGCTGATCCATCCTCTAGAAACAAGCACCGCCTTTGGCAGCAGCTGCGTTTGTACCAGAAGAGCCCCTCTGGTTTTAAGACCTCCATTCTTCCTCCCTAAGGGTGAACAGCACCGTGGAGGAAGAAGATCACAGAGTCTGTGTTCTCTAAGGAACAGCCATGCAGTTCCACTCTTCTTTGTGCGATGTTAGGTCTGCGGTGACAGCGATGCTTCCTTAGGAACACTTGCAGTCTCTGTCCTGGCACTTCCTTGCTGCTTCCTTAAGACCTCCAGGCAGACTTTCTCTGATTGTGGGCTAAGAAACAAGATTGACAACCCAGGAATCGGTTACCAGTGATCTGTCATGGGGGAGCCCATCAGAGCAGAGTATCCAGGGGTCAGTCACCTGAGCATTCATCCAGAGATCACTCATTTGAGGACCAGTCATGCAGAGATCAATCACCTAGGGATCAGTCAGTCTCTCAGGGGTCGATTTATCCTAAGGATCAGTCACCAGGAACCAAAAGTCACCCATGGTTATCTTGTGATGTTATCAGAGGATCAGGCATCTGGGGACCAGATAGGAGGTCAGTCTGACACGTGTTAACTGTCTAGGGATCATCTAAGATCATCCACCTAGGGGATCTGTCACCCAGAGACCAGTCACTCGGGGGACTGTCTGAGCAGTCACTCAGGAGACAAGTCAGTCACTCAGGGGACCTATCACCCAGGACACCTGTCACCCAGGAATTCATCCTCATAGATCTGTCCTCCAGGGTTAGCTGGACCTGGCCCTGTGTGTGAGAGACGTGTGATGTGTGGTGACTGGTGGGCCACCTGCACTCACTGCCCAGGGTTCTCTTGTGATAAACACAGCCATGTTGTCCTCTCTTGTTCTGACTGAGATGGAAGGCACTGGGGATCTTCCCGGTACAAGGAGAATCAGTCACACAAATCTCATTATTGTTAATAGTTCTGTAATGTTATTTTTCTCACAAATTTGTAGAGGTATTTTCTCCATCACTGATTTATTGAGATATTTAGCAGCATAATAAAAATGAGAAAAACAACGCGTAGTTGGGAAACAGTGGCCGCTCCCACAGCTGCCAAGGGTTTTTTGTAACCCACTGGTGATCGCTGTGTAAATATTGGTATGGATAAATAGCGCACTGAATTATAATCCAAGTATGATATGCTAATTTTCAAAGGCAGAATTAAGCAAAATAAAAAATGCAAACATTTTCTGCTGATAATTCAGAGGGAAATTATCTTGGCGCCACACCACCCTCCCCCATTTTCTGAGTGTAAGTAGATGGCTGAATAAATGGTTCAGTGTTAAGATCCTATATCAATATTTTAAAATGTTTTTATAAAACACACACAGAGTTCCTGGAGCTATGACAGAGCTCTTAAAGTCAAATATACTCTTTGGGTGGTGATAGAAGTAGAGGTGATGGCGTTGGTCCCCAGTGACTGCAGGGCGTTAAGGAAGCATGGATGCAGGGGACACTGAGAGAGCTCCCCACATACACTGAGCACATGTTCTGTAAGCTGTCCCTTCCTGGAATGTGGGTTGGAGTTGGGTGGGGCATGTTCTTGCCTTCTCTCTCCCTCCTGTCCATGGACTGCACGTAACCTATGAGAACAGAGACTCCTGACCGCTGAAGGGCAGGAGAGTGTCCGACCGGAGTGGGCCCTAAATATCTGGAGGTGAACCAGGGGGCATCAGAAGGGTTCCAGGGCTCTGCAGGCCACATGTATTAAATGTACTATAACTCTAGTATGTTCTTAAGCAAAATTCACCTAAGAAATACAAATCAGGGATGGAGAGGTGGCTCAGTAGTTAAGATTGCTACTTACAGAGGATCTGAATTCGGCTCCCAGCATCTATTTCAGGCTTGCAACTGGCAATAACTCCAGCTCCAGGGGATCCCACACCCTCTTCTGGATGCCACACCTGCAGATACAGGACATACACTCACATAGACACTCATATAAATCCAAATAAATCTTTTTTAAAAATGCATGCATACACCTATACATGCACACCCGCGCGCGCGCGCACACACACACACACATACACACTGTCATCCATTCTGTGCATATAAGCCTTGTCATTTTAGGTAGGAGGAGGGACACCTATGTTACGGTTTGCTGTTGTGACATTGCCACCCCTGACAGGTCTCCTGATGAACAACCAACGGATGTTAATATGTAGGAGTAAATCGCGAGGCTCTACTCTCTGCTGATGCCTTTAAAAAGATCAGCTTCACTCGTTCATTAACCTGTGACTATCAGGGCTTTGCCAGGGCAAAGTCTAAACCCTGAGCAAACACAGACTTACACGCTGGCAGGTCTCCTCCTGTTTGCCATTGGGCTAATCTATCCAAGTGCATCTTCTGCAAAGGCAGTGTGGGGAGGCTCCACTCTCCATCACCCTGGGCCGTTAAAAACAGCAAGTACGTGCACATGTATATTCAGTGGGCTTTTCCTCCCCAGATCACCTGCTTTTTCAAGTCCTTGCCTGTAAGAGGAAATTGAACTTGGGAAGGATTACTACACCATAGGAACGATTTAGACTCTGCGCCCACCTTTTAGCAGCAGCCTCCTTGGGGAATAATTTATATTTTATTTGCAATCCCTCATGTTGCACTGACTGCGTGTGAAGCTGTGTGCTAAGCACTTTAGAAATAAAAACATACTGAATCCTCAAGGCAGGCCTACACTGTGCGTACCTTTGTCATCACCATTTGACAAACGAGGCACAGAGAAGTTGAGTGCCCTGCCTAAGGTTGTGAAGTTACAGACAGTTCGTTCAGCCATGGTGCTTTGTGGGTTTTGGTGTTTGTTGTTATTGTTGAGACATGTCCTTGTGTAGCCCAGGCTGCCCTAGAACTTGCTGTAAAGCCAAAGGTGACTTGAACTTCAGATCCCCCTGCCTCCACCACCCAAGTGCTAGGATTACAGGTGTGTACCACCCCAACCAGTTTTGTTGGTTGCGATTGGTATTTTCTTCCCTCTGTTTGTCAGTGCGTTGGGATCAAAACCGTTCGCCCCTCTCTTCTTTTCTACATAACAGTTTCTAGCTCAGATCTTATTCTTGTTTTCCTAAATATCAGAATTAACATAAACTTAGCATTTACCTACTATGGAAAACTGTGCATAAAAGTCACCCCTTTAACATGAGCATGTGTGCATGCTTGCATGTGTGTCTATGTCTCTGTCTGTCTGTCTGTCTGTCTGTCCCTGTGGAGACCAGAGGTCAATCTTGAGTGTTGTTTCTCAGTCACTCTCCACAGTGTCTCTCTCTAGTCTGGAGCTCACCCATTAGGCCAGGCTGACAGGCCATTGAGCACTAAGGACCATCCTGTCTCTCCCTCCCCAGCTCTGAGACAACTCAGGTGTGCCTCCACGTGGGTGCTGGAAATGGAACCCAGGTCCCCATACTGATGCAGCAAGCGCTTTACCCCTGAGCTGTCTCCATAGCCACATATTACCTTATTTAAATGCAGCATTGAGTAACTTCATGGTGCTGTGTATCCATTGCCACGATCAACCTTCCCTCTTAGAAACCCAGGCTCTGTTACCGTTGGGTTCCGGTCCCTGGAACCTCCCATTCTACATTCTGTCTTTGGCAGTTCAACAACCCTGGAGACCTCATCTAAACAAAATTGTGCAGTATGTGGCCTTTGTCACAGGATGACTCTGGTGGCATCTTGTCCTCAGCGTCCATGTGTGTTGTCAGGATCCATTTTGAAAGTGGAGTAACATTCCATTGTATATTCACAAAGTGTTTCGCCCTTTGTCTGTCCATGGGTCATATGGGTAGTCTGTCACACCTTTCAGCATTGTGAATAGCATTGCTGGGAACCTGGATTTGCAAGCAACTGTCCAGAATACAAAATCTTAAAAAAAAAAAAAAAAAAAAAAGATGCATACTGCATTTAGCACCATTGACGAACAATGTGAGCTTGGGGCATAGCTCAGCAGTAGAGCACCTACCTAGAAACCTTCAGTGAAGGACTGGGAGGGTGGCTCAGCTGTGAAGCACTGCTGGGTTCAATCTCTAGCAGTTGTGGAGTGGGAGCAAAACTCTGCCCTTATGGCAAGCTTGACACTGCAGGGGCTCAAGACACTTGGCATTGATAAGCTATTTTCATTTGAGATGTGGCCTTCCAGGCAGAACCAGGGTCAAATCCCCAGCAGACAGCATGAAGCTCTAGAGGACCTAGATCCAATATGATAAGGAGAAGGGGGAGTGTGGTATAAGAAAACGCCACTCTGAAACAGCGAGGTGGCTCAGTCAGGCCTAATGACCTGGTATTGGTGTCAGAACTCAACACGTTGGAACGGAGAATCGAGTCCTGCAGGTTGTCCTTTGATGTCCACATGAATACTGTGGTATGCTCACACCTCCACATAGGATAAATAAATGTAATAACAAAGAGATCAACTTGCCCAGCTAGCTACTCTGGGACATTTGCTGATGACAGAGACACACCTCTGCTCCACCCCGTGGCCCTCTCCAGTCTCAGAGGCTGCCCTCAGATGACCTGTCACAGGCAGCTGTGAGCTGGCCAGCCAGGCAGGTGGACAGCCAGGTACCTGGGGCTCATAGTAATAACTTTTATTTGCCTGATGTAATTGTTGTCTCCGTCCACGAATCTAGGCCTAGTCCTGGAAGCTTCTTGCCTCCATACAGTCTTATCTAGGCCCAGAATGCTTTCAGCCTCTGAGACTTGCTGCTGACTAAACTCCCCCCTCACCCTGGCTAGTTCAACTCAGCTGTTCTGGCTCAAACGCCTCTCTAAGCTGACTGATTCAATCTGGCTTCTCTCTCAGCCTCTGACTGAGTTGACCTAAAACTAACTCTTTGTTTAGCCATCTGTTCTAATCTTCTGGCCTATTCTCATTCTCTAGCTTGCTCTGTCTATACCTGTGTCTAGCTTGTTCTCTCTGTAACCTGTCTCTGTAAAACTGCTCCTTTCTTTTCTCCTTTTTCTCTCTGTGCTGCTCTCTCTTAAGTAGCTTCCCTTCCCTCTCTCTTCTTGTAGAGTTGGAAGTCAAATCTTTCTCTGACTCATCACTTTGTCTGCCACTCAATTAGACATCACTTTCAAACATGGGTGCTTCCTTCAACAAACTAACTTTACCTTCACTGTTTGGAATTAAAGGTGTGAATAAGGGCGTGTCTGCATTCCAGCCAGAGAGATTAAAGGTGTGTGCTAAGGACTGAGCCACACCACAGCTAAAAACAGTCATTTTCAGTAAAAAACACAATCTTGGGGTTCACAGAGATACCAACTATCCTGTAACCGCTATCTATAGAAGAGTTGCCCTGACCTCTGCCCCATCTCTGATCCCTCTTGCAGATGAAGGGTTATGGGACATGTTTGCAAAGGACATTCCCAGGAGTGCTACATCATACACTGTGGACCTGGACAAATTGCGGCAGGGGGTGACCTACGAGTTCCGGGTGGTGGCTGTGAACAAGGCAGGCTTTGGGGAGCCCAGCCGCCCTTCCATTGCAGTGTCAGGTAAGCCCTTCGGGAAATTTAGGGTTGCCGTCCTTTCTCCAAAAGATGGAAACATAAAGAGGCAGCGCCTATCCATCTGTGAGAGGAGAGGGCAGGTACTGAGAGACTGGCAGGCCCTCCAGCTGGGTGGAGGAGATGCTGCAGATCAGATCACAGTAGGGACCACGGTGTAGACCCTCCTCACTATGAAACTCCTCCCTGGGACTGCCTTCCTCGAGCCAAACCCCAGACATCGAGCCACTGATTTCAAAGTCAGGCTGTGTCAGGACTCGCATAAAAACCAGCCATGGTGGCATGCTTGCAGTCTCTTCCTAGTTCTGCAGAGGCAGAGGGGGCATGACTAAGCTCTGATTGAAGATCTGCACAGCAATGAGGGACCCTGTCTAAAAGGAGGTGGGTGAATTTCTGAGGATAACAACTGAAGTTGACCTCTGGCACACACACACACACACACACACACACACACACATATATGATAAAGGAGAAAGTCTACAAAGCACCTTCATGCCCATATGGCCTTGAACTGTACACAGCAAACCACAGGTGGAATGCAGTTCATCTCTATCATGGGACATCATCCACAAACACTTCTGAGATCCTGCAGCAACCAAGCCAGCAGTGGCTGCCATCTGGACTATAGTCAGTTGGTGACATCCTTTAGAAATGTTAGCCACCGTCGCCCACCGGCCTCGCATTAGGACCTAAGCCCTGAGATGCAAACTCTCCGCAGGACAACTGAGGCCCCTCTTCCCTGCCAAACAGCAGAACGGGTGACACTCATGGGTGGCCATTTTGAAAGTCATGGAACTTGCTATATGGGATATTGAATGCACAGCCAGACACTCCACTTACATCCTTTGGATTCAAAACACTGTCATTGCCTGAGAAACCCCGCGGTGCACCATTATCCAAAGCCAATTTCCCCTTTATTCCCAGCATGCACTCATTCGTCATCCAGCCAGTGAGACACTTAACGCAAAGGTGGATGTATTCTCTGCAGGTTTTGGCAGCTGGAGGCAGACCCCCAGCTCTGCCTGCAAGAGGCTCATCATTCAGGGCCCTCGGTGCCATTTAAGCAGCACACACACACACACACACACACTCCCCACAGGGACACCCCTGACGGGCAGGAGTGGGGCCCTAGGGCTGTCCAGCACCTGCAGAGAAGACATTTTCCCATTTTCCTCTTAGTGAACAGAACAGAATAAACAGGAAGGAAGACACGCACCCTTTGCCAAAGCAGCTTTTACACACAATATTGCGGAGGGGGTGTCTCAAAAGCAGGTTTGAACACGAAGCCTGTCGTCTAGCTCAGTTTTGCTGTGGACATAAAATAATTAACACACAGCCCCAGACTTGAGGGTCTCCTGGACCAGTAGAGGAGGCCAACAGGTAGCTAAATAAGCCCAGTGAGCATCTAAGGACAGCAATACATGTCGAAAACAGAGAGCTTGAGGACTCAGCTGTCACCTTGGTCACCAATGGGAACCATTGGTGGAGGAGGAAGGCATAGGTCTGCCATGTGGGCAGATTTCCTCAGTGACAGTGTCAAAGGACAATTATGAGGAGATAGGATAGTAGAGAATGATCGCAATACTAGGGACCAGGTTGCCATGGTGAGACCATCAAGTGTAGCACAGCCAAGTATACAATGTCCCTTGAGGGAAGGCTGAGCCAGGGAGGGGGAGCAGGGTCATGTGTTAAGTCAGTGTTTCTAAGCAGGCGAGATTAGAGGAGACATGGAGTTTGTTCTAAAGGTAAGGGCAGAGGTGGGAGAGGATGGTCTGCTTGCTATCCATCTGCCCTGTCTTCTCTTCCTGCTGCTGTGACACAGCACCCTGACAAAAGCAAGCCAAGGGTAAACCGTTTGCTGTGGCTTCCACTTCAAGGTACAGTTCATCTCTTAGGGATGTTAAGGAGGTGGGAGCTGGTCACTCACACTGACACCCAGGAAGCAGGAAGGACTGAACACACCCTCTGCTGCCTTTCTTCATGTATATAGTATCTGGGTTAGGGTTTCCATTGCTGTGAAGAGATACCATGACCAAGGCAACTCATACAAAGGAAAGCATTGAATTGGGGCTGGCTTACAGTTCAGAGGTGTAGTCCATTATCATCATGGCAGCATGCAGGCAAACATGGTGCTGCAGAAGTAGATGGATGTTCTAAATCTGGTTCCCAAGCAGCAGGAAGAGACAGTGGGCCTTGCTGCAGCATCTGAGACCTCAAATCCTGCTCCCAGTGACACACTTCTTCCCACAAGGCCACACCTCCTAACAGTGCCACTCTCTGTGGGCCTGTGGGAACCATTTTTATTGGAACCGCCATATGTAATCTAGGACCCCAGCTGGGAACGGTGCCACCCACAGTTAAGATGGGTCTTCTGCCCACATCAGGTTACCTGACCAACATGATAACCCCTGACAGCCTCCGGAAGCTTGTCTAGAGGTGATTCTAGATTCCCACCGAGCTGAAAGTTAACCACCAGAGATCCCTCAAGCATGACTGTATAGAGAAGGGAGAAAAATCCCTCAGGGTGGATTCCCAACCCTGTTATGGAGCTACTGGAGGTCCCAGGGAAGCATCTGCTGAATTACAACGGCCATGGCAGCTCCTCCTCTCCCCTGCCACCAGGGGCCGGGGAGACGCTGTGCAGTGCTACTGTTGAGCCTCATGCTTATGGTCTCTTCTACAGCACAAGCTGAAGCCCCATTCTATGAGGAGTGGTGGTTCCTGCTGGTGATGGCGCTCTCCAGCCTTCTCCTCATCCTCCTGGTGGTCTTCGTGCTGGTCCTGCATGGGCAAAGCAAGAAGTACAAGAACTGCAGCACAGGTGTGACATCTGCCTTTCTCTTCCTATGGTGGCCTGGCATTTGGACACGAGGGCTGACATTTGGTTACTCTGCTGAATCTGCCAGGATCTCCTTTAACAATACATAAATATCAGGGAAATAAGTACCTTAATGGCAGAGCACCTGACTAAAATCCCCCAGCGAGGGGCTGGGGTGTGGCTCAGTGGTAGAGCTCCTGCCTAGAATCCCCCAGTGAGGGGCTGGGGTGTGGCTCAGTGGTAGAGGCCCTGCCTAGAATCCCCCAGTGAGGGGCTGGGGTGTGGCTCAGTGGTAGAGGCCCTGCCTAGAATCCCCCAGTGAGGGGCTGAGGCGTGGCTCAGTGGTAGAGCCTCTGCCTAGAATCCCCCAGTGAGAGGCTGGGGGTGTGGCTCAGTGGTAGAGTGCTCACCTAGTATACTGACTTCCTTAAGCTGCATCCTCAGCACTAGCAAAACAAAAGAGAAGCTGCAGACCTGCAGTTTCTCCCCCTCATATTAGCCATGTGTCTTAGCCATGGCATTGGAGTTGCTGTGCTCCGGATCGTCCTTCCCATGCCCTATTGCTCTTAGGTGCTCATTTTAAGCAGGACTAGATAGGGTGTGTCTCATCCCAGCCCCTCTGACCATAGGGATAAGCTGGGACCCACCTCGGGTATTTAGGGTCGCTCACTGAGTGTGATGGAAACATCCCTATGGTATGGCCTTCCTTGTGTACTTGATCCTGGACCACACTTTCCAGTCCCTCTGCATACCCTCCTCCAGCTCTGACTCCTTCTGAGGGTCAACCCCCTTGCTGTCCACTGAGCTCCATGCTCAGCATGAGCCAGAGCTCCAACAGCACATGTGTGTCACTGGGCTGCTTGTCATCACCAGCATTAGAGAAATATACATGTATGTGGGGGTGGAACTAGCCGCAGGAACTCTCGGGTGGTGTGGCTTCTTAGATGTGGAGGACAGGAGAAGGCAAAGTGGGGGCATGGTTCTTGAAGGCAAATGCTATGGTCGCATCTTGGGAGAGAGGAGCAGAGAGGAACGGTGTAAGATTCAGCCTTATGGGTGCTGTGGGGGCTCCACACCTGTGCGGAGGAGATGAGAACACATCGCTCCTCACACTTCAGGCCGATGCTCTTTGTTGTCCTTGGGTTCTAAAAGCCTCGTGACCACCAGTAAGAGCATGCCTCACCATAACGTGGCTCCCCCCCCCCCCCAGTCCTCACCTAGCAGCAGTTAGCTGAACCAGAGAACACCAGAGCCAGAGAAAAGGGACTGGAGAAGCAGCTCAGCTGGTTCATACTGACTGTATGAACACGGGGACCAGACTCAGATCCCCAGCAGTCGCACAGGGAATGCTAGGCTTGATGCTAAGTGCTTATAATCCCAGATCAGAAGAAATATTGACAGGTGGATCTCTGGGGCTCACAAAAGCAGGGATCCTTCTCCAGCGTCAGTACAGCAGATCCTTGTGCTGGAGGCAGGGCGCGGGGGAGCAGATTTAATAAGATGGAGTGCCTAAATTGCCGGACATTAGAAATCCATCCCTGAATAGAAAGGGTTTATTCTTTTTCTTTGCTGCGTAAATTCACTTCTAACAAGTGTTCGTAAATCAGATTTTATTCCCCTAGGGTTTACAGTGTATGAATGGCATGTCATTTTAGTGAGTTAATGCAGTTACAGAACAGCATAAAGTCTCTCTCTTCTCTTCTCTTCTCTTCTCTTCTCTTCTCTTCTCTTCTCTTCTCTTCTCTTCTCTTCTCTTCTCTTCCATCTGGAAAACAGACTAGGAAAGACACATCAGACCTTCAGCTTCTAATACCCAACCTCCCCCTATTGTATTAATTTAATATCATAATTAAAAACCAAGAGTGGGGCTTATGTCCCAGAGGGTTACTTGGGGGGACTTTTCATGTCCTTAGTTGACTCCTGGCAGGAGCTTGCCAGTCCCTCACTTTGTTCCACCTGCCCAGGACCCATCAAGTCACATGACCAAGCAGAGGCAGACTTGCCATCCATTTACTGCACTGGGACTGTGGGCTTTTCTGTCTCAGCTTCCAGCTCCACAGAAGGTACAGCGTGCCCATCACAGGGACTCCTCTCAGGGGAACATATACTTTACCATGTCTGGGCAGGGGTGTGTATGAGACACCATCCTGTGGGCTGCAGGATGGTTGAGAACATACCACATAAAATCTTCCCCCTCAAAGAATCTCTCAGCCAACACTGGAAAGGTAGAAGACAGAGTCCAAACACCAAGTACATGTACTAGTGCAAACTTCCCTGGTGGGGGCTAGGGAGATGGCTCAGTGAGTAAGAGTGCTTGCAGCACAAACATAAAGATCTGCATTCAAGTCCCCAACACCCACATAAAACCTAGGGCATGGCAGTGCCTGTGTCTATAACCCCAGTGCTATGTGGAGCTTAGCATACTCCAGAAAACTCTCCACGGGCGTGACCAGAGGTTTATCTCTTGGGTTATTCTGAATTCCAATAAATTGTCAATCAAGATTCACCATCACATGGGGCTGGGGAGGCAGCCTAACAGATAAAGGCACCTGCTGCTAAGCCCAAAGGCCCAAGTTCAATTCCCAGGACCTGCATGATGGGAGGAGACTCAACTTCTGAAAGTTGTCTTCTGACCTCCACACAAGGGCTGTGGTATGCATACCCACACAGAGGAACACACTAGATAGATAGATAGATAGATAGATAGATAGATAGATAGATAGATAAATAGATAGATAGATTTATTTTAAAGTTTAACCCTCACAGACACACTTTTGTAGATTTATTTTAAAGTCTACAGTTCAGGCTGGGCAGTGATAATGCATACCTCAGAGATAGGCTGATCTCTGAGTTCGAGGCCAGCCTGGTCTACAGAGCAAGTTCCAGGACAGTCAGGGCTACATAGAGAAACCCTGTCCCAAAAAAAACAAAAACAGTCCATAATTTAGCAGTTAATGCAGAGACACACAGTCACCACCAGTATCCAATGAGACATCTGTCATCTCCTAAAGGAAGCCCTTTCTTTGCTTATCTTACCCATAAAGCATGTTTTTTAACCTCCACTTTCACTACATGATTGTAAGTTATTTTTTAATTCTGTTACTTGTGAAACATTTGACTTCCCCAGCTTCTAATGAGGTATGCACTCTGAGCACATTTTCATAGAATATTGGCCAGGATACTGGCATATTGGTACCAGGCAAGATAAACACTGAGGTGCTAATATCGCTATTTCAATCCAGTCTCTGCCTCTCCCACTGAGGCAGTACCATGTGGTTCTGGGGGTCACACGTGACAAGAACACAGGAGCTCGTGGTGTTGACTAACCTACCCATGTCGCTGCGGTGGACGCATGGCTAAGACTCTGCTGGCTTTCCCTACCGGCTCTAGGTAAGGGCATCTCCAACATGGAGGAGACAGTGACCCTGGATAACGGAGGTTTTGCCGCCTTGGAGCTCAACAGCCGCCACCTCAATGTCAAGAGCACCTTCTCAAAGAAGAATGGAACCAGGTAGGGGACTGTGCTGAGCCACTGAAGGCTGGATGTGTGTCCCCAGCCACAGGTACCACTAACAAATTACCATGTAACAGAAGCACAGCCCCACGATGGGGGAGTGCTGGATCTAGAGGTTCAAACTACAAAAGGATTAGAGAAGTCTCCAGAACTTCTGTAGAGCCGTGGAAAGGGAGCAGGGCCTCACACAGGAGACCATAGCCTAGGGACACCTGGCAAGCTGTAGGCTTTGTCTCCCTTTGGGTCAGGGACTTTCCAGTTCATCACAGACTACAGCAGGCTTGACCTGCATCTGAGATGGCTTTTTATAATTGTCACTGCTCCCTGCTTTCCAAGTTGTCCTTCAGTGACACAGACAGCCCTTCCAGATGTGGTTGAAGTGAAGACAGATGTGACCCTCCTCATCCCCCAAAGCTCTTAACTTCGCCCACTGCCAGCTTTAGCAGGAAGTAAAATTAGAATTAGAATTGGAATTAGAAGGTGGCCTTAACCTCTGGCTTTTGACCTGAAGCATTTTGAGACTCCACTATAAATATACAAAGCAGGGGCTGTGGAGATGGCTCAGTCAGTAAAGTGCTTGCCATAAAAGAATAAGCACCTGAATTCACTCTCTGGAGTGACCAGACGCACGTGTGTATTGCTAATTCCAGTGACCGCTGAGAGGATTCCCAGAACCTGCTGGCTAGCTAGCCTAGCCTACTCAAGGAGTTCCGGGCAAATGGGACCCTATTTCAAAAGAAAATAACAAAGAGAGATGGTTCAATATGTAAAGTACTTTCTGCATAGGCATTCAGACCTGAGTTCAAATCCCCAGAAACCATATAAAGCAAAATGAGTCTGTAACTCCAGCACCCCAATGATGAGACGAGAGAGAGAGAGAGAGAGAGAGAGAGAGAGAGAGAGAGAGAGAGAGAGNGAGAGAGAGAGAGAGAGAGAGAGAGAGAGAGAGAGAGAGAGAGAGCCAGCAGCCAATCATATCTGTATCAAACAAGGTGGAAGGCAAGGGCCAACACCAGAAGTTGTCCTCTGACCTCCACATATGTGCCCTGGCATGCACACAACTGCACTCACACACATGACCACACACATGCACAACTTACACACATGTATGCCACACGCACGAGCACCTTTCCACAGACATGGGAGAGTGCCTTCCCCAAGCACTCACACACACGAACACACATGCACAACGTACACACATGTATGCATACCGCCACACGCATGAGCACCTTTCCACAGACATGGGAGAGTGCCTTCCCAAGCACTCACACATACTTTTGCCTGCCACAATTGGCCTCCCTGAGAGTCCTGAACTCCCCCGCAGGGTCAGGCACTACCATGAGCCCACCGAAAGCCACGGACAGTGTCAAACTGAGTCAGAAAGGAAGACTGACCCTTTGCCCTCAGCAGCCCTGGGTGCATCGGTGTCAGGGAACAGAGTCCTGTGCTGTTGATGTTTGCAGGGCCCCAAGAACAAAACCTGTAGGTGACATGGGGTCACCCAGACCAGTCCCTCTAGCTGAAGTCTCACATATCTTTAAAATGAGGCCCAGGGCCAGCTACAATGGCACAGGCCTGTCATCTGAATACACAGGGCCTAAGGTACGTTTGAGGCTAGCCTGGGCTACATGGCAAGACTCTGTCTCAGAGGAGAAGGAAGGAGACTAGGATGATAGCTCAGTGGGTAAGGCCCCTGCCGTGCACGCACGGCCCTGAGTGCAGATCCCCAACACTCACATAAACAGCTGGGCATGATGGCACACATCTGGAGCCCCCGCAGGAGAGAGAGATTCCTGGGGTGGCGCTTGCCAACCAGGCTAGCCAAACTGGCAACGATACTCTATCTCAAAAATAATGTGGGAGACACTGACATCAACCTCTGGCCTCTACATGCATGCACACACATGTATACATGTACCATGTATGTGATCACATGCATAAAATATACACAGAAATAAAAAAGAGGTACAATTGGTTCAAAGTTGTCTGGCCAAGTGGCGCCTGATTTTGTGTGGGAAGGCACCACTGTAGTGCCTTAAATTTAAAAATAAAACAAAAATCCACAGATTAATCAAAATGGTTAGATGACAAATGAATCGTTCCCAAAATAAATCATTTTTGAGGTAGAGAAAACGGAGGCCCGGAGCCCTGTAAGATGGCTCAGTAGGTAAAGGCACTTGCCACCAACCCTTATGTCCTGAGTTCAATTCCTGGGACACTCACGGTAGAAGAGAGACCTAGGTGCTCCAAGTTGTCCTTGGACCTCCACGCATGTACATGACACATGTACATGTCAGCACATAGACAAACACATTAAAAATAAATAAATAGTTTTAAAGGAGTTTCTTGGACCTTTCTGAGGAAACTAAGGCAGAGACAACCCTAAGGGAGTTAGATGCCAGAGTAACTGGGAAGATGGCTTTCTCATGCGTAGGTCACTGAGAGCGACTCTCCTGAGAGGGAAAGGTCATCATGCAGCCTTGCAAGCGACTTCAGCCTGAGGGTCCTGCATGTAAGGAAGGTATCTCAGAGTGCAGCTGGCCATCCAGCTGACAGCAGTCACAGAGACCCCTGAGGAGCCCCAGGAGAAAAAGTGTGCTCCTGATCCCGCCTCTTTTGACAATGCATCCGCTGTAAGCACAGACTCTCCCTCAGGTTATAGTGTCTCCATCTCCAAAAGTAAACCAAGGGAACTGGAGAAACTGCTCAGCACTTAAAAGCACCTGCGTGAAAGCATGAGGCCCTGGATTCAGATCTCCAGAACCCACGGGCATGGCAGGCAGGATGACGGCCTACCTGTAACTCCAGGACTCTGGAGGCAAAGTCAGGGCGATCACTGGAGCAAGCTACCTAGCCAGACTAGGCTTATCAGTGAGCTCTGGGCTCGATTGAGACCCTGCCTCATATATATATATATATATATATATATATAGAGAGAGAGAGAGAGAGAGAGAGAGAGCAATTGAGGAAGCCTCCTGATTCTATATACAGGAACACACACAAGCACATGCATACACACACATAAACATGCAGACCCAAGTACACATAATAAACACAAAAGTAATGTTTAAAACCTAATAAAAGGAAACAAGACAGGAAGTTGTAGAGGGCAGGACAGGAAGTTGTAGAGGGCGGGGTGTTTGTTTTCCTTTGCCATGTGACAAGTGACCACACTACAGCACACATCTCACAGGGTAGAAACTGCCCCAGCCCAGCTGGTCGCCTACTAGGGCCACCCATGGCTGTATTCCTTATGCCACTAGGCTTTGTTCTCAGGTAAGACTCCAACAGGCCAGAATTCTTTTTCCAAGACCAAGCCAGCTCTTAGCTGAGTGTGTCTGTGTGCCCCATGTGACTTAGGGCTGGCCTTTTCCTGCCATAGACTGGGGGCTACCCTTGGTCCCCTGCTCCCAGAGGCCACCCACAGCATGTGTTTCTTCCTGCAGAGACAGCAGGAGTTCTTTTCGGGTCTGTCTTATTTGCCACCAGAGGTCTGCATGCAGCTGAGGACAGCTACGGATGATGGCCAACGGAAAATCATAACCTCACTTAAAGCACTATGAGAATGATTTAGAGCAGCTGAATCAGAGAGCTCTGGGTTCAGCGAGAGACACCGCCCCCGTAAACACAGTGAAGAGCCAATGAGAGAGACAGAGCATCAGCCTCTGCTCTCCAAATGCATGCGCGCGCATCCACACACATGCACAAATGCGCACGTACACGATGCCCACAACAGGGTTGGCCGTGCTTCACATTCTAGCTCCAGCTGGCCAAGATGACCTTCTTCATACAGTGTTGTGTGATCGTGACAAATTGAAACAGCAGCCCCACCCTTTCTGCCTAATGTGATATGGTCACAGTCATCCCTATAGCCCACTAGTTACAAACCAGACACGGGCAGCTCCGCCTACAGGTGTGGCCTGGATGTGACAGGGAGCAGTGATCGGGCTAAGGATTCTGTCAACCAGTGAAGGCTAATGCCTCAAAGCCTCCTTGCCCTGGGACCCCAGCTTTGTGTCCTGGGCCCCAGCAGAGCGGGAGCCCAGGCTAGGACACACTTCCCTGACATATACTCATCAGCAAGAGACCACTCACAAACCTCCTCCTGACACGTGAGGCCTCTTCCCCATAGATTTGCCCTCATCCTCAGCCAGTGCACACCATCTTCCTTTGTCTCCCTGAGTTCCATGCGCTCTGCACCTCTGGCTGTCCCAGAGCTCATGTGCCCTTCTTGCTGACAGTCCCACTTGATCGGGACAACTTGTCCCTAGTGCCCTGACCTTGCACTGTGCCTGAGGCCTACAGGCTATAGAATCACAGATAGCCAATGCTTGGAGGTCTAGGTCAGTCATAAACCATAGCATGCAACCATCGGAATGTTTTCCTCCTATTCCTGTGTGAGCAAGGCCAGGCAGCAGCCTAGGAGTCCCACCCCACCCCCGGGAGTGTCCTTTGTCTAAATTAACTTGTGGCATCTTCCCGTTTTAGATCCCCACCCCGACCAAGCCCCGGAGGTCTGCACTACTCCGATGAGGACATCTGCAACAAATACAACGGCGCTGTGCTGACGGAGAGTGTGAACCTCAAGGAGAAGTCGGTGGATGGGTCGGAATCAGAGGTCAGTGCCATGCTTGCTTCCAAGCAGTGACCACCATACCTGCTTCATGAGCCTTCTGATCCCTTGACATGTCTCATCTCATTTTGGTCTCGCAGTCACCCGTGGGATGGGCAGTGCTGATGGTGGAAGGGCCACTGTAGATGAGGGGAGCACACAAATCTGAGAGGTTGCATAGCTTCTCCTGGGAGACGGCAAACAATGTCTATGCATGCAGATAGGGAGCTACCAACAGACCCAAGGAAGGGTCCATCCAAGTCAAGCGATGGAGACTGTGTTCCTTCTCATTGCTATGACAAAATACCTGAGAGAGACTCAAGTTGAGCAGGGTTTATTTGACTCACAGTTTGGAGGGAATGGTGGGGAAGGCACAGAGAAGGAGCAGGAGGCAACTGGCTACACTGTCTGTATGCAGGAAGCAGAGGGCATGTTCTCTCCTTGTTATTCAGCCCTGGACCTCAGCCTAGGGAATGGCACCGCCCACATTTAGGTTGGATATTCCCAGCCTAATCTAGAAACTTCCTCACAGATAGACTTGCCTCCTGTGTGATTCTAGGCCCTGTCAAGTTGGCATTCAGTCTAAGCTACCGTCTAACCAGTGAGTTTATTGGGGTTCCTTACATGAGTACAGCTTCACACATACACGCATCCCAGGAACCCCATGCCCAGTCAATACTGATCTTCTTTTAAAGAGTCTCAGGACACAAGATCCTTCACGGGGATCCCTAGGAGATCTCAAGACTCTTGTGAGCTCTCCAGCTTCCTCCACGAGAGATTGCTAATGGACTCAATCTCAAGATGTCTCATGCACATCATTGAAGCTACCCCACTTTAAACATGACGATGGTCACGTCCAACCTGAAGGACACAGCCTCGCTACACAAGCTTGTAGTCATGACCTCCCTGGGGCCAATCAGTCCTTCCCACACATACAGACAGCCCAAATGCTAGCAGCCTGTTCATTGGATATCAGGTCCTACTTCTTAAGTCTCAGGGCTGGGGTAAGAGATGGGCAAGGCTAGTGTTCCCTGAGCAGAGGGCCCCCTGCAGTACAGAGCATAGGTGTGGGCCCAGCACCCATCCCCTGTGTATACTAGACACATGCCATGTCTTTATAAATGTTCTATTGCTAGAAGGAGATACCAGGACCACAGCAACTCTTATAAAAGGAAGTCTGTAACTGGGGCTTGTTTGCAGTTCCAGAGGTTTAGTCCATTATCAGAACGGGGGAAAGCATGGCAGCATGCAGGCAGACTTGGTGGTGGAGAAGTAGCTGAGAGTTCTGCACCCAGATGCTCAGGCAGATGCTCCTCCCTCAAGGCCACACCTCCTCCCACAAGGCCACACCTCCTCCCACAAGGCCACACCTCCTCCCTCAAGGCCACACCTCCTCCCTCAAGGCCACACCTCCTCCCTCAAGGCCACACCTCCTCCCACAAGGCCACACCTCCTCCCACAAGGCCACACCTCCTCCCACAAGGCCACACCTCCTCCCTCAAGGCCACACCTCCTCCCACAAGGCCACACCTCCTCCCTCAAGGCCACACCTACTTCTACAAAGCCACACCTCCTAATCCCTCCCAAGTAATGCCACTCCATTTGACTATTTGAGCATTCAAAACTATGAGCCTATAGGGGCCATTCTTATTCAAACCACTCCACTCCACTCCTCCCAGTCCTGGAGGTCACAGATACCAGAACACCTCCCATCAAAAGGCATGGTCCACCAAGGGTCTCCGGCTGCCCAGGGTGGACCCTGGAAGAGCCACTCTCTTTCGAGATGAACCTATTTTCTGGTGTGTTCTAGGTCTTGGTTAAAATGGCAGAGGGCCTGAGCTTATGAGACTGATAGAAAGTGAAACTATACAGCACACCCTGAGACTGAAGAGATGGCTCAGTGGGTAATGTGGGGACTGGAGAGACGGCTCAGTGGGTAAAGTGGGGATTTAAGTCCCATCGCCAGCACTTAGGCAAAACACAAAACGTGGCAGTCTATGCTGTAAACCCAGCACTGAGGAGGCAGAGACAGCAGATCTCTGGGGCTTGCTGGCTAGGTGGTCCAGCTGAATTGGTGAGCTGCAGGCCTGTAAGGGACCCTGCCTGAGAGAAGCATGTCACCTAACATTATATATATATATGTTCATATGCATGTGTACCTGCTCACTCATGTTCCAGTACACACACACACATACACACACACACACACACACACTAAAAAACATGAAATTAAAAAGTAGACCCCCATGTTCACCCCAGAGTATCACTTCCTATTCCCCCCTCTCCTCCCCCCTCCCCATGTCAGTCACCACATTTTGTGGGAGGAGCTTCCTGCTCTAGCCTCCTAGAGCGTAAGAGGGGATTCACACACAGCATTATGGATAAGTTAATGGAATAAGGGAAGTTCACTAGACATGTGTCACTCACCCTCTTCACTAAGCAGTCCAACCAGTGACCAGTGATATGGGGTCCGGCAGGGTCATCAGCCCCACTGTGCCCGGGCCCTAGGGCTTTCCCATCAGGCTGTTCCCCACTGGAGAGATGCTTTCCCCAGCAGAGCGTGGCTCACACACACAGGAGGGGCTTCAACTGGGAGAACCAGCGGCTGGGGGGGGCTCCAGGAGGGGTTAGCAACTCCTGTCTCTGTGGCTCACACTGCCCAGCATGTAGGGGCCAATCAGTGGTTCCACCGGGTGTCCCCGAGGGTCCTATTTGTAATCCTCAACGGGAGTGAGAACCACAGGCCATTTGCTGTACACATATGCCTGACTCCCTCCCAGCACGCACCTCTAAATCAATATTTAATCTAAAATACACTCTCACCTTCATTCTTGACCTGATTTCAGCCTTATTGAACCCCAGGGCTCAATGAAACAGCTCCCTTTCAATTGTGGCTTATATATGAACTCCAGCGAGTAGGCATTGGGTGGGCACTGGCGAGGTCCATCTGAGCCTCACTTTGCATGTTCTGTTTACAAAGGATGCTGGGTCTATAACATAGCCTCAGGCTCGAGGGAACCTGTGAGCAGCAGTGTCCATGTCTAGAGAGGCACGAGGTGTGTTTGTCTCTGCTACGGGTGGTCATGGAAAGCCTGAGGGAACAGGCCTGCCTCTTCTGGGCCGAGGTTAGATGTGTCACCGCATGGTAGTTGCCCTTCAAAGAACAGTGGGTGAGGAGGCAGCAGGATGGCCTTGCAGCGGGCTGCCTGTCTCCACAGATAGAGCCAGGTCTTGTGGACAAAGCCCAGCGTCTGTCCTTAGCTGCTGGCCCACTGTTCCAGCCGTGTTTGTAACTGGTGGTGACTGTGTGTGGGGACAGCTGTATGTATGGAGAATTCCCTGTAACTGACATACATCACTTTGTGGTTCTGAACTCTGACTGTGGGCCAGTCATTCTCCACATACTTGGTGTCCACCCTGTGCGTGAGTCATTCTTCTGAGGTTCTCCAGAGCCCATCTTAACCCCACATCTCTCACCCCCAGCTCCTCTAGCCTAGTGCTAGATAGCAGCTATCCTGTCCTCCATCAACCTAACTTGAACTCAAGAGGTCTCAGATTTATGTGTGCTCATAAAACAATTCTCCAAATGGGCTATGAAGGCTGGGATGCAGCTCAGTTGGTAGAGTGTTTGCCTGGCAAGAAGGGAGTCCTGACTTCCATCCCTAGGGCTGCATAAACAGGGTGTGGTGATGCATACCTATAACCCCAACCCTTGAGAGGTGGAGGCAAGAGGATCAAAAGTTCAAGATCAGCTGGGCGTGGTGGCGCACACCTTTAATCCCAGCACTTGGGAGGCAGAGGCAGGCGAATTTCTGAGTTCAGGCCAGCCTGGTCTACAGAGTGAGTTCCAGGACAGCCAGGGCTATACAGAGAAACCCTGTCTCAAGAAACAAACAAACAAACAAACAAACAAAACAAAACAAAACAAAACAAAACAAAACAGTTCAAGGTCATAGCTGCATGGCTCCATAGAAAACTTATAGCCAGCCTGAATTCATGAGACTTCATCTCAAAATTAATGAATCAGTTCATTAATTAAAATTTTAAAAATAGGTTAATAGGTCTGTTTCTCTCAAATGTATGAAATGGTTTGGGATTCAAATTCAAGTGATATTTAAAAGAAATTTAAAAGATAACAAGATTTGCCTAAGCACTGAGCTAGGAAATATACATACATACATACATATGTATGTAACCTGGGCCATATATATGTATAAGCACAGAGATACATAAGTACATATATATGCATATATACGTGCATAAATACATACATATACATGTACACATACATGCATAAATACATACATGTGTATGTACACATGTATAAATACATACATTTACACGTGCATGTACACACACACACACACAGTCAGAGAAGGAGGGGTCAGCACAGAGAACCCAGTGAGAGAAGGGAGGCACAGGTGAGGAAGAGCGCTGTAGAGGAGCTCCATTCCACTAAAAGGAATTCTGCAAGGAGTTTGCCTTTCCTGGGGAGAGATGAACTCTTGACCCCAGATAGGGCACTGATGAAAGACTAAAAAAATGACCCCGCCCAAATCTAGCTTAGTGAACCAATGAGTTTACTGGAGTCCCTTACAGGACAAGACAGCTATATCACCCAAAGTCCAGCCCAACACAGTGACCGCTCAGGAAAGCTGCATCCCCAGAGCTCCCCACATGCTTTGCAGCCAACCCCAGATGGGAGGGTCTCCCTCTCTTCCCAGCAATTGTCTCTGCTAATATGACATTGAGGAGGGGCCTCGGGGATCTTGTAAGTTTCAGGAGTTTCCTGAGGCTTTTGAGTTTCCTGTACCTCCTGGGTCTTAATGAGCATCCCTCCAGGAACACAGGTTTCCATTGGGAGGTAAAAGCTACACAGCATCCACATGGGATGCTCAGGGCTAAGAGGTTTTGGAAGCTTTCCCAAGGAAAGGCTGGCCAAGTTCCCGCTCTCTTACCACACCTGCCTCTAGAAACCACTGAGGCACATCTGCATGGCTGAGGAGGCCAGGGGCCTATGAACTTGGCTGCCAGCCCCTATCACAAGAGCATGCTGTATGGAAAGCACACTCTTGTCACTCCCCAGGGTCACCCATGATTCACAAGGCCTTTGGGGTAGCAGCTCCTTCCAGGAGCCAGTGAACTAATATAAACACACAGAGTCTCCAAAGACCTGAGTCCTGGGCCCTGGAGCCTCTTAATACCCTGAATAACCTGGGCCATGGGGCTACCTGGAGGCCTGTGACTGCCAGCTAAAAAGACCCCTGGGGCTTCCTGGCTCCTGGATGAGTCCTGGCCAGTCTGTTTTCTGAGGTTCTTGGTCTTGCTGTGTCTTTTAAGTGTGTGAACTAAGGGAAATTGCAAAGGACCTCAGTGGAGGGACCCATTGAATCATCCTGGAAGGGCCAGTTCTGATGGCTAAGTTCACTTGGATCTGCCTCTTATTTCTGTCTGAAGTGACAAAGAGAGCCATGGTGTGTTATGTGACATGTGTGGCAGGACACTAACCGGCCCCTGTGTCCCCATAGACACAGACTTTTCTCTATGCCAGTATCTCTGGAAATGGATTTTATGCCCCGGGCAGGAAAGGCACTTCCCTCTGCTTTCCCAGGGAAACACCATGAGCTTCTAAGAAAGATGACACTACCAGAAGGAATGACAGGGACACTGGCCTTCTTGTGTGCATCTGGTATCAGCCACTGACATGATCCTAAGGCAGGGCACTAGATAACATGGTAACCCTAATACTTAGGTTTTGCATTTGAATCTTTAAACTGCCTTCTAAGGAGGAGAAATGTTTTAGGTCTATAGTCTAGGCTTGGGGGATGGGGATGCTCTCAGTTGGTATAGGGCTTGCCTAGCACACAGGAAGCCTGGGTTCCAGCCTCAGCACATCTGCAATATAGCATTCAGGAGGGAGAGGCAAGAGATATAGCACTCAGGAGGGAGAGGCAAGAGGAGAAGTTCAAGGGCATCCTCAGCTACATAGGGAGTTTGAAGCCATCCTGGGCTAATGAAACCCTGTATGGGGAAAAAAAAACTGAGACATACTTGTAAATAAGTACAACAGCATTCAGGTGGATGCTATCACCTAGCAACCCTGAGTGTTCCTGGCACTCTCTCGCCTCTCTAAATGCCTCATCTATACTTCTGTAACTTGGCTGTGTTTCCACCAACCTCTAGTTAAAGGTCCAGAGTTGTGTTAGGAAAATAAACATCGGAGCTAAAGAGTGTTGACCACTATCTCTTGTGAAGGTCAGAATCATCCAGCCTGAGGACAAAGCCACTTCCAGAATAGTGGGCAGAGACCTCAGCGGATGCCGTTCCCAGTGGGATGGCAAATTAACCAGGGAGAATGATTTTGCACGCATCCACCTGCAGGGCTTTGGAAACAGTGCTCAGAGCAGACAGTGAGTGGAGCTTCGTGGAAGATCCACTGGGGCTGAGGAGCTTGTCAGTAAAGCGCCTGCTGAGCAGACATGGGGACCTGAGTTCCATCCCTGGAACCTGAATAAAAGATGGTGTGGTGGTGAGAGCTTACAGTCCCATCGCTGGGGAGGCAGAGACAAGTGCATTCCAGGAGCTCATGGGCTAGATGGTCTGATCAAATAGGTGAGCTCCAGGCTGGGATTAGCAGTTGAAGACTTTGCTGAACAAGCATGGAGACCAGAGTTCAGATCCCCAGAGCTCACAAAATCCATGCAGAGTAGTGTAGAATCCCAGTGTTCGGGTGTGGTCAGGGACAAGAGGATCCTGGGTGCACACTGCCTGTCAGTGAATCAAATCACCAAACTGGAGATTCAGCAAGAGGCCTTGTCTCAAAAACCATGAGGGGTGGGGTGGGGGTAGAGAGACATTCATAATTAACATCACACATACACACCCCACACCACACCTGAATGCTGCCCCTCTGAAATTTTTTAAAAACTCAAAACCAGTTTTCAAAATTCTTCCATCTTTAGCTAATTAGAATGATTCCTCATACCTAATTGGTTCCCTGGTGGTACAGGACACTCTTTTATCTTGCTCGTACCTTGCCAAGCCCTGAGCTGACCCTCTCTGCAACTTGTCGGGAACTCAGTCTGGGGCAGCACTCAGTCGCCTTCCTTTCTTTCTATGGTTTCCTGGGAAACCAGCAAATCAAGGCTTCACATCACAGGCAACTTGGAAGGGAGGGAGGAAAGGAAGGAGGGAGGGAAGAAAGAGAAGGAGGGAAGAAGGAAGGAAGGGAGGGAGGGAAGGAAGGAAGGAAGGAAGGAAGGAAGGAAGGAAGGAAGGAAGGAAGGAAGGAAGGATGGATGGATGGATGGATGGATACAGGCCAAGCCAGTGGCAATGCCTTTTTGCCAATAATTGTCATTCACTAAAATACAACTGCATTAAAAAATAATGTCACATAAAGAACAAACAGAGCTGGCAGCAGAGGAAGGATGGTATCTGGATGTTGCCTCCATCAGGGAAGCCACAGCAAGACCTGAGTGGGAGTCCAAGTCACCAACCACTTGTCTGACGTCCTGTGTCTTTCCCCTAAATGATGGGCAAGAAACAAAGCAGACAGCCTTGGCCTTTCTTCAAAGTTGCCCTCTGCACAAGGGTAGAGTTCCCTCGGATGAGCTTTGCCCATCACACTTCACTGGAAGCCAGTCTCTCTGGCCATATGCACTGCACAGACTCCCAGGGCAAGGCTCTGACTAGTCAGTGCAAGGCACATAGGCCATTCTCTGGTGAGCTCAACATAAGTCGCCTGCCAATCTGTGAACCAATTGCTGTCCAGGATGGCTTCCTTCCAAGTGGTCCAGGCATGAACACAAGAACTGAGACATGGCTCTACACAGGGCAATGGCTCACAGTTCAAAGGCGACGCCCACCTTGCCAGGGTAGTCTTTGGCAGCAGGAACAGGGGATAGCTGGTCACACTGCAGCCACATCAGGAAGCAGAGAGAGATGGGCACTGGTTCTTAACTTGCTCTCTGCTTCTTATTCAGTCTAAGACCCCATGGGATACTGCCCACATTAAGGATGGGTTTTCTGTCTCAGTTAATCTAACCTACCTAACCCCTCATAAAGCATGTCCAGACACTTGTTTATACGGTGATTCTAATTCCCACAAAACTGACCATGAAGATCACCATCTCCTACCTGGCGCCCTTGTGACCACCAGCCTTAGTGATAAACCCCTCTCTATGTGTGGTCCCACACCTTTGGCTCATGAAGTACTCATGAGTGGACATAAGAGGTCATTTTAAGTCACTCTTCCCCTCACTCTGACAAAACGCCTCACAGAAACAGCTTGCTGACAGAGAGGGTCATTGTGGTTCAATATCCATTGTGGCGGGTCAGTCATGACAGCTCCCACCAATGGGACTCTATCTCCATGGACCAGGAACTTTGATGAGAAGTGGAGTCAGCTCGAACCCCCAAGGTCTTCCTCTATGGCCCCCCATCGATCAGCTGGACTCCATGCCCGGGAGGTTCTCCAACCTCCCAAACAGCACCAACAGCCAGAACACAAGTGTTCAAACATAGGCGCCGGTTGAGGATATTGCATATTTGATCCCTAACTAGAATCTTGAAGGCGCTGTATATGTGAAATGGCATTTCGTTAATCTCATACACATCTATAGGCACTGGTCACAGCATATGTTTGTCCCCTGTGGTATTCTGGGGACGTTCAGGCTGGGAGAGAGCTCAGTCAGTGAAGTGCTTGCAGGACATGCATGAGGAGCTGAGTCTGACCCCGAGCACACAGGTAAAAAGCTGAATGTGGTGACACACGCCTACTCCCAGTGCCAAAGAAGCAGAGACAGGAAGATCTCTGAGGCTCACTGGCTAGGCATCCTAGCCAAAAGCAAGACTCTCTATAGGTCCCAGTAAGAGAGAGACCCAGTCTAAAAATACAAGATGGGTGGCTCTTGAGAAATGACACCCCAGGTTCTCTTCTGACTTCCACTTGCATGCAACCACACATATGTATATACACACACATATACACACGTACCTACACACATATACACATACATACCTACGTATACACACATAAATACAGACACCCGCAGAACTGTAGCAGTCCGTTCTAGCCCACCAGAGGTCCAACCTGCTCTTGACCCTGCTTTTCTACAGCCCTGCAGCCACAAGAAGAGGGGTGACAGAAGGATCAAGAGAGCAGAAGGATGCCCCAAGGACTTCTAGGTGGATGCTAGAAGGGCTCACAATGGCAGGATTTATAGACCGTGGTTCCATTAGTGTAGGTGACTCCTTCTACGCTTGGTTCATCTGAGCCAAGACATACCCATACACGTTCAGTCTCCCAGTCTCCAATGGCGCAGACAGAAGTTGTCTGGGAGTCATCAGACATTCTATTCCCACTGCCATTGGCTGAGATTCCCCCGTGGCCGTGGCTTGGGAAGCTCATTTGAATTTGTGGAGTCAGTAAATAAAGAGTCTGATTCACAGTCAAATGTTGCATGCCACCTCAGAGGAGAATAAAGTTAGCCCCAGTTTATGGAACTGGGGAAGAAAACTGACTTCACCCAGTTCTGGGGAGTCAGTGAAGAGAAAAGAGATTGCTTCTGTGGACCTCAATGTCCTTCTCCTCAAATCTCAGGGCATTTAGAATCTAAGCCAGTGTCTGATGACAGCACAGGCTCAACTCAAAGCAGACAACCACAGAATCCTGCTCTTGCCTTCTTCTGTTCCCTTGTCTTCTAGTCTAAGTTTACGTAGAACATTGCCTCCTAAGCCTCAAGACCTCTAGAAAACAGCTAGAGGATGGATCTTAGACATAGCCACAAATCCTGGTCCCTGTGGCATAATACACAGTAGAATATCTGCTGAGAATCCCCACTGAGGGGCTGGGAGCATGGCTCAGAGGTAGAGCACCTGCCTAGAATCCCCCAGTGAAGGGCTGGGGTGTGGCTCAGTGGTAGAGCCCCTGCCTAGAATCCCCCAGTAAGGGGCTGGGGGTGTGGCTCAGTGGTAGAGCCCCTGCCTAGAATCCCCCAGTGAGGGCTGGGGTGTGGCTCNGTGGTAGAGCACCTGCCTAGAATCCCCCAGTGAGGGGCTGGGGGTGTGGCTAAGTGGTAGAGCCCCTGCCTAGAATGTCACAGTGAAAAATGTCTTGGGGTTCTGAGCTCCAGTGTGGGGTCCCACTATCCCTGGCCCCTGTTGAACTTCATTATTCATTGTTATGTGAGAATAACAGGTCTACACCTCAGGATTACTGAGCGAATGCAAAGGCTTATGTGAGTGATTGGTCTAGTGTGTAACTGTGCTTCCCAGGTGAGATTTTAGCCCTACTCTTACATTAACTCTGGGGAACTAAAACCCAGAGGAGTCACAGTCGTGCCTAGCACCCCACTCCGGGTTTGCATGCTGTGTCCCCAGAATGCCCAACTCTCACTCACCTTGGGATAAGTATTAAGAATCCCATTTCTATTTGTATCCAAAAATTCCCAGGAGCCTCTAGATCTGCCCTGCACATCCTAGGGCCTCCTCTATCCCAGGGACTGTGCAGGCTCTTACAGTTCCAGAAGCATCTCTGAATCCCAGAATACAACTCCCTTAGTGACAGCAAGGCACTGGTGTGGGTCATTCACTCAGACTGGGGAGACTCTCAGGTGAGGAGTAGCAGCTGCCAGGACCCTGAAATGTTGTGTTGCTGTGAGAAGCCCTGTCTCAAAACCAGGGCACCCATGCCTGCTTCCTGACAAAGCTGTAGTTGCCTCTGCGAGGACAGAGCTGTGGGGCATAGCTAATGTGTCTGTGGCTTTCCGTACCCTCTGTCAGAAGCAATGAGGAGCATGCCAGGGCTCTGGGGCTCTAGGAAGCTTCTTGGCACCTGAACCAGCCTGCCAGACACAGGTGTCACCAGGTAGCTTCCCAGGGTCTCTGCTTGGAAGCCAAAGGCTTGTTTAGAGGATAGGGTATTCCACTGGGAGCTCACTCACTGAAGCCCACTCCAGCCTCCATCTCCTTCAGTGATCTTTCTCGTGACAACACAAAGAGGAGAAAATAATTTTACTTAATTTCAGAAAAATGCATAGGCATTGCTTTGGCTCACACCTTTTATCCCAGAAGCTGAAAGGCAGAGGCAAGAGGATGGAAATCTCAAGAGAGAGGCCAGCCTGCATTTCATGGTGAAATTGTTCTCCAAAAGCAGGAGTGAGAGAGGAAGGGAGGGGAGGAGGGAGGGAGGGAGGGAGAGCTAACTGAATGCTTCTAACCCATGCTACTGGCATATTGTACAAAATAAACTGAGACCCTCAAACCCTCAGCATCTCCGGGAGCTCAGTGGAGCTCTAGGGGCTGCAGTCGAGGATGCTTGGGTCTGGGCACTACAGCAGAGGAAGCTGCAGGCACTGGCTCGTCCCAGTAGCTTGCACTGCTGCAGACTCTAAGCCTCTCTGGACACAGTGTGAATCTATGGCAAGAGGCCACCGAGGGTGGCTCCCCTAGCAGCTCACACCTTGGTCTTACAGATCAAAGGCCAGGAGCATCCCCAGGCCTTCCTCCATGTATGCTCTGAGGCAGCATAGAAAGAGGACTACAGTGGGGAGGACGGAAAGGTGAAAGCACACCTTCCTCCTCTGCAGTCTGCCCGAAGCCTCCCACCCCTGAGAATGGAGGATTCCAGAATGATTGACATTTAAAGTGAAGCGTGTGGACACAGAGACAGCATCCTTCCATGTAAAGATATGTTATATTAAACGGCAGAGAACCCGCTTAAAGTCTGCATGCATGGTCTCAGGTGGGGCCTCATTTCTCTCCCAGACATTTCCGGGAATTTCAAAACAGATGCCCCACCCCACCCCCGCACCGCCCCCCCCCCCCTGAGCTACATTTACCCCATCAGGCGAAGTCCTATCAGGTGCCACTGGGAACCCACCTGGGACCTCATTATCTTTTTTAGCAACCCTTTGAAGATAACAGCATCAAGCCCTACCAGAATGGCATGCATGGGAATTGTAGAGATGCAGAAAGTCAATTCCTCTGGAGAAGCCCACACCTGCAGCAGCATGCTCTCAGGGTGTCTCTCCCCCCCCCCCAATCTTTCTCTTAATCCTAGTATTTCTGATGAATGTTCAAATATCTTTTAAGGGGCTGGAGAAATGGCTCAGGTTAAAAGCATGTTTTTACTGAAGACCAACTTTTGGTTCCTGGCACCAAGCAGCTCACAGCCTCCTCTAACTCTCCTTCCAGAGAGTTCTGCTTCCCTCTTCTGGGTGCCACAGGAACTGCATGTGCACATGCACAAACACAGAGAGACACACATTTGTGCAAATTAAACATGAATCTTTTAATTTGTATGTGAATGGCTGTATACCATGTATGTCTGCATCCACAGACACGAAGTACCCAAAGAGGTCAGAAATGGGTCTCAGGGTCCCTGGGGATTGAGTCACAGATGACTGTGAGCAGCTTGTGGGTCCTGGCAGTGGGACTCTAGTCTTCTGGAAGAGCAGCCATATAGACTCTGCTGTGAAATCAAGAAGACCCAAGTCCAAACTTTAAGTACACACATAAAACCTGATCATGCCAGCAGGCCCGTCGAGAGGCAGAGACACATAGATCCTAGTGACCTGCAGGCCAGCCAGCCAAAGAGAAATGGCAAGTTTTAGATCCACCCTGTCTTAAAATAATACGGTGAACAGAAAACCAGAAGACATTCAACATCTTTCTTTGCCTTCCACATGTGAGCAGATGGATACGTAGACCCACACACATGCAAACACACCACACAAAAATAAATAAATAAAATTAAAACAAATTCCAACTCTGCTTCTCACTGGCTGTCTTAGTCAGGGTTTCTATGCCTAGACAGAACTTCATGACCAAGAAGCAAGTTGGGGAGGAAAGGGTTAATTCAGCTTACACTTCCATGTTGCTGTTCATCACCAAAGGAAGTTAGGACTGGAACTCAAGCAGGTCAGGAAGCAGGAACTGATGCAGAGGCCATACAGGGATGTTACTTACTGGCTTGCTCAGCCTGCTTTTTTTATAGAACCAAGAACTACAAGCTCAGGGATTGTACCACACACATTTGGCCCTCCCACATTTGATCACTAATTGAGAAAATGCCTTACAGCTGGATCTCATGGAGGCATTTCCCCAACTGAAGCTCCTTTCTCTGTGATAACTCCAGCTGTGTCAAGCTGACACACAAAACCAGCCAGTACACTGGTTCATCCCCGAAATTCTTTTCTGCATTGAAGCCAAGGGCTCCTTTCCCCTGGCTAAAGGGAGCTCAGTCTGTGCATTGGTTACTTTCCTATCCTATTGCTGTGACAAAACACTGAGGCCAAGGCAACATATAGAAGGAAGGGTTTATTAAGGCTTATGGTTCCAGAGGGATAGAGTCCATCACCGTCCTGGTGGGAAGTCATGACAGCAGGCGGGCATGGCAGCTGGAGAAGGGAGCTGAGCTCCACACCTAGAACCACAGGCGCAGGGAGGGAGAGACACAGAGCAAGACAGGGCCTGGAACTCTCAAAGCCTCCAACAATGCCACACCTCCTAAACCTCATCCACCAACTAGGGAACAATTGCTCAAATACATGAACCTATGGGGACATTTGCATTCCATAGATGACACAGCACCAGACTGTGACTGTTCTAGACCACCGTTAACATTAGCAATTATGGACTCTGTGGGGACTCTGTAGCCATCTCCCAGGGTGGGGTATAGCACAGGCCTGTCCTGGGCTTACAGGAGAATGCCAACAACAGGTAACCCTCAGGCCACCTCCATCTTGGGTGACTAACGGCTGTGTCCCTGTTTCCAAATCACACCCCCCCCCCTTCTCCCTCTCTCGCTGTGGCTCACACTCTCCATCTATCTCATCCTCAGGCCTCTGACTCAGACTACGAGGAAGCCCTGCCCAAGCACTCCTTCGTCAACCACTACATGAGCGACCCCACCTACTACAACTCTTGGAAGCGGCGTCCCCCTGCCGCAGCACCGCACAGGTACGAGGCAGTGGCAGGGGCCGAAGCCGGCCCGCACCTGCACACGGTCATCACCACACAGAGCGCGGGCGGAGTCTACACACCAGCTGGCCCCGGAGCCCGGGCCCCCCTCACCGGCTTCTCCTCCTTCGTGTGACATCACGCCTCCATCAGGGTAGACGGGTGCAGAACTTCTGGAGTCTATTTTTGTTAAGACAATCAACTCTGATAACTGAGCTGAATTTTTTTGTTTAAAAGATAATAATAATAATTCTGATAAGCGATCTTACCTACTGGTGAAAACTAGGATTCACTTAGGAAGGTTTTTTTTTAATGGCTTTTTGTAACATCGCTGCAGGAAGCGGGTTTCTTTGTTTTCTTTTCTTTTTAAGAGAAGGTATCTCCCTGGTGCAATAGCTCAGCACCGCAGGCGGGGGCGCTCTCGACACACCCCAGCCCTGGGCTCCTTTGGCCTCCAAACCATTCAGGATGGCGAGGGAGGGCGGGCAGGAGGGGGGAGGGGCACAGGTAAATCGCATCCGCGGCCCACTTCTCTCTCTACCTCCTTTTGGAGAACCAGCCAGCCTGGACCACTTTCTCCATCTTAGGACAACTTGAGGCTCCTTGCTCTCGTCTGTGCTTCAGAGAATTGCTCTTCGCCTCACTGGATTCTGTCTGGTTCTCAGCAGGGTCCGCGCGAGGCCACTGCGCGAGTGGCATCTAGCCAAGGAGGGCTCAGCTTGCGACCCCTCTTTAGGTTGCCTGCAACCCTGGAGGTTTCCCTTTCCCTCCCTCTTCCTCTCTTCTCTCAAGCTGACAGTTACAAGAACAGGACGTCCCTCCCCCAACTGGCTCTGGAGGCCCCCCAGGCCCATCCAAGGCCAGCTAGGTCCTTCTGGTGACCACACACACAGCACACAGCCCACCCGCGCTGAGCACGAGAGGAGCGGAGACGCGTGGTTTTTGCAGTTGCTTGTGGCAGTAGCAGATGTGCATTGTTGAACCAGAGTATTTTTTAAACCTTTTTATCTTTTTTTAATCTATGTCACATGAAATGAATTCGTCTTTGCTGTCTCCAGGTGCCTTTTAATTCATTGTTCAGCTTTGTACGTGGGAAAGACAAGAAGCGACTGTGTCTCCAAATAAAACAATCGGCTCTGAGAAACCAACCGGGGCCACGAGTCACCTAGCGCACCCCCCCACACACACATGGCGCACAGTAGGGACAGCCTTTCCCTTTCTCCTCCTGTGCTTGCTGCTGTCCCGCTTCTGACCCCTGGTGCTGTTCCCTCTACCCAGCCATCCAAGGCCAGCTTCTTAGCCTTAACACGTTTTCTGAGAACGTTTTCTTTTACTTTTCGTTGCTTAAATGTTTCCGGCTAAGTGCAAAGTGGCACTCAAGACCCCATGAGTGTCCTGCCACCCCTAGTCCAGCGCCCCACCCCATTCCCCCATCTGGTTGTGACCAGCTGGATCCAACCACAATGTGCCCCAGGACTGGCATCGTGGCTCCACATCCCCACATCCTCGGGCACTCAGAGCAGGTGAGAAGAGTTTGTCTCCCAGGGGTCTTGGCGCCCGTGGAGGGGACTAAGCTCTTCAGTGCCACTACTAGGTGATTCTGTGAGTCAGGGGACATGGATCTTGTCTTGCCTTGGAAGTTGCTGGTGTGGCCCCAGGACACAAGAGGTTCCGCTTGGGGTTAAAAAATAAACTAGTTAAAGGCCTTTCAGTTTTTTCCAAAATCAAGAATTTAAAAAAAAAATTCCTTCCTCCTCTTTCTCTCTTCCTCTTCCTCCTCTCCCTCCTCCCTTCTCCTTCTTTCCCTTATCCTTCCCTCTCCCTCCTTTCTCCCCCTTCTTATACTATTCCTCTTCACTTCTCTCTTCTTCTTTAGTTCTCCCCTCCCTCCTCCCTCCTCCTCCTCCTCCTCCTCTTCCTCCTCCTCCTATCTCCTTTCCTTCCTCCCTCCTTCCTTTTCTAAGCTGAAGAGGAAATATTCTAAACCAAAAATCCTAGATGCTCTGCCCAAAGCCACTTCTGTGTGGGGACTGCCACCCTCATGGTCCACAGGAGGGACCACGTCAGTAGACTGCACCAACCTACTCCCTGGCCTGAAACGAGTGAAGTGGACAGAAGGCCACATGTCTCCAGTTGAACTTCTTCAAAGGTGGCACCCAACAGAAGACAGGGACCAGGCTGGCACTGTATCGCGATTTGCTCTCTTAAGCCATAAGGACTTGGTTGCTTTAATCAATAGGGAATGGTCTGGTCTAAGGCGAGACTCTACTCTGCCTTGCATTTCCTCACCATGAGTTAGCAGTTTGCAGTGCTACCTGGGTCTCCTTGATGATCAGTAACTTGTTTTCTATGGAAAGGTCTGTCCAGGATGCCCTGGCCCTGTGACTGCTGATGGACAGCTGTCAGCAGCTGTCATCAAACCCAGCACTTAGACCAGTGGTTCTCAACATGTGAGTGGAGACCCCTCGGGAGACAAACGACCCTTTCACAGGGGTTGCATATCAGATATACTGCATATCAGTTATCCTGCAAATCAGACATTTACAGTGCAAATCGTAACAGTAGCAAAGTAACGAAGAAAATAATGTTAATGGGTGGGGTCACCACAACATGAGGAACCATGTTGAAGGGTCTCGGCATTAGGAAGGGTGAGAACCATTGACTTAGAGGGACCCTGTCCCATTGGACCCTGTCCCATTCGAATCCCCTGCACCAAAGGCAGAGGTTGAGGGTTTCCAGTTAGATTTCAGTCTCTGGAGCCACCAGGCATTGGCAAGTGTCCTTCCTAACTGTAGGGACAGAATGGACACATCACACAGTTGTAAAAGGGACACTACATCCAAGGCTGGGTTGTGAGAAATGATCCGAACAGGCAGGATGTGGACACCCTTCTGACTTCTGTCACCTCCATGAAAAGTGTCACCTGATGAAAAGTGACAGCAGCCTCGGTGGCTCTGTAGAGGGCACTCAGCCCTGTGCAGCCTCGGTGGCTCTGTAGAGGGCGCTCAGCACTGTGCAGCCTTACCTCCTTGTGTGAGCTGCTGCGCCCCACGGCAGGCTTTACAGAGCATAGATACCCAGAGAGGAAGTTAATAGCCATGCTGACATCTCCCCGCCTCCTGCTGGCCTTCCTCAGCATCTTCCCACCCCAGCAGGAGGGATAGGGGTGGGGCGGGGTATCCCTTACCTGGAGCCCTGGGAGGAGCAGAGCAAGAAAGAGCCCACGAGGAGGATGTGTGTTCTGGAAAGTTTTTTGGATGTGGTGTTTGAACTTGGTCTTGATCAGCCTGAGCATGTGTTTGCATAGAGGTTCTTAGCATGGGTTTTCCTTACTTCTGGATTACTGGCTCACAGCATGGCAGCTCTCCTGCTGAGCCCCAGTCCATAGACTAGCAGCAAGAGGGACCAGTCTGAGAGGCCAGAACAGTGTGGGGTTCCCAGCGGGGGACTCCCAACCCCACCCTCTGGCTTAGGGGGGTCCTGAAGCTTTCCCTGTAAAACTTCTAAAATGGCACAGATCCCGGTACAGGTAAAATAAACGAACCCCCTACTCCCTCAACTTGTAGAAAGGCAGAGCGGTGCTATAGGTACAATTTTTAATAAAAATATTTTGTTCCTTAAGTGCTTGTGACTTTTTTAATCCTTCATTTCTATTTATGTGTATGTGTTCGTGTGTTTATTCCTGTGAACAAGATTGTACAGCTGCACATATGTGTGGAATCCCAGGGACAACCTCAGCTGACATTCTTCAGGCACTGCCCATCTTGTTTTTGTGGCAGGGTCTCGCGGCAGCCTTTAGCTCCCTGAGGAGGATAGGGCAGCTGGCCACTGTCCCCTCTCTGGAACCACATCCGGAATCTCCGAGAGCTATAGAACCTTATGCAGAGCCGCTGTTGGAACAGCCGGTTTCTCCGATATCATTGGCTCACTGCACGCTCATTTCAGAATGATTTGAAGGCATCTGCGTCTCTGCTTGTATGAAAAGCTCAGTCCTTGCCAAAGACTCCTCTCCCTTTAATGGTTGAAGTCAATTAATAGCCAGCATGGTGAAAATTCCAAGCCGTTAATTCTGGGCTCTGTGGTCTTAAAAATGTCCTACTTCTCGTCAGATAAGACAATATTCTGCAGTCATTAAGCAAATCACTACATTATGGGCTTGACTCAGATCCAGACTCCAATATTTTAGGAGAAAGAAAATCATATCTGGGAGCAGGGAAATGGCTCAGTGGGTAAAGTGCTTGGGATACAAGAGGAAAACGCTGACCGTGACCTCCAGACCCTGTGTGCTCCAGACCCTGTGTATAAAGCCAGGCATGGTGGTATGTTCATGCAATTCCAACCCTGGAAAGGCAGAGGCAGGGGGGTCTGTGAGGTTCATAGGCAGGCCGGCCTGGCTGAGTCGCAGAGCTTGTCTCAAAAATAATATGAAGGGTAATTGAGGACAACACTGGGCATTGACCTCTGACCCCGCGAGAGCTTCTGCGCACGTGCATGCACACACACACACACACACACACACACACACACACACACACACGGGACTGGGATTCTATACTCCACCCAGAGACAGCAAAGATCCTGCAAACTCCTAGGAGAGGCAGCAATGCACTGTGGAGCCTGAGCGGGACTCTGAGACTTGTGCCCTATGTATCAAGGGCAAAGCCACCAACCCTGCCCTCCGCCCACCGACCCCGCCCCATCAGAAGAAACAACATGGAGAATAGCAGCGAGGCACCCCTCCCCCACCCTGTCAGGATGAGGGGAGCCTGAAGCTCTCTCCCAGTTCAGCAGGTGACAACAGGGGTCACATGGAGGCTGCCACCACCAAGTGTTGACAAGGCATCATGCCATCCACACGTGAACAATGTAAGAGGGCAGCTGGGGCCAGGCTTAAATAATGCCGGCATCCAAGTGTCCAGGTCTCACCCACACACCAAACATGGCACAAACAACCAAGAAAGTCTCTTGACAAAAGACTGAGTGACAAAAGACAGCAGAAACCGACCCTCACGTCAGAGCCGTTAGAGCCATGTGTCACCAATATAAACCAACTATCAAAACATCATCATTGTGTGGGGAGATGGCTCAGCATGTGAAGTGCTTGCCTTGAGCCCCACCTTCACCTCCGTGGCTGTGATGGAGTGAGTCCCTGGATGATACGCATCTTACGGGAGAAAGGGGTTGATTTCAGCTCAGAATTCCGGGTTCCAGTCCATCGTGGTGACAGGATGGGCTAGTCACGCCACATCCTCCCCATCCGCATCCAGGAATAGAGAGAGATATGAGCATATGCACTTGCTTGTTAACCTGTGCTCGGCTCAGCCATTTCTTCACTCTTCTACAGGCCAGGAACCTTTGAATTTGGCCAGATTTTCCTGCTCTGTGGTCGCCTGTCAGGCAAGAGGAGTGAGAAGACAACAGAATGAATTCAGAGCAGGAAGGAGGAGGGAGGAGGGAGGAAAGAACAGAGGGAGAGGAAAGGAAGAACAGAGTGAAGGAAGGCAGCCACAGAGGAGAATCTATAACACAGTAATGGTACAAAGCTCAAGTTGGAGATCTTTCCTGCAGGACTGCTTGTTCAGCATCTCCCATCATCCACCAGCTTCCCTCTACCTCTAGTCTGATGTTTTCCTCCTGTGAGTAGTCACTGCTCAAAAATAATCCTCAAATTCCGAGAAGGGCCTGCATCTCTTGATACCCTGTATGGAAGCAAGAAAGTCAGTTCAAGCTTCGAAAACTGTGATGGACACATAGAAACTGCCTCTACTGCCAGGCCTGCTGGGGTAAGCTACGTGGAAGACCGAGGCAGGAAGACTGCAAGTCCAAGTGAATTCAAGGCCAGACAGAACAACTTCAGACATTATCTCAAAATAAATAATAAAAGGGGGCTAACGGTATAGTACAGTGGTAGAGCCCCTGCCTAGAATCCCCCAGTGANAGAGCCCCTGCCTAGAATCCCCCAGTGAGGGGCTGGGGGTGTGGCTCAGTGGCAGAGCCCCTGCCTAGAATCCCCCAGTGAGGGGCTGGGGTGTGGCTCAGTGGCAGAGTCCCTGCCTAGAATCCCCCAGTGAGGGGCTGGGGTGTGGCTCAGTGGCAGAGTACCTTCCTCGGATATGGGAGTTCCCGATTTCCATCTCCAGGACTGAAAACAAGTAGTTCCAGGAATGATGCCATAAACATGAAGGAGCCAATGGTGAGGAACAGAGAAAAGCTGGCTCTTCAGGGCCTCTGGGAATTAACAGAGCAGGATGCAAGGATGACTTTGTCCTGTGGCTCAGGAGTAAACACTCAGGGCTTTCATGACTATTCGGTTTCCCCCTTTCTGTAGATAGGCTGAAAGGAACCACATTTCTACTACACTGAGGAGTTGTGAGCAGAGAAGTCTTCAGTCATGCTTCCCACCCAGGAGCATGCGCAGTCCAGGAGGCTAAGTGCAGAGGTGGGTCTGTGCATAAATGCCACCCAGTGTGGCTGAGAGTTCAGGGCTGGGAGACACTAAGGGACCAGAAACTCAGGGAAGAACCTTCCTCTGAGAGGGCGGGCGACTCACCCCATCAGCCTCGCTCACCCAAGAGGGTATTAAAGGTCCTTTGGAGTGGAAAGACAAGAGGAAACAGTAAGGCTGTGCTGGGAAGATGGCTGGCTCAGTCAGTAAACAAGCGTGAGGAGCTGAGTTCAAATCCCCAGGAGCCATGTAACAACAACAACAATGCCTGCAGTGGCACACGCCTGCACTCCCAGCTCTGGGGAGGTGGAGACAGATGGATAGCTGGTGTTAGAGAGAGCGGCCAGCCTAACCTACTTAGTGAGCTCCAAGTCATTGAGAAGCTCTGTCTCAAAACAAAGAGAAGAAGGGAGAGGACGGAAGGTAGGTGGCACTTGAGGAATGACACAGAGGTTGTCCTCTGACCGCCACATGCACAAGCACACATGCGTGCGCAGAAAAACAATTTTTTTTCACGTACACACACAAAAAAATATTTTAAAGGAAGCAAATGTGGCCAAAATATATCATATGCATGAATGGAATTATCAAATAATTAATAAAATATATATATATTTATAAGGAAGGCATGGGCTGAGCATGGTAACACCATGCCTTTAATCTCAGCACTTAGAGACAAGTGTGCCTCTGTGAGTTCAAGACCAGCTGGTCTACACAGTGAGTTTCAAGCAAGGCTACATAGACCCTATTTTAAAAAGAAAAAAATTAAAAATAATAGAAAAGAAAAGATGAGCGACGAGCGGTCATTGGCGCACCCTCCTGGGATGCTCCACCTCGCTCTAGCTCCACGCTGCTTGGCTGAGAAAAGTGGAGAATTAGGACACAGGCTGACTTCCTCCTGCTTCTCCTTCTTCTATTCAGTCAACCCAACAACCTAGGTCCTTTCTGAACCCCTTTCGTGGGCCTCGGATTGATGCCAAGCTGTACAGTCACTCACACAACATCCTTTGGGTAGCAGGAGAGGAGCTCCCCAGCTGTCCAGCTCCCTGCGGACCTCAATGGGAAGCCCCGTGGCTCTGCAGACATCTGAGAACAGGGCCGCCTCTGCCTGTGGTCTTACTGAAAGGTAAAGCCATCGTGTGTCCCCAGAAGATGCGCTCAGCAGCCCTCAGGCACAGGGCGCTGTTTTTAGAAAGGGAATAAATCTACATGTATCCAATCTCCCAAACACATCTTGTTCAATGAGGCTTAAGGAGAGGACAATTTGGCCTTGGAATACTGATGCTCAGAGGAGCCTTCCTTCCCCTGCAGACTGGAACGAGCTGTTACATCCTTTAGCGACGGGGAATCGGGCAGGGGAACAATCGCCTTTCACTAATGTTTTCCACAAGACAATTCTGCTTCAGGGGGCTGATATCTCGCTTTCTATTTTTCTCTGTGTGTTTCTCCATCTCCATTCAACTTTCTCAGTTATCTACTGCTCTATCTCACTCTTTCCTTCCTGGCCACCATGATGTGAGCAACTGCTCTCCCCATCTGCTGCTCACTACAGTCACAAAGTAACAAGTCGGACCAACCATGGACTGACCCCTTTTAAACTGTGAGCCAAGATAAACCTTTCCTTCCTGTAAGCCTATCACGTCTAGCATTTGATTATAGTAACAGAAAGCATAACATTTTAGTTCCTGATCTGAATTATTTTAATTTTGGTTTGCTGATAGCTGTTTGTATTATTTATTAAATTGTGTATGAATGTGTTGGGCAGCAATGTATACACACATGAGTGCAGGTGTCTGCGAAAGACAGAAGAGGCTGTCAGATAGATTCCCCAGGAGCTGGAGTTAAAGAAAGTTGTGAACTGCTCAACATGCGTTTTTTCTGGGACCCAAATTTGGGTCCTGTCTTAGGGTTTTATTGTTGCAAAGAGACACCATAACTAAGGCAGCTCTTATAAAGGAAAACCCTTAATTAGGGATAGCTTACAGTTCAGTCCATTATCATCTTGGCAGAAAGCATGGCAGTGTGCAGGCAGACATGGTGCTGGAGGAACTGAGAGTTCTACATCTTGGTCTGAAGGCAGCCAGGAGGAGACTCTGGATCACACTGGCCATACTTGACTATATATATATATATATATATATATATATATATATATATATATATATATATAATCAAAGCTCCGCCTCCACAGTGACATACTTCCTCTAACAAGGCCGCACCTCCTAATAGCACCACTTCCCATGGGCCAAGCATATTCAAACCACCACAAGTCCTCCGTGAGAGCAGTGTGTGCTCTTCGTCACTGAGCCACCTCTCCAGCCCATTACTTATTTTTAAGTACTGCTTTGACTGCCGTGTGCACCTCATATACAGTATATCAAACTTATTTTTAAACGTACAGTTCAGTGGAGTCCATACACCAAATCAAGATGTGCACTGCTCCCCCTGCTGGAGAAATCCTCTCCCTGCAGCTCACCACTCCTCTGTACTTCATAGATGAATAATCGTACCCTGGTTGTCCTGGTCACCTGTGACAGTCACCCGTCTCATACACAGCTGTAGCTCATTCACTTTCACTGGTTTTCATATTCTGTGTCGTGTACACTCTCGAATGTGTCTGTCCTTTCTATTATTGGTGAATATTTGCGTGTTTCCAGTTTGGGACTCTAATGATTAGCTGACTGTCTTAGTTAGGGTTTTACTGCTGTGAACAGACACCATGACCAAGGCAAGTCTTATAAAAACAACATTTACTTGGGGCTGGCTTACAGGTTCAGAGATTCAGTCCATTACCATCAAGGTGGGAGCATGGCAGTATCCAGGCAGGCATGGCACAGGCAGAGCTGAGAGTTCTACATCTTCATCCAAAGGCTGCTAGTGGAAGACTGACTTCCAGGCACCTAGGGTGAGAATATTAAGCCCACACCCACAGTGACACGCCTACTTCAACCAGGTCACACCTCCAAATGGTGCCACTCCCTGGTCCAAGAATATACAAACCATCACACTGACTATGAATACTCCTGTGTGTTGTGCATGGCTTTATAGACATGGCCTTCATTTTTTTTGTTTCGTTTCTCTGAAATGTATCTATTTGTTTTAAATTTTATTTTAAAACCTGAGCACCCATAGAGACCAGAAGAGGGCATTGAATGCCCTTGAAGCTAGAGTTACGGGCAGTAGAAAACCACCCACCATGGACGCTGGTGGGAACCAAAAATGGGTCCATTCAAGAGCAGCGAGCACTCTTAGCCACTGAGCCATCTCTCCAGCCTCCTCCTTCTCCCTCCCCCTCCTCCTGATTCCTCTCCTCCTCCTGCTCCTCCTCCTGCTCCCCTTCCTTCTCCTCCTCCCATTCCCCCTCCTCCTCCTCCTGCTCCTTCTATTCTTTTTAGATAGACACTTGGGAGTAAAATAGCTGAATAATAAGGGGTATTGTTTAAAATTTGTGGTGATTAATATTGTTAACTTGACAGGATCAAGGAGAGACAACCCTCCCAGACATGCCTTTAAGGGATTGTATAGGTTTGGTTAACTGAGATGGAAAGATCTCTCTCTCTCTCTCTCTCTCTCTCTCTCTCTCTCTCTCTCTC
>NC_034612.1:32311120-32346070 GCF_900095145.1 Mus pahari
AGAGAGAGAGAGAGAGAGAGAGAGAGAGAGAGAGAGAGAGAGAGAGAGAGAGAGAGAGAGAGAGAGAGCTGCACCACCCCCATGGCCATATTTAAAACCCTAATTAAGCTGCCCCTCCTGTGAGCCCTCACCCCAAAGGAACCCCACAGAGCCAACTTCTCCTTGGGGCCATGGTGGGTACAGTGTGAAATCAAATACTGGCAAATACATTGGGAAGCTCGAAGCTGAGGAACAAGGACACCAGCTCCCACAACCAAAAACCGAGCACTGCATATATTAGCTCATGGTTTTAAAATAGTCGCTTTAAATAGGGCAAATCCATCACACCCAAATCCAGCACAATTCAGGGTCTCCAAGATCTTTGGCTCACACACCCATGTGAGCAACATTTTTTTTTTTCCAAACGAGCATCTCGAATGTATGTGTGTTTATTTATTTATGAAGTGGCCTGTGAGCTGCCACGAGAATATATTATGTGCATAATAAAACAAACTATGAAAAATACGTATTTTATTTTACAGGCGAAAATAAAACTCAAACAAAGGGATGTTTGTAAAACCTTTCTCCGTGTATAGTGGAATGTTCTGCGCATCCCAGGTGGGGTCAGCTGGTCTGTTTATGACATAGTCTTCAGTGAATAACAAGGCTCTTAGAAAAGAAAACAATGTTCTGTCAATAGCTTTCCTGTCTTCTTTATAATTCGTGCATCCTCGGAGCTTCATCACCTCTGGTCTCAGGACCACTCTGTCCAGCCCTCAGACATGGTGCTTAAAAGAAATCTATGTGGGGCCACAGAGATGGCTCAGCGGGTAAAGGAGCTTGCAGCCAAGCCTGCCTACCTGAGCTGAATGCCCAGGACCCATGTGGTAGAAGTGGGGATCATTCCTTGCAGCTTGACCTCTGACTTCCACAGTCACACAGTGACACACATGCACCTTCCCAGACACACGATTAATATATGTCATATGTAGCATGCGTACGGCTGGGGAGAGACTTCTCCATGATTGAAAGCACTCACTGAGCAGGTGCGGAGACCTGAATCTCAATTCCCCAGATTCCACATAAAAAGTTGGACATGGCTGTGCATATGACTGTGACCTCAGCACTGCGGGGAGCAGAGGCAGGGGGATCACCAGGCTGGCTGACTGTCAGCCTAGCTCCAGATTCAGTGGGAGACCCTGCCTCAAGGTTGTAAAGTGTAAGGCAGTAGGCAGGACTGGATCTTCCTGGGACCCCAACGTGTACAGATGGGTGTGTGTGTATGTGCATGTGTGTATGTGCATGTCTGTGTAAAGTGTAAGGCAATAGGCAGGACTGGATCTTCCTTGGACCCCAATGTGTACAAATGTGTGTGTGTGTGTATGTGTGTGTGTATGTGTGTGTGTGTGTCTGTGTGTGTGCATACAATGTATGTGGGGGAGGCTTAGTGTGCAGGTTTTAGGGTGATGCTTGAACTTGAGCTCTAGAATTGTCCCTTGTCACAGTGTGACCATGAACATGTCCCTAATGTCCTTTTCCTTCTTGTCTTAGTTAGGGTTACTATTGCTGTTATAAACACCATTACCAATAGCAACAAGAGGAAAACAGGGTTTGTTTTGCGTTACCCTCAGTGATGGACTTTTTAAAACACCACCACCATTGTCACAGAGCTGGAGAGGCTGGTGAACACAAGGTCATAATAGCCAAGATATGGGACACTTCAGCCAAACTTGGCAAAAGTTCTGTTCTGTTGCGGCGATAATTGTTTCAATGGCTCTGGGTCCACAGAAGTGCCTTCAGACATCTCCAGGCAATGTGTAGAATGCACCCCAATGCACCCCATTGGTTATATCCTCCATCTACTAAAGATCTAGGTGTGTGTGAAGATCATCGAGATCAGTAGGCAGCCATCTGGGTTAGACTTTTCCATCCTTTGACAACAACCAGAGAGAACAAGTTCAGGGGAGGAAAGACTCGCTGTGGCTCATGGCATTGGGGCTTTCAGTCCACGCTGACTTGATTCCCTGACTTCTGGGGTTGTGCGTGATCACGCATAGCATCAAGGGCATGTGGTGGAACAAAATGGCTCCTCACACGGTTGGCTAGAGGCAGAGAGTGATGACATCAGGTCAGAGCAAGACAACGCACTCAAGGGTATACTTTCATTGACCTGGTCTTCCAGCTAGGCTCAGCCTCCTAAACTTTCTAAAATTGCTCCCTAGGCTAAGCCCAGGTATTCACCACATGAGCCCATGGAGGGCATTTCGTACCCAACCCATGCCTCTCCCAAGGAAGAGTCTGGTGATACAGCTATGGGCTTCACTATGATTCTGAGATCCGGTCTGAGTTTCTGAGCTGAAAGACCACGGTGAGTGTAGACACTCTAATCTCCAGTTGACATTATGGAACATTTCTTAATATTATACATATAAAGGAGTGTCTGGGTTTTGAATGCATACTTGTCTAAGTTCTAAGCAATGTATCTGTCAGTCAACACCACACCAGCCAAGATAAGGACTATTCTCACTACCCACAACTCCACTGTGTGCCTGCCCAGCCCGTTTCCAACTTACCATAGACCACGGCTCCTACTCCTATGGCTAGAGATTCACCTTGCTAATAAGCTTCATAGAATGCCATCCTCCTCCATGGACATACTGTGTCTCTATTCAATTGTATTGCTAACGATTCTATGGGCATACCACAATTTGAAGTGTATACTGGATGGATATTCTACAGCCCTAGGATCCCACCCAGAAATACCATAGTCAAGGAGCCATTTGTATAGAGTTGTATATAATTCAAGAACCTCATGGCATGAACATACCACAGTCTAAAGAATCCACTATATGGATATACCATAGTCCAAGGACACTGCTGAATGGGCATACCATGCACTGAGCGGCCTTGCAAAGACGTACCACATTCTGCCTGCCTGTTCTTCTCTTGACAGACTCTTAGGTGGTCTCTAATGGGGGCTAATAGTATCACCACGCCCATTGGTCTGTAAGTCTCTCCTGGGTCAACATCTTCATTTCCTTGGTAGCTATCTAAAGGTAGAAGGGCTACAAGGATGTTTAAAAGGTTCAGAGCAGTGTAATCTTCCCATCAACCCCAGACAAGCTCCTTCCACTCTTCATTGACACCATTGTTAATAAATAAATAATCAGAATGTTTGCGCAGCTGCTGGTCAAGAGCATCCAACCCTTTCTCTTCGGCCAATGAGTTTTATAACCTCCATTCACGCCCTGTGCTCTCAATTTAATTAACTGCACTGAGGAACGTGACCAGGACCAGCTTCTAGCAGCTGTAACAGTGAGGAGTTTACGGCCAGATATTAAAACCAAAGCTATGGGGAGACTGGCTTGAAGCCAGGCAAATCAGCAGCAAGAAGGGTAAAGATGTGTTGAAAATAAAATTTAATTTTCCAGCTGTGGTGATGAGCAAGCCGGATCCTGGCTTCACTGTAGGGTCGAAGCCTAACAAATGAGGCGGGCCCTGAGGATGGCTTCGTAAGCCCCAGCAAGCAGCGGACCGAGGAAGATTGAGCAGTCACAAGGGCACACTCCACACAGGATCAGAGTCTGTGTCCTCTTTTGCATAATTCCTCGTGGTCACAATCAAGGGACTCACCTGGAACCCATTTAACAAAATCGTTTTTTCCATTAGGTCAGGCACAGTAGGCATTAAAAATTCTGCATTTATCCTCCAGAAAGAATGCCTCAGCCCAGCCAGGGCCAGCAGGAGGCCCAGCCACCCCCCACCCCCTTGCAGGAACCAATATGGCCCACTCCAGCCTGGTTCCTGGGCCCAGAAAGCAGCCCACCCCAACACGGCCTTTTCCAGAAGGGCCCACATCCCTTAGCTCCCTTGCTCACTCCAGCCCTTCTTCCCTCTTAGCCTGCTGAAGTGTCACCTTTCTCAGAGGCTCTATGGATTCATGAGCGCTTGGTGGCAGCCATTTTGAATCCTGTCTGCCATGATTGGCCTGAGTAACCCCGGCCGATTTCCCAAGCATGGCTTCTATGTTAGTTACTTTTCTGTCGCTGTGATAAAAACGCCCTGATGAAAAACAGCTTGGGGATGAAAGGGTTCATTTGGCTTACACTTCCAGGTCATAGCAACCCAGGAAAGGCACTGAAGCAGAACCGCAGAGGGATGCAGCTTCCTGGCTCATGCTCAGCTAGCTTTTTACACAATTCAGGCCCGACTGCCTAGGGATGGTGCTGCCCACAATGGGCTGAGTCCTTCCACATCAATCATCATTCAAGACAATTTCTTACAGGCATGGTTACAGGCTAATCCAATGAAGGCAGTTCTTCAGCTGAGGTTCCCTCTTGCCTGGTGACTCTAGACTGTGTCAAGTTGACCAAGACAGCTTCCCAGCACACAATAAAGTAGACCACACTGTGAGAATCAAATGTGGGATTTTATATAGGGACCTGAGGCGAGCATTACTCCACCACTTGCCCCCACTGTCACGCTCTGCCTGTCACAGGACCCAATGCCATGGAATCATGTGACCATGGTCACTGCAAAACTATGAATCAAAACTAGGGCGGAGAAGATGCCCAGTGGGTAAAGTTAGGGTTCCATTACTATGAAGAGATACCATGACCTCTGCAACTCTTATAAAGGCAAACATTTAACTGGGGCTGGCTTACAGTTTCAGAGGTTCAGTCCATTATCATCAAGGCAGTCCGGGTTCTAGAGGAGCTGAGAGTTCTACATCTTCATCCAAAGGAAGCCTGGAGCAGGCTGTCTACCACATGGCTAGGAGGAGGGTCTCAAAAGCCCACCCCCACAGTGACACACTTCCTCTAACAAGGCCACACCTCCTCATAGTGCCATTCCCTGGGCCAAGCATATGCAAATCACTGCAATGACCAAAAGCAACTTGGGGAGGAGAGGGTTTATTTCAGCTTTCAGTTTGTAGTCCATCATCCAGGAAGTCAGAGCAGGAACCTGGTGACAGAAGCTGATGCAGACTCATGGAGGAGTGTCCTCTACTGGCTTACTCCCCATGGCTTGCTCGGCTTGCTGTCACCAGCCCAGAGGTGACACCACCCACAATAGGGTCCTTCCACATCAACAACTCATCAGGAAAATGTCCTCATGGGATTGCTTCCAAGCCAATCTTATGGAGGCATTTCCTCAGTTGAGGTTCCCTACTCTTAGAAGAGCCTAGCCATCCAGAGGGGAGGGGCAGAGGGAGGGGAACCACAGTCAAGATATGGGTCAAAAAAAAGAAAAAACAGAAAAGCCGGACATACTCAGGTATATCTTAACGTGCCAACCATTACTGGAGCTTACAGGGTTCACGAAGGTTTCAGAAGAGCAGCGGTGGGAAGCGTGAGTGAGGAAGAACAGAAGAAGTCAGGACAGGAGAAGGATGGAGAAGGAGAACTAATGCAAAGTGTGTTTGAAAAGGCATACCGGACCGTTCTATGAGCTTCCTATGCACACACACATATAAAATTGTATGTGTATGTGCACATACACACATGGTTTTAACTGGAGTCTCCTACACACGGGCTGACACTCCTCTCTGAAGCTCTGGTTTGTTAAGTAAAAGGCCCAGAGCCGGGTACGCAATACCTCCTCTTGAGTTGTTAGACAGGGCGTGTCCCAAAGGCCCCCTAAAAACCAACACAGAGTGTCACCATTGTTCTTGCTTGATGGCAAGACCCTGTTGCTGAGGACACCACAGACCCGGCATCTTCACCAGTGACACACCTGGATCACAGGGGGAGAAATCAAGGTGACACTGACTTGGTGGCTTTCCCACTGGCTTCCACAGTGCAAGAGAGTGGTGGGTAAGCTACTAGTGGAGAAGAGTCACCAACTGCAGGTTTTTTAAAGACAGGGTTTCACTCTGTGGACCAGTCTGTCCCTGAACTCAATAAGTAGCACAGCTTAACCTTGAATTTAGGTATCCCACACTGGCCTTGAACTCATGGCAACCCTCCTGTCTTAGCCTCTCAGATGCTGGGATTACAGGCATATACCTCATGCCTAGGTTTTGGTATTGATTAAAAGATTGGAACACAGACTCACATACAGATGACCAACTGGGAGCAGGCAGCAGGGGAACTCGCCTCAGCAGGTACAAATGAGTAACTAGCCAAAGAGAGCTTGGTAAATCCATCCTATGGTGGAATGAAACACGAGCAGAAGGCAGCCTCAAACCTCAGAGGAGCCTAACCCAGTGATAAAGAAGTGCACTGACAAAGGCAGAGGAAGAGGAGAGGGAACCGTGCTTGGCACATAGTAGGCCCTCACTCGACATAGGAAATGTTTAAAATGAAGAACGAGCCGGGCGGTGGTGGCGCATGCCTTTAATCCCAGCACTTGGGAGGCAGAGGCAGGCGGATTTCTGAGTTCAAGGCCAGCCTGGTCTACAGAGTGAGTTCCAGGATAGCCAGGGCTANACAGAGAAACCCTGTCTCAAGAAGAAGAAGAAGAAGAAGAAGAAGAAGAAGAAGAAGAAGAAGAAGAAGAAGAAGAAGAAGAAGAAGAAGAAGAAGAAGAAGAAGAAGAAGAAGAAGAAGAAGAAGGCAAGTATTTTTTTTCCCTATGATTTTGTGCATTTTTTGAGTCCTTAAAAATCGATATAAATTCTTTGTAAAATTTTATTTATTGAGGGCTGGTAAGATGGCTTGGCAGTTAAGACTACTTGCTAGTGTTTTAGAGGACCATAAATAGGTTCCCAGCACCCACACTGAGTGACACACAACCATCTGTAACTCCAGCCCTAGGTCTGACCCCCCCTCTTTTTGGCCTCAGCAGGCACCTGCACATATGCACATGTATACACACACACACACACACACACACACACACACACACACACACAGGAGTGTGTGATCCGGGGGGCAAACCCAGTTCTTCATCCCCACATGCAAGGGTCTCTACTGAGTGAGCCAATTCACCAGCTCAGACACAGTTTTCTTATTGTAGGAAATGCATGATTGATTAACTTAAGAGCACTATATTGATGTCATAGACGATCTAGATGCAGCAGGCTGGGATGTGGCTCAGTCAATAGAGTGTTTGCCCAGTGTGTCTGAGAACCCATTTTTGATTCCCAGTGTGGTGTCCTCTGCCTGTGATCCCAGTACCTGGGCCCTAGAAGCAGAAGATAGGAGGAGTTCAAGACCATCCTCAGCTACAGAGCAAGCTTGTGGGCAGCCTGGGATACAGAGCCCATGTTAAACGAAGAAATGGAGAGGGGGAGGGAGGGAGAGAGGGAGAAAGGGAAGGAGGGAGGAAGGGAGGGGGGACGGAAAAGAGGGAAGGAAAGAGGAAAGGAGAAAAGTGAGAGGAAGGGAGGGAGGGAGGGAGCAGAGAGGGAAGGAGGGAGGGAGGGAGGTGAGAGGGAGGAAGACATCATATTTTAACACATCTATGAAGACAAAACTATCCCATAAAAACTCTTAACTAAACAAATAGCTGCCGACCTGTAGACTGTAACAGAGGGGCCTGAAGCTCATTTCCTGCTCATTTTCTGTGTGAGATAAAAGCCAAACCCTGCTACCCGAAAAAAAAAAAAAAAATCAAAACAAAGCTAACATTTTAATGGGTTTTCTTTACTTTCTGGTTTCCAGGCAATAACCTGCATGACTTCCATCAGAGCCGGTTATCACTGCTGGCTGGAAAGCAGGTGCAACGCTGGAGATGCTGGGTTTTAAAACCTGGAAAGCAATTCACAGGCAGGCAGGCTCCGCGCACTGCTCAGGGCAGGTGGCGCCCTGCTATCAGAGGCCTGCACTTTCTGGCCGAGCTCTGCCCTTCTCTGTCCCCATTGGCTGTCAGCATGATCGCAGCCAAGGTCCACAACCTGCCCTTAATGATAATTAAAAAAAAAGACCCAAATTTCTCCACAGTGAAGATGTGCTAATGGGCAAATGTAAGCCTGAAACCCCAAACTCTTAGTAGGGAGAGCCAGGCTACGCCTCCGCTCCCCATAAGGGAGTTTGATGGGGCTGGCAGACACCTGAGACCCAAATAATAAAGATTAGGGGAACACCACAGAGCCAAACACAGCAAAGTGATCCTAACGGCCAGATGCGTTCTGAGCCCAAAGTCGCACTGTCTGGTTTTTCTCCCCAACCCCGCACCTCAGATTTGCATATTTGGTCCTTAAACTCTCATTTCAAATTCTAAGTGTTTGGAGAAACCTAAAATAGCCTGCAGCCGCTGGGCTCCTCCTGTGCCCCTGAAGAGGGCTCGGGAGAAAGTCACAGGCACAGAGACGTTGGCAGAACCCAACCCAACAGCGTCTTGGCCCAAGAGCTCCGCCATTACTCCTGGTGAGGGTGTGCTCACTGCTGAGTGTGACCCCGTTCCAAGGTGGCATTTTCCCATCACACCAGATGTTTGTGCCCACCACCGGAGACCTGAAACTCAAACCAGGTTAGACACAAGTGCCAATCTGGGCGCCGAGGTTGGAGGAGGTCCCTACTCCAATTTGCATATGTCTCACTAACACAGCAGTTCTAAAGACGCGCTCCTTTAATACAGCTCCTCACGCTGTGGGGACCGCCCGCACACAGTAAAACTATCTCGTTCTAGTTCATAACTGTAATTTTCCTACTACTATAAGCTGTAATGTAAATATCTGAGATGCAAGGCATCATATATATATATAAAACCCTGTGGTTGTCACAACCCACATGTTGGGAACAACTGCTCTAAAGTGAGCCCTGAGTGGCCCCCAGTCACCCAAACAGAGGACATTATTTTTTTGTTATTGTTTTGTTTTTAAATTTGGGGAGGGGATGTTCGTGTGTGTGTGTGTGTGTGTGTGTGTGTGTGTGGGTGTGTGTGTGTGTGTGTGTGTTTGTGTGTGCATGTGTTTGTGCACACACACATACATGTAGGGGCTAGGCTGGTTCCATGACAGGTTTCAAACTGGCAGTTCAGGAGACTAGGCCTAGATCTCCTGTCTCCAAGAACTGGGCAATTCCAGGCAAATCCAGGCCTGCGAAGCCGTCCTGCAAGGACAGTGGGTCAGCCGCAGTTTCCAGACTTCCTCAGCAAGAATTTCCAGTCCCCACGCCCCGGTAATGGAATGTCCCTAGGGATGGAGTAGACAAAGCCCACCTACTCCAGAATGCCTTCGTGTGCTTTAGATTAGGCCTGCGAACTCACTTGGTTGTCTCTCTGTCTTGGTCATGAGAGACCCCAGCATGCTGGACTTCTGCAGAATAAAGCACTCTGTGTGTTTACATACTATCCGAGTCCAGGGTATCATTCTTCATCCAATCATGGACCATTATAGGGGCCAGAGGTCAACATGCTCCAGAAATCCTCCTGCCTCTGCCTCTCCAGCCATAAGGTTACAGGTACACGTTGGTACCCCCAGCTTTTGATATGGGGCTAGAGATCTGACCGTGGGTACTCATGTTCATACAATAAGCACTTTATAGATTAGTCCAGCTCCTGAAGCCCCTATAATCTTCTCTCTCTCTCTCTCTCTCTCTCTCTCTCTCTCTCTNTGTGTGTGTGTGTGTGTGTGTGTGTGTGTGTGTGTGTTTTAAATGAGATTTAATGTACCCTCAGCTGGCCTCACAATCACCATGTAACCAAGGATGACCTTGAAATCCCAATCCTCCTGCCTCCACACCAAGTGCTGGCATTACAGGTATGCACCACCAGTCCACCAGCGGTCAATGGACTCTGATTTCATGGACACCCCAGTTTGGAGTTGTTTTGCAGGACAGTTCACAGACAGGAGAAAAACACATTTTTTTTGACTCACAGAGAACTAGGGCATGGTGAAACAGTACCCCAGATCCGTGAACCAAAGCAGCATCCTTCAGCAGGCATCTGTTTCCATGGCAACTTCTAGAAGAGGCATGTGAACATGGGATACGTTTTGGAGTTGTCTGGAGTTTCCATACCCTGCTGTAGACTCGCTTACTAGCAGTCAGTCATTTTAGCACACTGTGACACACTCTCTGTGAGGCCAAAGCCAGCATAGTATGTGCCAAAATACAAGCTTGCCAGGAAGACCCCAAACCAAGACAGCAGGATCTGTGTGAGGACAGACTCTAAGGTCAACAGTGGCACTTTTCATGGCTACAGCCAATGACCATGACAGCTGCTATTGTAAGACACAGTAAGGAGGTGAGATGAGGGCCAGTAGGTGGCTCAGGGGACTTGTCATGCAAGCATGAGGATCTCAGGACAACTCGATAATCCGTGTAAAGAAAGCTGGGCATGGTGACACACAGCACTGGGAAGGGACACATGTCAGCCTGCCTGATTCAGTGAGCTCCAAGGCAGTGAGTGGCCCCTGTCAAAAAGTCAAGTTAGATTGCTCCTGAGAGACGACACCTGAGGCTGACCTCTGGCCTCTGCGTGTGCACACAGGAAGCACACACACACACACACACACATGCACACACGCACGCGCACACGCCTACCTTAGAAATGAGATAAATCAGCTAAGATGGGGAGTAGATTTTAATGGATTTTTCGAGATGTAACCCAACTTAGTGTTTCCAGTGTGTAGCTAACAGACTTAAATTCACACAGCTTCTCAACCATCAACAAAGACATCTATACAACAGTCAACATCCAGGAAAAGGCCCTGACTCCCTACCCCACCCCCACCCCCCTGAGTCACTACTGCTCACTGTCTCTATAGACCTGATGGTTCAAGGCTGGATATAAATAAACAGATAAAGTAAACCTTTTTTAAAAGCACCCTCACCTCAAAGGAGATAAGAGAGAGTTTATTCTGGAGCCAAATCTGAGTGATTACAGCCCAGGGACACAGACTCACAATTGCCCAAATTCCATGCTCCAATGTGGCAGCATTTGGTGAAATTTTTATAAACAGAGCAAGGGAAGTCGTGAATCAAGATATTTCTCAAATACACTGAAAACCCGGGCGGGAAGTTACAGCAAAGAAGAGAACTCTCAACTATATTCTCAGATGATCCCTGATGGCAGCCTTAGTCCTTTGCTGGGTAGAAGCCGGTAGTCTGTTTGGAAAGGTTTCGTCTGTTAGTCCCAAGTCATTAGGTCAGACAGAGATGGGCAAGGACAGTATGGATAAGTCTGAGGCTAGCCCAAGAGAAGTTGCAGTTAGGCTCCAGGACCTGCAACATTCCAACCTCCCCACAGTCTCTGAAGTTCTCATCAGTAAATCAGCCTTCCACGAGCTATGGTGAGAGGCGTTGCTCTTCCCAGAGGACTTCATTCGTGACAGACTCCCCCAAGTCAGTGCGAGGCATTTCTGTGATTCATTTTATTTCACAAATGTGGCTCCTGCCGTCTAACGTTTTATCTGTTGATGGACGTGTGGTTGTTTTACCTTTCCTACACTACTGAGGAAGTTCCTGAGGTGTCTGGGTGTGGAGTTCTCTGCTGTCACTGGCTATCTCTGAGCAGAGCTATGGGACCCCTTGGTGGCTCGCCACTTAACATCTTGGAGCTGACGGTTCTCCCCCAGCAATACAGAGGTGTCCCAGTTTTCTACCTTTGCCCACAATTTTTTACTGGTGGTGGTAACTGAACCCAGGCCCTCACGCGTGCCAGGCAAAGGACAGACGGTCATGCACTCAGCTCCCACTCACGGGGGGTAGGGGTGTTCTAGGCAAGCACGATACTGCCAGCTCACTCCCTGGGCCTCCCGTATACTTTTGAGACAGGGTCTCACCAAGTCCCATGAACTGCTCTTGCAGAGGACCCAAGCTCCCATATCAGGTAGCTCAGAATCTCCTGTAAGCCGACTCTAGCAGCTCTGAGTCCCCTGACCTCTGTGGGCACCCGCTCTTATGACATGACACAACACCCACAGACACTCGCACACATGACTCCAAATAATAAAATAAACCTCCTTTCAAAAGCAAGCTTAGGACCATGAAGTGGTGGTGCATGATGGCAATCCCAGGACTCTGGAGACAGAGGCAGGAGGATCTCTGTGAGTTCGAGGCCAGCCTGGTCTAGAAACCCTGCCTCCAAAAAAAAAAAAAAAGCAAGCTTAGGGATTCTGGAAATTACTCAAATACTAATTTATTGTTCACAAGTATTAGGACGGGACCTGAGGACACCTGTTTAAAGAAAGGGGGTAGGGGAAGCTAGAAGTGGGGTTTAGGAGTGAATGCTTGTAACCCCAGTACTGGGAGGCAGAGTCAGGGGGATCCCCAAGGCTTGCAGGCCAGCCTAGCCTACTGGGCAAACTCCAGGCCAACAAAAGACTCTGACTCAACAAAAACCACTGAGGAACAGTACCTGAGGCTGACCCATGGCCTGTACGCACACATGCAAGCACACACATGCACACGCACACACATGAACATATATTCATGTGCAAAGAATCATCCAATGGGACCCAACAGGTGACCCATGGATATCTTGGCCCTAACTGGAATAATGAAGCCATTCTGGTACTAGGAAAATCCAAAGGTTGTATCCCACAAGCCAGGCAGAACAGGAGACCCAGCGATGAGACTAACTCATTTGCAGATCTCTGAGACACTCCCAGCACACTCAGTTATGGATGGATGCGAGACTGCGCACACACAATAATAAATAGCAAATGGAGATGCAGCCCTTGTAAAAAAAGAAGAATTTTCACCAAATATATGAGCTGCCAGCTCTAGGGAGGCTTACTCAGCCAAATGATTAGGCTGCGGTTTTATTTCTAAGTGTCTTTAGCATCACGGTGTCACCTAATAATAAGTGGCATTTCTTGCCCAAGTACTGGAAGATCCTAATTGGCCCTGGAGAAGGCATCTGTCACCTGTTTCAGAGGAAGGACGAGCAGCAGATGCCGTTACACTAATGGTTTCATTTTTTAAGACACTGAACATTGTTTATGCGCCGTTCTTATTTTATTGCGCACAGATTAACAATCGCTCACGCCCAGCAGAAAGCCAAGCTCTGAGCACATTTCATTTGCTGAGGAGCGGCTCCCGGGCCCTCTGATTGGTCGATATGTGCTCCTTGGAGGTCAGCAGCCAGCTCCCATGGTGTCTGTTGAATCAATCAGCTGGAATTTGTCTCATTCTCTGAGTTAATTGGGTCTTCAAATAAATGCTTCAGTAATGCAAAATGTATTTCTCCTTCTTCCGTGGTCCTTCACTGTGGATCTGCCTTGGTCTACAGGGTGCAAGCGATGTGTCTTCCTGTTTTGCTGGGGCGTGGAAGGAGCTCATGGAGAGATGCTGCTGGTTTCTTTTCCTTTCCCTTCCTCTCTTTTCTTGATTGACTGACTGACTGTGATGATTGATTGATGGGTTGGTTCATTGGTTGGTTGGTTGGTTGACTGATTGATTGATTGATGTGTGTGTATGAACTGAGGGGGGTAGGCCCTGCTAAGGGGTGCACAATTGTGCATGTGGCTGTCCAACACATACTTCCATCACCCTCCACATTTCTGTCACAGAACCTGGAGCTCACCAAATGGGACAGGCTGGCTGCAGCCAGCTCCAGGCATCTGCCTGCCTCTGCCTCTCTGACGCCCTGATACTGAGTTTACAGACACTTTGCCATGCTCAATTTTTGCATGCCCTCTGGGGATTTGAACCAGCATCCTCTCGATAACACAGCAAACATCTTACTCCTGAGCTCACACCATGTGAGCAGGAAGGTGAGGGAGCATTATTGTTGCCATGGCAACAAATAAGCAAGTTGATGCCATCTGCACTTGAGTGTAGATTGCATCCTTACAGCCCAAGGAGTGACACCTTCCATCTTGGTTTTGTTTGGAGATGGTGACCCCTCCCCCACCCACCCTGCTTTAGTCTCCTGAGTGTTGAGATGATGGGTAATGTACCAGCAAGTCCAGTTCCTATCATTTTTCTTATCACTGTGTGTGTGTGTGTGTGTGTGTGTGTGTGTTGCGCTGTGTATGATATGCGTGAGTGTGAGTACAGTACACGTGTGAAGGTCAGAGAATACCTTTAGGGGTCAGGTCTTGCTTTCTACCTTGTCAGTCACCACCAGATCTCCAGCCACCTCTCCCGGGAAGATGTAGGCTTGCAGTCCCACAGACATCCAGGTGCAGCATTTAAATCAACCTGAAAGATACGTACTGACCCTCGCGTGGATTTAAGCATACTGTTGATCCTTAACACTGAATGCAGGGTAGCTAACTCAGTGGAGGTTAAACTACCTTTTACACTTTTTGGGAAGGCATGTCATAGCCTTGTCACATTTGGCTCTGTGCTTGGGACCACAGTGTGTGTGTGTGTGTGTGTGTGTGTGTGTGCACGCGCGCATGTGTGTGTATGCAAAACTTTGTGTGTGTGCATGTGTGTGTGTGTCTCTGGGTATATGTTCATGTTCATGTGGTGTGGGTAAATGTGTGTACATGTGTGTTTGTGTATCTGTGTGTGTGCATGTATATGTGTGTCTGTATCTGTGTGTCTGTATGAATGTGTGCTCATATTCATGTGGTGTGAGACATGTGTGTGTACATGTGTGTGCCTGTGTGTCTGTCTGTGTATCTGTGTGTGTGTCTATGCATGTATGCTCATGTTCATGTTTGTGTGTATGCAGTTCTTTGTGTGTCTGTGTATACACATGTATGTGAGTCTATGTGTGTGCTGTCATGTTCATATGTGTCTGTATCTGTATTCTGTGTGTGTGCTCATATTCATGTGGTGTGGGTAGATGTGTGTGCATGTGCATGTGCCTGTGTGTCTGTGTGTGTGCATGTGTCTGTATCTGTATGTGTGTTTGTATGTTCATGTGGTGTGGGTGCATTGTGTGTGTGTATGTGTGTGTGTGTGTGTGTGTGTGTGTGTGTGTGTGCATGCGTGCATGTGTGCATGTGTGCATGTATATGGAGGTCAGAGGACAACACTGGGTGTCCAACCCCACCCAGGCTTCCTCTGCTTTTCATTTGAAACATTGTGGTGATTAATTCTTTACTTGACCCAACCTAAGATCACCTGGGAAGAGAGTTTTAATGAGGCATTATCTAGATCAGGTGGCCGGAACATTTGTCTGAGGGGACTATTTTGCTTGTTAATCGAGGTGGGGAGACACATCTAAAATATGGATGGTAGCATCTCAAGGGCTTGTCCTGGAACTGTGTAAGAGAGAAGAAAGCAGAGTAGAGGCAGCCAACCCAAATCCTTTTTCTCTGCTCTTGATGGCAGCTGTGATGCTGATGAGCTGGGCTAAACTTGCATCCTAATCTGTAGCTCTAAGCCAGATTTAACTTGGTTTTTTTTTTTTTTCTCTCAGAATATTTTATCACAGCAACAGAAATGAATGGTTCTCTTGTTGGTCTGGAACACCACCTGTAGGCTAAGCTGGCTGACCAGCAAGCATCCAGGAATCAACCTATCTCCTCCCATCCCACCACCCCTGGCATTACACACCCTGCCACACCTAGATTTTTATGTGATTTGGGGAGGGGGGTGTCAAACTCAGGTAGGTCCTCACACTTTGGAGGCAAGCATGTCACAGACTGAGCCATCTCCCCAGCCCCGGGTTTTCTGAGATCCCTGTAAGACAGAAGCATACTGGGGACACAGGGCCTGCCTTACCAGGTGAAGAGACAATGCCAAGAGTCAGACAAGGACACGGAGGCCATCTGATTGGCTGGGTCATGAGCTCCTGTGGCAGGGTCAGCTCCTGGGGTTGGGGGGGTCTGCAGAGCCTCTGTTTCAGGGACCATGTGAAGCAACAATTTGTGTGTTTGAAGTTCTTAAAACCCAAAGCCCCTCTCTGAGATGTATAGACAGTTGACAGTCATTAGGAGAAAAGGAATCTCCAGGCTCCGTCCTTCCTCAAGGGACAATCAAGCCATCAGTTGCTGCTCAGGGGAGGGTATTTTTTGTAGTTGAGTACCTGGCCAAGGCTCCTCTAGGTAGCCCCTTGTTACTGGGTCTTGGACCAATAAACTCACTCATGCACCAAGCTAAACCTGTGTATTTCTTTGTTCTGCCATCAGCACCCCATCTCGGGTGAGCAGATGTTCTTTTCATCTCCCTAAGAAAAGTGCATTTAACTTAGCATCAAAGCGTATTCTTCAATGAGGGAAGGAGGGAGCTGTGGCTAATTGAATTCTAGGTAGAAACTCAGGATAGCAAGGGCGGGACCCTTGCTCAATTTTTCTTGGCTCAAGAAATCAGCAACACTGTCATTATCGAAGAAAGCTTCTGTGCGTGGACCTTGAATACGTTGGAGGATAGAATTCCTGGCCACAGGAATAGCAGGCAAACAAAAGCAGGGAGCCCAGGGATTCAGAGTGGCCCAGTGCAGCTGAGTGGAGCCACCATTAGAGGTCACTGTGGGAGCCCAGCCTGGGATGATGGACTGGGGTGGGGCTGACTTGCATTGGACGAACCAGTGACCTTAGTATAAGGAAGTGATATGGCCATAGCTGTGCTCTAGGGACACAGTCACACTGTCACTGTCTCAGGCATGTGCATTCTCATATCTCACTGTGAATGTTACTGTCCCCCGAGCCTCCAACTCTCCTGTATAGGTTTGGGACTCTGTCTCTGCTCAGACACAATTGCTGGTCCTTCTGTCAGGCTGTCTGGAAACTGCTATGTCCCATCTTTCATCCTCCCCGGGCAGTTGTGGGTGCCCTGATGCCTCAGACTCTAATCCAGCCATCAGTGCCCACAGGAGGGCTTTGAGATGGGAACCAGAAAAAGCCAAGAAATGAACCTCATTGGTCTCCTTCTGCCCAGAATGACTACAAAAAAGCAGCTGCATTCCATGTTGAAAGCCAGCAGTGCCAGTAGCTCCCACTATGGGGGATAGGAGGGATCAAGCTAGCAGATGCCTTGGGGACCCCAAGTAGCAGCCGCAGCAGCTGCTACCCAGTGTGGCTTAATGACCTTATCGGTGGCTAAGCAGCCTCCAAACTTGGCTCTTAGACCCCCAAGAGCCCCTTAAGTCCCTTCTCTGCTTCAATGTACCACTTTTGTTTTGCTCTTCACAGAAAAAAGTCAAGATCAATGTTGAGCCCAGGCTGCAAGTGTTCATACCAGATGCCTGAGTCTTTAGCTCAGTGGTAGAGCCCCTGCCCAGAATCCCCCAGTGAGGGGCTGGGGTGTGGCTCAGTGATAGAGCATCTGCCTAGAATCATCCAGTGAAGGGCTGGGTCAGTGGTACACTGTTTGCCTAACATATACAGGGCTCTGGATTACATCTCAGATGTCCTAGGAAGGAACAAGAAGGTGTTCCAGAACTCTCTAAGAACTCTAAGCATAAGGACACACACACAAAGGATTTCCTGTGCAGAGTATCCAAGAACAAGAGAACTACACACAGGGGTCAGTGACTGACCACAGAACCATGGGATGCCATTATTATCAAACTTCACAAGGGCAGAAGGTGGAATCATTGAGTGGGTAGAGAAGTGGAAAGAGATGAAACAGAAAAACAGACAGAAGCAATAGGAGAAAGAACAGCATGTACCAGGCATCCTTTGGTATTAATGGGGATCAAATTTCTCTGCAAGTAACAAACTCTACCAATGTTCTCACCCTTAGATTTTTTTTTTTAAATGGTTTGCGTGTTTCTCACGTACATCTTCCCATCAGACATGATACCATGTTGCTTAGGAACACAAGGACAGCACCTGCACATCAGGTCAGAGGCGGTACTTCCAGCCAGTTACTGGAATCCACTGGTGAACGGTCTGCAGATGTAGGGGGTGATGGCAGTTGGGATACTCAGAAGCTCTTTCCTCCTGAGCCAGAAAGGCAAGGGAGGTCTGTAAACACACTAATACACAGGAAGTCCTCGATGCCCAGGAGGTCACAGTTAAGACATAAGGGGGATAGAATTGGGTTTTGGACCTGGCTCTCTCAGTCTCTGCTGTATATAAGAAGACATTTAGTTTCAGTGTCTCGGCTCTTCAGTGTGATGATGTGAGCTTGTAACAGGATGCCAAATATTCCTACATCTTCAAGGCTGGGACTGTAGCACACTCAGGAAGGTCTGCATTCTATCCCTGGTGCCACAGGAAGTGGGCATTGTGGTACACACCTAGAATCCCAGCACCCTGGAGGTGGAGGCAAGATCACCCTGAGCTTTTAGTATAGCCCAGGCTGCATGAGAACCCTGTCTCAAAAAAAAAAAAAAATCATGAAGCTAGAGAGATAGTTCATTAGTTCATAATCCCTGCTGTTCTTCCAGAGGACCCAAGTTCAATGCCCAGCACCCAAGTGGCTCAACTTCCTGTAACTCCAGCTCCAGAGGATATGATGATCTAGTTTGGCCTCTGAGGGCACCTTCACACACAGGCACATATCACACATATACATAAATAAATAAGAAAATAAAATTCTTTGGAAAAACAATTGTGTGTTGCTCTTAATCTAGTCACTGTAGCCACATTCCTGACAGACAGAAGCAACTTAGGGGGAAAGTGGTTTGTCTCAGCTCCCGGTTTCAGGAGAAAGTCTGTGTAGCGATTTGAATAAGAGCTTCCATTGGCTCGTAGATTTGAATGCTTAGTCACCAGAGAGTTGCACTGTTTAAAGGGATTTGAAGGTGTAGCCCTGTTGGACGAAGTATGTTACTGGGGGTGGAATTTGGGGTTCAGAAGCCCATGCCAGGCCCAGGGTCTCTCTTCTACCTGCTGCCTGTGAATCTGGAGGAAGACACCTCAGCTACTGCTGCTTACCGTGTCTGTCTGAGTGCCACCATTCTTCCTGCCATGATGGTAATGGACCAAACCTCTGACACTGTGATGACGAGCCAATTAAACTTTCTCCTCAGTAAGAGTTGCTGTGGTCACAACAGTAGCACACTGACTAACATAGGAGTTGGGACCAGGGAGTTAGGCATTGCTGTGACACACCGGCCATGCTGCTTGTTGGTAGAATATGAACACTGGGGATTTGGATTAGGGATGCAGTTGAACTGATTAAATGGTGCTTAACCAGCCATCCTAGTAGAAACATGAAAGACAGTGTGATTGAACTGTGGTGGCCCACTCAAGAAGTTTCAAAGGGAGCCGGGCATGGTGGCACACACCTTTAATCCTAGCACTCAGGAGGCAGAGGCAGGCGGATTTCTGAGTTCAAGGCCAGGCTGGTCTACAGAGTTAGTTCCAGGATAGCCAGGGCTACACAGAGAAACTCTGTCTCGAAAAACAAAACAAAAGAAAACGAAAAATGTTTCAAAGGGGAAGAATATTACTGTGTGGTCCGGAGGCCAGTCATGTGCTATTTTAACAAAGAACATGACTGGTTTTTGCCCTTGTCCAAAGAAATGTGCCTGGGGCTAAATTGAAGAGTTTGGGTTAATGACATTGGCAGAGGATATTTCAAGACAGCCTAGTATCATTTGTGTAGTGTGGTTATTAGTGGTGACTCTTTTGCAGATCTATAAAGAAAAAGAACAAGCCAGAAAAAAAAAGTATGGTTTAAGGAGAAAAGGAACATCAGGAAGTACAATGGAGCTAAGTCCAGTGCTCAAAGAAATTTCAAAAAATCCGATGCTAAATGGAATAAAGGGAGTGGAGGCCTCAAGACAAGACCCTACACAGCCAACTTCCAATTTGTACAAATGTAAAGAAAAGCGTAAACAGCAGAAGAAACCATTGAAAACAGAGAGCTAACAAAAATGTGTTTGAAAAAAGGGTCCATGTTTCCGCCACAGCAAGCTACAGAACTTAGCAGCTTTGGCCATGGGATTCTGGTTTGAGATTCAGGGATACAAGGAAGGAGTTGTGGAATCTCCCTCCACGGCTGAGAAAAGCCACTGAGGCCAGGTGTGTGGCAGGGGCGTCCTAGCACGGAGTCCCAGAGAGGCCACTGCATGAAGCTGTGAAGGTGAAGCTTCAATTGCCTTAGAGACCCCAAAATATTGAAGATGCCAGAACCATGGGACACCTGCTGAGAAGACCTGACAACAAGCTGGGGAACAAGCTCAAGAAAAAGAAGTGCGCTGCAGTCAACAAAGCTGAAAGGAACTGGAAATCTGAAGATCTTTGACATCAGACATGGAGATGCAGAGTTTGGAGTCTGCCCTGCTGGCTTTAGGTCTTGCCTTGGTTTAATATTTCCCTTTAATATTTCCCGATGCTCTCTTTCCTCCCTTTTGGAATGGTAATATATAGCCTGTGCCATTGTATTTTGGAAGTATGTGATCTGCTTTTTTACTTTGATTTTATAGGGAGTTACAGTCATGAGACTCAGAAGAGATCTTCAACTTTGGACTTCTAAACAGTGTTGAGACTGTTACAGACTGTGGGGACTACTCAAGTTGGACTGAATGTATTTTTTCTATTATGATATGGCTACAAGGCTGTGGGGACCAGGGTGTGGAATGTGGTGGTTTGAATAAGAATGGCCCCCATAGGCTCATAGATTTGAATGCTTGGTCACCAGGGAGTGGCACTATTTGAAAGGATTAGGAGGTGTGGCCTTGCTGGAGGAAGTACATCACTTGTGGGGGTAGGCTTTGTGGCTTCCAAAGCCCAAACTGGTCCCAGAGGCTCTCTCTTTTTCATGCTGCCTATGGATCTGGGTGTAAATCCCTCAGTTACCTCTCCATCTCCTCGTGCCTATGTGCCATCATGCTTCCTGCCATGTTGATAATGGACTAGACCTCTGAAAGTGTGAGCCAGTCCCAGTTAAATATTTTCTCTTACAAGAATTATGTGGTTATGATGTCTCTTCATAGCAATAGGATATTGACTGTGACAGTCTATCGCAGTAAGGGAAGGCACTGTGGCTGGAAGGCATGGCAGCAGAAATACATGATGGCGACTCTCCACATCTCGATGGGCAGGACACAGACAGGAAGGGACCAGAAGTGGGACTGGACTACAACTCTCAAAGGCCCACATCTAAGGTTCTGTCAGCTAGAGCCCCATTTCCAGGACATTCTAAACCTCCCATTTCTTGAGGCCCCATCTAAAGATATCTGCAATTCTCTGATGTCCACACTCAGGTGAATCATAGCTAGGATGGTACTGACATGCACCCCAGCTGATGGCATTTGGGGACCACTTGAAGAAGTGATACCCAACCCAGATTCCTACCATGCTCAAATCAGGGACTCAGTTTCCAATTCTCCCTTTTGGCTCTCCACTGGCTTGGGCTTTTCGTAAAGACTGGAACCCTGGAGCTCTCTGTAGTCCTTGCTCAGCAGATTAGACCTGACATTGATGGTCTTTACCACTTATAAAACCTGGGAGTAGTAAAGCTTTATGATCCTGTAAATTTCAGGACTTTCTGGAACTTGTGAATTGTTCACTTCCTGAGTCTTAAAGAGAAAGAAGCTCAAGATCAGTTCAGAGAATATTTCTATACACCAACAGACTTGTCCCTGTACCAGGGCTTTTGCAAGGCAATATTTTCCTTGCCTTAATTACTGAATTTCTATCTCTATCCCTCTCCCTTTCCTTCACATTTTTTTTCTCAAAAGTCACTTTTTCAGTAAGAATACTCCTGATTACTCATTTGGAAGAGTAGCATCCTTCTCAGTGTTTCTGGTCTCGTTTTCTTGGCTACACCCTTTTAAAACCAGTTATATTTTTTTTTTCTTCACTTGTAACTTTCTGACATGTTTTCCTCTTTATCTGTATGCTGTGTTGGCTGTTTATCACATGTGTCTCCCTTGGATGTAAACTCCAGGCCAGTGGGAATTTTCACTCTCCTCTTTCTCTGATAAATCATACAGAGAACCAGTACAGAATAGGTGCTCAATAAATAACTTTTGAACAAATAGGTCAAAAGATGTTTTATTACAGATTGGCAACCCCTCTCATCATGTACTACATTTGCAGAGGTCGCAAAATAAATGCAGTCCGTGGTCATCAGAGCCCTTGTCTGAAGCACAGGATTTTGAAATATGAAGATGTTTCATTTTGCTAAAATGGATGTCATTTTTTTTTTTGCTCTTATCTGCTCTGTTTAGAAACCTTCTGCTTTGTAGAATTCAGCTGATCGGTTACCACTGAGAACAGCAGTATTTTTCTTCCCAGTCTGGACTGAGATAACAACCATGAAGGGCCACTCAGGCCATTTGTATCCCTAGTCACACACTCCCAAAGATAGGCAAGGTTGTACCACAGGAACAAATGTCCCTGAGAGTTCAGTGGCCTCAAAAGTCAGGAGCTGGGGGCTGTCAGACTGGCTTTGTGGGTACGAGTGCTAGCTGCAAAGTGTGAGGACTTGAGTTCGAAACCCCAGTATCCACATGTTTTTTTTAAAAAGCAGGTTGCCTGTATATTCTCCTAAACCCCACCCAGCACTGGGGGATCAGGAGATGGAGACAGGTGGATGGCTAAGGTATGCTGGTTGCTGATCTAGCTCCAGGCTCAGGGAGAGACCCTGTCCCAAGGGAAAGAGCAGAGTGACAGAATACCTCTGTCCTCCACATATGCACATATACATTATACAAACACACACACATGGAAAAGCACATGTGTCTACACATACACACATATATGCAAATACACACAAGCGTAACACACATACGAGATCCTCCAAGTGCAGCCGGTGATGACTTACTTCCTACTTGCATTTCTACCAGAAACGTGCCTCTGCTCTGAAGAGGAAAATCCATTAGGATAATTTTTGCATCCATTTACAGACGTTCCCTCCAGGTGTGTTGGAAGCAATTTAGCATTTCCATTAATATTAGTCAGTGGTATTAATATTTATCAAGCATTACTCCATGCCAGGTGCTGTGCTGGGCTCTGGAGATCTGGCATCAACACAGAAGGACTTGGTGCCTGGCTCACTGGAGTTTGGGATCTCTAGGGAGTCAGATGCTAATGATGGAAAGATGTGTTAAAGATAATGAATGTAATGAAATATGCTGCAAGATGGAAACCAAGTCAGAGAGTGAGGTGAGCCTTAATTGTCAACTTGACACAACCCAGGAATCACTTGGGAAGAGATTTTTAAAGAGGGATTTGTCTACATTGGTTTTTCTAACATGTCTATGAGGGACTGTCGTAATTGAGAACAGCCCACTATAGGTGAGAAGACCTAGCCCACTATAGGTGGCACCAATCCCTAGGCAGGAGGTAGAACTGGGACAAGCAAGTAGGTGAGCATCGTTGCATGCATTTCTCTCTGCTCTTGATTGTGGGTGGGATGTGACCGACCAGTGCTTTAGGCTCCTGCTGTGACATCCTCTCAGTGGTGGACTGTCGTCTGGAGTCGTGAGCTAAAGCAAATGCTCTCTTCCCTAAGTTTCTTGCTGTCAGGGTATTTTATTGCAATAAGGAAAGGAAACTAGAATAGACAGGATCTCAGTAAAAGGTCAACACCAAGGAGGGAGAAGGAGCCGGGATTGGAACCAGATCATGAATGGCCCACAACGGTTGTATGAGAGCTTGCTCCCTGGCTAGTAGGAGAGGGCAGAATCTTTAAGAGGTGGGGATTAGCAGAGGTCTTTGGAAGTGTACTCTTGAAGGGGATATTGGCATCCCAGATCCTCCCTGGGTTTAATTCCAGGATTGCCACAAACCGCTACCTGCCATGTACTCCTGCTTCACATGTGATATGACGGCAGAAACCTATGAACTCGGGAGCCAGATTTTGCTCCCTAAGAGTTGATTATGTCAGGGAAGTTGATTATGTTGTTCTAGTCAAAAGGTGGCTGAGCCCATACTTGGAACAGAATCTGAAAGGGGTTCTCTACACCCCCCCCCAATGCAAACAAAGGAATTGAAAACCAGCTGAAAAGCCGGGCGTGGTAACGCACGCCTTTAATCCCAGCACTCGAGAGGCAGAGGCAGGCAGATTTCTGAGTTCGAGGCCAGCCTGGTCTACAGAGTGAGTTCCAGAACAGCCAGGGCTACACAGAGAAACCCTGTCTCGAAAAACCAAAAAAGAAAAAAGAAAAGCAGCTGAAGGTGGGATTACATGTCTGTGTGTGTATTTTTATATAATATATAGATATAGATATATATACATATTATGTACATTATATGTATTATATAGTGTTTTATATATTTATTATGCATGTGTATACAACATATATAATTATATACATATATAATATGTATTTTATATATTCTTACCAGAGATGTTAGGGTCAATATCTGAAAGTCTAGACTTAGCCACCCACCCTCAACCACTTACAGAGACCATAAGGAAAGGCAGAAAATGTAAATGTACTCAATATAGCTACAGTGTAGCCAATATATTCAATGTAGCCACCTTGTCACAAACAGGAGTTTAATGACCACCCCTGACCTCTGCAACTCTCAAGGCTGTCTTTGGGTCCTAATAAGAGGCAAGAAATGTGTGTGTCTAAGCAGTCCCAGTTCAGGTGTGGTCCTGCCCATCACTGACCCATCACTGTCTCAGCTTCGGTCTCTCCTGAAAGGTGGCCTAACACGTTCTCAGAACTCTGAAATCTTTTCAGGAAGACAAGTTCCTGGACTGACTGATACATGCTTCAGTCTTTTTCCTTGAACTCCCAAAGGAAGATTTCTGGGGAAAACCCCAATTTCTTAGTCTATAGATTCAATAGTCTTAATAATCATGAGAGGTACAAACTGGTCAAGAAGTTTTAGGGAAAGGGAGACCTCAAAAATAAGACAATCTTGAAGCCAAGTCTTCTCTGTGTCTAGAAGCTGAAAATGTCCTTGGTTCTCTGTGTTTAGCTTTCTGGCTCCTATTAGGATTCTTGACTTTTTATACATCCTAAATGAGCTCAACTCTCTGAAAACATTACAGGATGGTATGACCAAAACCAAGTTGAGTGAACATTCCATGACTGGTATTAGAGTTTTTCCGGCAGAAGGGCATCCTGGCAGTCAGGAACCACAAGGTCACACAAGGCGACACACCAAGAGATTTATTAGGGAGAAGAACAGAATGTTGGCTTCCTCTGGCTGGGAACAGAGACCGCATGGGGAAGAAGGCTTTTATAGTCTTTGGAACATGCACATAGAAGTAGTGGAATCCAGCAGTGTGACTGAAAGTATTGCTAGGGTGTTAACCCTAAAACACTGTGTAGTGGGTTGGCCTGATGCTGCTTGTGTTCTAATGCTAATATTGGTTCCTCAAGATTGGTTGTCCCAGAGACAAGAGACTTTGCATGTAGATGATATGTGATGCTATTTCTGATTGGGAAATAAAGATGCTGACAGATAATAAATGGGCCGAAGAGACATGGGTGGGATTTAGGATTCCAGGGCTTGAGATCAGAAGAAAACCATGAGGGAGAGAAGAAGGTGGAGGAGGAGGAGAAGCCACCATGGGTTAGGTAAGCCATAAATACGTGGCCCTGAGGGCTGGCCAGATGAAACATAGTAAGTAATAATTCAGGGTTATCAATAGGAAAGTAGATTCTAATAGCATAGAGGGTAGACATCTGCCCAGATCTTGTGCTGTTTAAAGCTTATTGTAAATATAAAGGTTATGTGTATCTTTTATCAGCAAACTAAATGGTCAAAGGCTGGATAGAAATCCTGCGTTGGGATCAAAAATCTCTACAACACATTGTTTGGCCATTAATGATGAGTCACAAGGCAGGGATTTCCATGTCTTGGAGCTCAGAGGCAGGTCAGGGACAGGGTGATTTTCCAGTGGCCTGTTATCCTACAGCAGGGAAACCTGGATGACCAGATCATCCCTTCCATGCCCCTGCTTCTGTCCAGTAAAGCCTTACTAACTCCTATATGAAGGCTATTCCCATGTCGTTTCCTGTTGCTGTGGAAAAACAGCCTCCCCCCCCAAAAAAAAAAAAAAATCAACTTGGAGAGAAAGAGTTTGCTTCAGTGCACAGTTCCAGGTTCCAGTGCATGACTGTGGGGAAGTCAAGGCAGGAGGTTCACACCATTTGCAACATCACATCCAGAGTCAAGAACAGAGAAAAATGTATGCTTGCTCCCTTGTTGCTCAGGACCAGTTCAATTTTTCCACTCTTAAAAAGTTCAGAATCCCCCACCTAAGGATTGATGCCACCCATGGTGGGCCCTGTCTTCACACATCATTAATTTAATTAAGAAACACACAACACACACACACACACACATACACACACATACATGCCAACAGACCAAACCCAGTGTAGTCAATCCTTTATAGAGAGTCTCATCCCATATAGTTCTATGTTCTATCCGTTGAAACTTAAAGCTAACCATCAGAGGGACCCTCAGCTGCAACTCATAGTTGGGACTTCATCCTGCTGTACAGGAGCTCAGCTTGTTTCCCATTTCTTAACTTCTCACCCTTTACCAAACTAGCAAACTCCTTTCGGAACACTAACCGCCCCAGTCTGTGGTCCTGAAATTCATTTTTCAAGTTCATGAGGTAAAGACATGGGCCAAATGTGACTTTGGTGGCCATTACCTTTCCACATTCCTGAGTATTTATTGCCCATGTGAAACAATAAAGATTCTGTCACTCTCAAGGACCCCCACCTTCTCCAGCATCAATACAGCCAAAGGGAGGGGCACAAATCCCTTTAGAAAACCAACATTCCTGCCAGGGCGATCACTACCCATGGCTGGGAACTGAAAGCATAAATACAATTATTTATGCTCATCAAATCCTGGGAAATTTTCCTTTTTGTTAATTAATAGAGGGTAATGAGGTAATTGTTCATTTTAATTAATGCATTTATCGATGCCATTTCGTGTCCGTTGGCGCGTATACGTGAGTCCACTTTGTGGCTGCTGCTTCGCCCTCAGGGCTGCACCATGTCTGATCACCTGTGGTCATTTTGCAAAGAGCGAACCATTCACAGGCTTCTGCAACAACAGCACATCCCCCCCCCCCCCCGAGCCAATCCCGAGAAAGGCTCCCACTATGGGACATGTGCATTGTCGCTTTGAATAGAACACACCGACTGTTCCCCCAAATCCCTCATCCTAAATACTCCTCACCTGCTGGAACAAGCCCTCACTCTGCAGGGCCGCCAGCGTCGAGCATGACCCTGCTTTATGTTTCTGCAAAACCAGAGAAGAAAGTGTTTAATTCTATTCTAATTTGCTTCTCCCTGATTACCGACCACACAGTCATTTCAGATTGGACTAAAGCAGTGGTTCTCAATGAGGGACATTTTTTTTCCCACTCAAGGGACAATTGGGCACTGCCTCCAGACATTTCAGGTGTCACGTGATGTCTGTTGGTTAGAGACCATGGATGCTGCCCAGCATTCCACGGGGCACCTGGCCCAGAAGGTCCACAGTACCAATGAAGAAAAAGTCAGGACCCTCAAACAGTGCTCAATAAACAGTCATTGTATCTAAACCATGAAGCTGAAGCACATCACTTTGAAATTGTCTCTGGGGTTATTATCTAAGAGGGTCATAATGAGACATTGCCCAGCTAAACCTCATCTTTTGTACACGTGCTTTGGAGTATTGCCCGCCTATGCTGAGCACTTAAGCCACACTGGCCAAGGGGACATCCTATCACGGCAATTAGCAATATGGCTGTCTACAGTGTGTGAATATGGTATGACAAAACCATTGCCATCTTGAAGTAGAGATTACCTTGGCCCAGTAGCTGTGGCAACAAAATAAGCAGAAAGGTACAGAGGTGGCCAGGTCTATGGCAATGGTAGCAAAGCTATTGACTCTCCATGGTTAAAAAGGAAAGAGGAAGGCCACAGGAGCCTCACAGGGGAGTCTAGCCATTACTTCCCCTGGCCCTGTCGGGGATCTTGGGAGATGCCAGGGTATGCAGGGCATGGAATATTGACTGAAAGGGGGACCTCATGCTGCCGCTTCTGTGGGGATGTGGGATGAGACATTACCATGAGGCAGCTACTTTGGGGTCACCTGTCAATCACCCCTCACTCATGTTCTGTAAGGAAGCTCATGTTTGCCCCTCTAGTCAGACATCCTTGCTTTGGTCTGCCCTCACGGTCTATCTGGGGTGAATAGACATTTGTTCACGTCTCCCCAGGAAAAGTTCATACAATGAGCAATTGATGACTCTAGCCTTGTGCAATAGGAATCTTGGAGCTATAAAGTCAAGACCACACACTGCTCAGAATGCCTTCCTATTCGTCCTACTCTCTGTGGCAAGCAGGGTTTCTTAGCTGCACCATCTCAAACACCCCTTAACTCTAATTCTCCAGCAGGTTTCCCAAAGTGCAGATTCAATTATTCAACTTTTCTGCCACGTAATGAAAATCTATTCCCCTCCAATTTTCCCCAAAACATTTTTAGCACAAGAATTAAACTCTTCAGGAAATAAATATTTATGAATATTACTTCCAACCCCTGATTCTCTAAAAATTATGAAGAAAAAAAAATAAGCCTTGAAAACAAATTTCATTGCAAAAAAAAAAAAAAAAATCCCCAAGCTTAACGTCTATGAACAGGAACCTGGAAAGAGCCTCATCGTTCCTGATTCCCTTTAATAGAATCCCACAAATAATCAAAAGAACAAACATTAATAAAGGAACAATAATGAGCCAAAATATTTGTTCCTCCACATGCTTGGTTAATAATTCCCACACAGATGCCAAAACCCATCTTACAGCGGGAGCCTAATAAAATCAGACGGCCTGTGAGAATTTAATATGGCTCCTGCTTCTGCTCCATTCAAGGGCACGAAGGAAGCGTCAGTAGAGAAAGTTGGAGTGGGGATGGAGATGGGTCTTACCCAGATGTAGCTGGCTTGCACCACCATGCCACAGCTAGAGAGTACAGTGGAAGACAGCCTTAGTCTATGTCACCAGGCTCTGGTCTCCACCTATAGCTTGATCTGATACAGTCAGTGAAACCTGACCCAGGGGCTAGGGCTGGGCAGATGGTGCTGTTAGTGAAGTGCTTGCTATGCGAGCATGAGGACATGAATTTACATCATCCAGATTGTTCATGGGGGCCTCACTGCCAGCCAGTCCAATTAAAATGGCAAAAGCCAGATTCAGTGAGAAACCCTGTTTCAGAAAATAAGGTTGAGAATGATTGACGAACATACGATATCAACCTCTATCCTACACATATATACACACACACATACACACTCACACATACACACACACTGTCATACGTACACACACACATACACACTCACACATACACACACACTGTCATACGTACACACACACATACACACTGTCACACACACACACACACATATACACATACACACTGTCAAACACACTGTCACGCATATACACACATACACACTGTCATACATTTACACACACATATACACATACACACTGTCACATGCACACTGTCACATGCACACTGTCACATGTATATACACACATACATACTGTCACACATACACACATACATACACACACACTGTCATACATTCGCACACACATATACATATATACACTGTCACACATACACACACACACACACAGATAGCAATGCAAGCCTGAGTGGGGTAATGCAGGGGCTATAGTAGCCTACCTCTACTAAACTGTTTTTGTTGCTGTAACAAAATACCCAAGGCTAAATACCTTACAAAGAAAAGAGATTTGCTTAGTTCACAGCTTTAAAGGCTATAAGTCTAGGGTTGGGCAGCTCAGTCTGTTTGTCCTCTGACTGCATCACAATATTGAAAAGAATAAAGGAGAAGACCAGCTATTTGCAGAAGGGCTCTAGTACGTGGGGTAGCCTAATTTTATAATGACCCATTCTCAAGAGAACTAACCAGGATCCCAGGGGATCTCCATTAAGCTCCCTAAGGAGCTAAGGAATGTGCATTCCAGGATATTGCTTCCAACAACCCCCACCAGCTGACACTTCTGCCACACAAGGCTGCCGAGCCCCAGGAGAGTCAGACACATTTTAACCTTATACTCTCAAGTCTTAGTCACATGTGTAGGTAAAGTTTCAGTTATTAAACTCTATGCAATTGGGAAAGAACCGTCTGGAATCACTTAAATATTTTATTTTTATTGATTTCACAAACACCTCGGGAAGGATTGGATTAATGGTATAAAATCTTTGTCTACATGGCTAGATCCATGGTGGGCTGTGTATTTCCTTTACAACTTGATTTTGGGCTTGGCCAGATGTCACATTTCAGGCAATGAGTTGTTAGCAGATGTGATAGTTTTAACTGTCAATTTTCAGAAACCAAGAATCACTTGAAAAGATAGTCTTAATTAAGAAATTATCTAGGTCAGGTTGCCAAGGGATATGTCCATATGGGACTGTCTTGATTGTTAATTGACAGTCCTCTGTGGGTGGCACCATCCTCTAGGCTGGACCCTATACACTGGGTGGCATCATTCTCTAGGCTAGGCCCTACATTCTGGGCCCTATACTGTGTAAGACTGAAGAAAGCTAGCTGAGAGAGCAAGTAGGTATCACAGAAGTGTTTATTTCTCTCTGCTGTTGACTATGAAGGTGAGGTATCTAATTGTTTAATTTCTCATCCTGACTCCTTCTGTAATAGTCTGTAACCTGCAACTTTCCATTAAAAATGACCCATCTACCTCTAAGTTGCTTTTTCTCTGTTGATATGTTTTCATTTCAGAAATGAAAAAAAAGTCAGTGGGTAAAGTGTGAGGTCTCCCATCTGGTTGAGTTTGCATTCTTGCACTTAGATAAATGTCGTGAGAATAATATGCCCCCAGTGTCCCACTAATCCCAGAGAAATAAAAAACATGCAGAGCAGACCAGAACTGAACCCACCTGCAGACAAATCTGGCTCCCACAAGTCACAGCCAACTAGCAGACATGTGAACCTCAAAGAAAAGAAAATGCTACTGTATACCAGCGGGTTTGGAATGACTTGTTATACGGCACTAGCTGACTAATGCACATCCACAGTATGACCAAACTGGGTAGATGAGGCAAAGGTGAGCAAACTTAATAAAGGATAGTTCCAGAATTAAGGAAGCCGTATTGGAGTTAAGGGGAAATGCATAAGTCAATGAGTGGTCTAAAGATAGATGCTATACAAAAGTTTTCTCCAGCGCTGAGGAGAACCAGAGGCAGTCTGTATCTTTTTATCAGTAGATATTTCTGAGAGGTCATGCTATAAACTGGGAATGGTGCGAACATCAGAGTAGTCAGGGAGGAAAAAAGCATTTAAAGCAAAGAAGAAAAGGGTCAGCCACATCAAAGGTCCTCTGGGTATTTTGGTGTGGTTAACCCATGGGACACTACTGGCAAGGGGTAAAAGAACAGAGCCAGAGTGAGGGCTATAACACCTGCTCTTCATTCAAACTGTGCTGGGCAGGGCTGGGGAGAGGGCTCAGCAGCTGCGAACACGTGCCGCTCTTACAGACGACCTGAGTTTGGTTCCAGTGCTCACAGTGGACGGCTCGAAGCGAGCCAAGTCTGTCTTCTGCCCTCTGTAAGCACCTTCTGTCATGTCCACTGTTGGGTCCTGCCTTTTACAGGGACGCCGGAGTACAGCAGCTGGAGCGCACCAGACCAGCCGGAACACAGCGTCCTCGAACCGCCCACTGTCACCGCCCACCGTCACCTGGACCGCCCACCATCGGACACCTGCCCGCCACTGCCAGGACTGCCCATCATCGCGAGAACGCCGAGGCAACTTCTAAAGACTCAGGGGAATGCTGGGAACCCTTCTTTGTATTTAAGCCAGTCCTGACATTAAAGATAAGGGCTTTGATCAGATACCCTGTCAGGGCCCCATTTTTCCTTTGCAGCCCTGTTCCTTTTTTCAGGATTTCCCGCGCTCCGGTTCGGATCCACGGTGGCTCTGCAGGCAGAGCACTACAGTCCACAAATCCACACACAGTCATACATGTACACATAAGTGACAATAGAACATAGGGCTGGAGAGATGGTTCAGTGGTTAAAAGCACAAACTGCTCTTTCAGAGGGCCCGGGTTCAGTTCCCAGCAACCACACGTCAGTTACAGCTGTCTGTGACTCCAAGATCTGATGCCCTCACACAGACATTTACAAAAACATTTTTAAAAAAGAAAAAGAAAAAAATAGAAAATAAAAAAACAAAACAGTAGGGGAGTCAGGAAAAAAAAAAGGCAGTAACCATTGAGGTTCACATGGAAGAATCTAACAAAAACTTCAATGATTGGGGAAAGACACTGAAATCATGGAAGAAAAACTTAACTGGAAAATAGTACAGTAAAAAATGAAAACGCAATCTTAGAAGGTTCTAGAACCGAGACTGGAGACTGGACTTGTAGGCTATGCTTGAGAGCCAGACCAGTGGAAACACAACACATCATCCATGCTGACAGAAGTCAAAAATCAACAACAACAACAAGAAAAAAAAAAAAGCAATTCTAAGAGAAAAAGAACAGCAGCCAGACTTGGAGGCCCAGGCCCACCAACCCAGCTTCTCAGGTGGTTGAGGCAGGAGGATGGGAAGTTCAAGACAAGACTGGACTACAGAATGAATTCAAGGCTAGTCTAGGCAGATCAGCAGGCTAGGGCATGGCTCAGTGGTAGAGTCCCTGCTTAGAATCCCCCAGGGAGGGGCTGGGGTGTGGCTCAGTGGTAGAGCCCCTGCCTAGAATCCCCCAGGNAGGGGCTGGGGCGTGGCTCAGTGGTAGAGCCCCTGCCTAGAATCCCCCAGGAAGGGGCTGGGGCGTGGCTCAGTGGTAGAGCCCCTGCCTAGAATCCCCCAGGGAGGGGCTGGGGGTGGCTCAGTGGTAGAGCTCCTGCCTAGAATCCCCCAGTGAAGGGCTGGGGCGTGGCTCAGTGGTAGAGCCTCTGCCTAGAATCCCCAGTGAGGGGCTGGGGGTGGCTCAGTGGTAGAGCTCCTGCCTAGAATCCTCCAGTGAGGGGCTGGGGGTGGCTCAGTGGTAGAGCTCCTGCCTAGAATCCTCCAGTGAGGGGCTGGGGTGTGGCTCAGTGGTAGAGCCCCTGCCTAGAATCCCCCAGTGAGGGGATGGGGTGTGGCTCAGTGGTAGAGCCCCTGCCTAGAATCCTCCAGTGAGGGGCTGGGGNGTGGCTCAGTGGTAGAGCCCCTGCCTAGAATCCCCCAGTGAGGGGCTGGGGGTGGCTCAGTGGTAGAGCTCCTGCCTAGAATCCTCCAGTGAGGGGCTGAGGGGTGGCTCAGTGGCAGAGCCCCTGCCTAGAATCCCCCAGGGAGGGGCTGGGGACATGCATTATCAGTAGAACCCTCACCTAGCACATTCTAAGCCTGGTCTATCCCCAGTCTCTTTGCTCACTGGTCTCCCACTGCAGACAGATAGGTTGCTGTTGGTCGCTCTGAAGGATTGTAAGTGGCCACAGCTCCTGCCTATGCTCTGCTTTCTCTTTGTGATACAACTTTTTTTAAAACAGAAAGAACTCAATATGCCATTTGGATGTGGTGAGTGTACCGTGTTGGAGACAAATGTGAAGGCTCCTCGTGTCTCCTTCTTCCACTTAGCTTAGCTTAAAAGGTTTAGTTCTCTTTGCATCCCACCCTTGGTCTCGGTCTATTCTGAGCCTACACTGAACAGTGGTCAAGAATAGCAACCCTCTGAATGGCACAACTAAACGCTTCAGCACATATAATAGTCTATTAAGCCTTGGTGGCCTAAGTCATCCCAGCAGTGGCCACACAGATGTAAACGCAATTGTCATCGCCACCCACATCACACTAGCTCAGAGGTGGGATCACTCGATGTATAGCTGGAGGCTTTCAAATAGTTCTGACTTAAAATGATGAAAACATTTGCATAGGGGCTGGGGAGGTGGGGACAGGCAGGTCCCTGGGCAGTGAGGTCGGCTGAGGCCATGAGGAGCATCATCATTGAGAGACTTTGTCTCAAAGAGCAAGGCATACGGGAACAGAGAACAGGACACTGATGTCAGCATCTGCCCTCCAGGCCCACGGGCCCACACGTCCACCAACACACACCCACACAAGCATGTACATATACCATGCACACAATTATAATCTTACTCAAGGTTTTCTCCCCGAAATAATGAGCATTCTAGCCACTGACATGCAGTTTGCATGTGACATGCACAGTTTGCACAGATGACATGCAGTTTACACATATGACATGAACAGTTTACACATATGACATGAACAGTTTATACATATGAGGCTATGGGATTTGAGGTAATGGGCTAGGAAATATTGGTTTCATTTAAAGCCATTGTCCATCAAACATCGCTGTAACTGTTCTGGAACAATATTTGATTATTAAAAACATGTGGGTGTGTGCGTGCGTGTACTGCGTGTTTGCTCACATGAATGTTGGCAAGCAAGCTTTAGTAAGGTATATGGAGGAAACTGGGCATGGTGATGTATGCCTTTCATCCAAGCACTCAGGAGGCAAAGCAGATGGATATTTGTGAATCCAATACCAGTTAGGTTCCAGGATAACCAGGAATACATAGACCTTGTCTGGAAGAGGAAGAAGAGGAGGAGGAGGAAGAGGAGGAAGAAGAAGAGGAGGAAGAAGAAGAAAGGGAGGGGAGGGGAAGGAAGGGGAGGACAGGTAAGAAAAGCAAGAAAAACTCCCAAGAGTGGGAGTCGGGTAAGTTCCCAGCAGGCCATAATTAAACTTCCTTGACTTTAAGGGTTTGTCATGGTGCCATGACAAATCCTAGAAAAGGCTAAGACAATTGCTAAGAGATGGCTTAGTTGCTGGGCTATTACGGGACAAGCCACTGGAGGGCTCACACAGTCTGCCTCACTGGAACCACCAGAAAGATGATCAGTGCTCATGCACCACTGACCTGCTGGGAGGATTGAAGCCCTGCTCTGTCCATCTCTGGCTAGTGCTGTGTTAGCAGATAGCCTTTCATCTGTCAGTCACCTCACCTGCATTGCTAACCTCTGGATCGCTCCAGTGTTATTAATTAAACATAATGATACATAAGTATATACAAGTAGCCATAGTTACTAGTTAGCTCTCTGTCTGTGCCTTGGGTCTCTTTCCTGAAAGAGAGGCTTGCTCTGAAGCCATCTTTTCTGAGTCTGTTGCAGTTAGCCTCACTAAAAGCAAAGGTATCAGTAACTCCTTCCATGGCTACTTTGTTCCCTATTCTAAGGAGGAATGACGCATCCACACGATGGTCTTCCTTCTTCTTGATTTTCTTGTGTTTTGCAAATTGTATCTTGGGTATTCTAAGTTTCTGGGCTAATATCCACTTATCAGTGAGTGCATATCTAGTGACTTCTTTTGTGATTG
>NC_034612.1:32346715-32355102 GCF_900095145.1 Mus pahari
TTGGCCATCATTGGGAAGAGAGGCCCCTTGGTCTTGCAAACTTTATATGACCCAGCACAGGGGAAGGCCAAGGCCAAGAAGTGGGAGTGGGTGGGTAGAGGAGCAGGGCAGGAGTATAGGGAACTTTCGGGATAGCCTTTGAAATGTAAATGAAGAAAATATCTAATAAAAATTTTTTAAATGGCCTTAAAAAAAAAAAGCAAAGGTAAGTGGAGGACAGTGGTACCTTACACGTGTTCCTCAAAGGCTTCCATCACTAGTTTTGGTTATGATAGCCAGACACAAGCTTCTCACTTCTCAACCCTAGCTCTCCTGGGCCCGTTCTTTTAACCCTGAGGAGTGTGGTTGTGTGGCAGTTTCCTCCCAGATTGAAACATTGATTCCTAAAGAAAGGCTCAATAAGACAAGAAGTAAAAGAAAAAAACTCAAAAGGCTTCAGGAAGTCCCGGAAACTAACCAGATTCACTCAGCCCCTCCCTCCCCAGGAGAATCTAAGCAATAAAGACAGCTAAGAGTCACTTTCAGACTCGCTGAGCTGCTTGGAGGAGCCTCAGACCAAGCAGCCTGGAAGGCGCAGAGACCAGGCAAACAGTCTAGAAGCAAAGACTGCCCAAGCTACCCATAAGAGGCTGAGTCACCTGCAAAGCGCACCCTCCAGCCTGCAGGCTGGGCGGCGTAGGGTAAAAGGTCTGAGCCTACTCCCAGTTTTAAAAACCTACCAAAACCCACGAATTCCTGAGCCCCAACCCCCACCAGTCCCTGGACTTGAAATCTCACCAATCCATGCCCTGGACATCTCCACCCTGGAAAGCTCCTCCCCAAAGAAACTCTATATAAGCCTGTCTTCTGCTCTCTTATGTCTGCTGCTTCTCATCTCTATGTCTCTCCCAACAAACCTCTTGTGTGCCCTTAGTCCTGCAGTGTGACTTTGTGGTATTCCTTGGCTCCTGACTGCCAGGATGCCTTTCCCTTCAGGGCTGTGATGCTTACTTTGGGGAAACCTTCCCCCTCAGAGCAAGAACACCTCCATTGGGGAAGGTTTTCCACCTCGGTATGCTCCACGTCCTGAGCTCTGTGAGCTGTCACCCATGCTGGGGTGAGCTCTAGCCATGTGGCTGTCTTTAAGTCATCTCTGCTCCTGTAAGTAACCCCAATAAAATCCTTTGGTTCACCAAGTTTGTGGCTTGTCAGCTCCTCCTCTGGGGTGGATAGACATTTGTTCCTGTTTCCCATTGAACAATGATTTAGGGAAAGTTAGGTAGATAGAAAAAGAAAAGATATTTCCCCCATACAAGGACCATTTGTTGTCACTAGAGAGCCTGAAAACTGCAAACCACAGGAAGAGGCACCCAGTGGATGATACCAGAGTGGGACAAATAAGAGGGAGTGGGGGGGTATATTTGGAATTGTAGTTTAAAAGGATACATACAGTTCGTCATGGTAGGGTAGCTCCCATTTGCTGCCATGGGAATTGTTGTGTGTCCTAATACATCTTACCAGATTATGAAGTAGAAATAGCTTAGAATCTGGGCTAAGTAAAAGCCCCTAGGCCCCTCCTCCAGTTAACCAATTTCCTCCAGCAAGGATCTATCTATTCCCTTACACTTTTCATCATTCCCCCACCCCCACCCCAAAGAGAGCCACCAGATGAAGACTAAGTATTCAAAGTATTTCAAGTCTATGGGAAACAGTTCATATTTAAACCCCAGCACATAGCACCAACAGACCTTGAAGACAGATGCTGAGTGGAATAAGTCTGTCACCAAAACACATATAATGTGTGATCCCACGTCTATGAGATCCCTTGAATAGTCAAATTCCTATAGAGAGAAAAAATAGTATGGGTGGAGATGATCCTGGTTAATGTATCTGTCAACTTGACACAACCCAGAATCACCTAGGGAGAGAGCCTCAACTGAAGGATTAATCTAAATCAAGTTGATTTGTGGGCAATGTCTGTATGGGAAGACCCAGTCCACCATGAGCAGCATCATTCCCTAGCAGAGCTCCTGGACCGTATGAGAGAACAGCAGGCAGGCAAGTGAGGAGCTGGGTGCTTTCTCCCCACCCTGGACTGTGGATGTGATGCTTTAAGTTCATACCTTGAAATCCTCACAAATGTGCTCTGTAATCTGGAGTTGCAAACCAACCAAACCCTTCCTTTCCTAAGTTGCATTGGGTCAAGGCATTTTTATCACAGCAACTGAACTAAAGGTTACAGAGAGACCTTAATTGGGAGCCTTAATTCAGGGAATGCTGGTAACGGTTTTACAACACTTCCAATTACTAAAAGCCACTCAACACCTTGCTTAAGAATAGTTATCATGGTAAGTTAATGTTGTATATAATTTACCACAATGACACAGTTCACAGTAGTTGTGCATGAGAAGGATCTGGGTGTAGGAAAAAACTGAGTCTCATTATAACCCCCATGATACAATTTGATTTTAAAAACTGCACCTAATGCTTTGATAAATGTTTTACAATGTAAAACCCAAGCAGAATTAGCTGGAAGGAAAGTAAATCTTTATGAGAACGTACCCTCTCATCTCTTCTCTCTGTCTATCATCTTGACAGCATGAGGAATAATGGAAAATTCTTCCCTAAAAGCAGCAGTGTCAGAGAAAGACGGAGAATGGAGCGAGTGGGGTAGCACACCAGGGATCTTTCTCTCCTAGAAAGAGAATGCTTTACTTCAAATTGTTCAAAGCCTGCTCGCTCATGGGCATGCCTTGTTTGCATTCACACTTTTGCTGGATGGATTGAAAGCACTGCCTTTCTTCTCTTCATTTTAAACACAGGAAAGCTGAAACTCAAAGACAGTGATTTGGTCTCCCAGAATAGACGAATTCTCAGCACTGTAGTCTGTGCTACCCCAAGACTTCACAAAAGGCCAAATGAGTGATCATTCCCCATTTATGCTTCTTGCGCGTGCACACACGCGCGCGCGCGCGTGCGCGCAGACACACACACACACACACACACACACACACGTTGGCTACAAAGAAACAATTAACCAATTGCATGGTCTGATTATCTGCCTACCATCTACATGTTATCTATCATCTATGTATCAATCTATCATCTGTCTATCCATGTACTCATTTATCATTATCTATTAATCCATCAGATCCATCTATCTATCCATATAGCCATCATTTATCTATTGGTCATATGCCTATTATTAATCATCTCTCTAGTATATGTTTATCACTCTACCATCTATATTTATCTATTTATCTATCGATGTCTATGTATATTTATATCTACAATGTATATGTCAAGACATCATCTATCCATCCATTTATCACAGATCTCTCTATTATTGATTTAAGAAGTATCAGCTATCTGTCCACATATCTATCCACTGATCCAACTACCATTGATAATATTTCTATCATCTGTATATTGATCTATCACTGATAAGTACACTGATTGATGTCTTAGTTACCTAATTAGTTTTCTTCCTGTCATCTATCACTTGTCTTTCTCTCATCTATGACCGATGTATCATCTGTCTGCCTATTGTATGCCTATCTATAGAGAGACCATATATCACCATCAGCTGACATAGCACAATATTTCCTAATCCTCTGTTACATTCATCTGCTAGGAACAAAATCCCCTGTGGTTAAATCCAGAAGCTTATCAGCCACCATCAGTGGCTTGTTTACATATCGTCTCCAACACTAACTGACACTCCTCTTTCCGGGAGATCTGCTAATGGGGTAAAGTGAATGATGGGCAGGAGAGGCTGGGCGTGGCTCAGTCCTGGGGAGTGGAAGGACATCCCTGATGCAGCTGCTCTAGCCCATCACCTTGCTGGCTCTACAAACACGCAGAACTCTTAAATCACTACTGGGATTCATCAGGGGTATCAAAAACCCACAGGGGAGATTAAACCTTATACGGGGAACATTCTGCGAAAGATTTTGTTAGAAAAACCTGATGCTCAGGGCTCCCCTGCAGTGATATAAACACAAACTGCATGCAACTAGTTGTGGGTTCAATGTTTGTTGATGTCTTTTTATTTTGGCAACAGACCCTGATTAAACAAAATAAGAGACGTGACATCAATGAGGTCATGGATGCCTGTAAACCCACCACTCAGGACGCTGAGGATCACTGAGAGGGGCCAGCATTGACTACACAATTCTGTCTCAAAAACATGAACAAAGAGAATGGAGGAGCAGAGAGACAGGAGGGAGAGAGAGAGAGAGAGAGAGAGAGAGAGAGAGAGAGAGAGGTAAAGAAGGGAGGGAGGGAGGGAAGAAAGGCAAGCAGATATTCAAGTTTAATAAAAAAAAATTAAGTGCTGAATTTCCATTTCTCAATAAAATTGATGACAGGTGTGGATACTTGGCATGAGGTGCTATGCTGGCATTTACCATCCTACATGGATGCCAGGTGATAGAAATTTCTACACAAGAAATGAACGTGCTTCAGAAACTGTGGTATCTTCTCCAGGTTTTTAAAGGGTTGTGTGCAGACAGTGGTCCCATGTGTACCACCGGGTAGGATCTGCTACCACTGAGCCAGGGAAAGCCTGGATATTCTTCAGATCAAATGTCTGCTCCTGTCCACTCCTAAGGTGTCGCCATGTGCACTCGAGTGTAGCATTTATACACATTAAATAATATATATGTATGTGTTGCATTTGTTACATTTTTTTGATTGCAGTAACTAAACACAAGAAAAGAGCAACTTAAGGGAAGAAGGGTTTGTTTCAGCTCACAGGGTGCAGTCCATCGTGGTGGGGAAGGCGTGGCAGCAGGAGCCTGAGGCAGCTGCTCACACTGTAGCCACCAGTCCTCAGCTTGCGTCCTCCATTTTATTCATACCAATGAGATGCTGCTGCTCACATCTGGACTTAGCCTTTCATCTTCAGGTAAGACCTCTCTGGAAACACCTGAATGGACATAGCCAGAGACCTCTAACAAGGTCCTCAACCTTCCTAATGCTGCCACCCATTACTGCAGTCCCTCATGTTGTGGTGACCCCCAAACATAAAATTACTTTTGTTGCTACTGTATAACTACAATTTTGTTACTGTTATGAATTAATATCTACGTTTTCTGATGGTCTCAGGCAACCACTGTGAAAGGGCCATTGAACCTCCAAAGGAGACATAACCCACAGGTTAAAAACTGTTGCTCTAGAGGAACAAAACACAGATAAAAATTCATTAAATCAGCTGACCTTGACACAGTGACATCTGCCTCACACCTCAGAGCCTGAGGTCCCAATATTTCCTTGGCCTTTGAAGCTTGGAGACTCAGAGGTCAGAGTTGTCCCACACTGGAGAGACCAGCATCCCGGTAGGTGTTCGGTCCACAAGGTTGGGTGCTTCAGCTTTCCCCATCTGGTGGCAAAACACTAAAGATTTCCTGGAAAGACGCTGGTTCTTAGTGACCCATGGAAAGCTGGAGGTGCTGGTTCTGCTGTCCGTGAAGGAGTCAGAGACAACAGGGCAAGTCAGCTCTGCTGCAAGAGGCAGGCCCAGGGCAAACAGAAAGGAATCTTCCTTCTGCCATGCCCCCTATTCGTCTGGGTTGCTACCAGGATGGATTACCACATTGGGAGTGGGTCTTCCACATCAAGGCAATCAGGACAAATTCTCCATCGAGGTTTTCCATTCAGGTGATTCTAATATGTGTCAAGTTGGCATTAAGACCAACCATTGCCGCGTGTCTCCTAGGTGATTCTAAATCCTGTCAAGGTAACAGGGAAGATTGGCTATCACATATAAGAACATACATATCGACTTGTTTTGCAGAATTTTCCAAATTGTTAAATGCTCGGTTCTGTGAATTAGAAGATCCAAACCAGAAATGGATAGACCATGCATACCAAGGAGATTTGCATAAAGAACTGAAACAGAGGGGCAAGGGATATTGCGCTGTGGGATATGCAAGCCTGAAGACCTGAGTTCAAATCACAGCAGCCACATGAAAAGCCAGGTGTGACACTTTGCATACCGATGACCCCAACACTGTGGGACATGAAGACAGGAGGAAATATATGGCTTACAAATCCCAGGGACAGCGAGAGACCCTGTGTCAAAGAAATAGAGAAGAATGGTAGATCAAGTAATTCAACATCCACCTCTAGACTCTACACACACATTCACAAGCCTGCACACATGCACATACAACACACAGTTACACATGCATGCATGCATGCACATACACACATGGAGAGAGAGAGAGAGAGAGAGAGAGAGAGAGAGAGAGAGAGAGAGAGAGAGAGAATTGGAACATAGAAAACATTTGGTTAGTTTCAGCCATAGAATTCTCTTATTGGTCTATTTCCTGGTGATGTTCCTAATCATACCAAGTACTCAACCACTTCTGACTGGCTGACCTTATGTTCTGTTTTTCTGTAATGTAGGCTTTTACATTAAGACATTGCTCAGCTTCAATGCTTTTACATCAAGCATTGCCCAGGCCACTAGTGAGGTTACCTGGCTGTGTTCACTCTTGGATGCTTCCACCCTCATCTCTGTTTTCATTGATTTTAACATTTTCAAGGACAAGAAATGTTCCTTAAAGACATCTCATCATTTCATAATAGTTCAATTTTCTTTTTCATATAATTTCTACAGTCAGAGCCTCTGAACCCCCACGCTGTTGAAGGAGAACCTTATGAGATCATATTGACTCTCATTGAAAATTCAGTTTGAAAACTCAACATGGAAGATAAAGTATCTTCAGACCTTCTTAGTGGTGTACACAGTAAGGTGAAATTGTCTCTCTGACCAAAGTGAAAGATCTACAAGACAAGAGTGCACTTGGGGACAGTTGGGCTGGGTATAAGTTTTCAATGACACAGCAATATTCTACCACTAAAATAAAGCATGCATATTGCCATTTAAACAAAGGGTGGGTTGTGAGATTAGTTAATAGTGTGCATATCTGTGTGGATATGGTTTATGTGCATGTGATATAAGAGGATGTGTGTGTGCTCACAGAGGCCAGAGGAGGAAGTTGTGTGTCATGCTTTACTACTCTCTGCCTTATTGCAAGCCCTAGAGAATCTCCTGTCTCGGCCTTCACAGTGTATGGCCAGGCCAGCATTTTACACAGGTGCTCAGACCTAAGCTCTATGTGCAGTGGGCACTCTTACCCACTGAGCCATTTCTCCAATCCCACAAAAATATGCAAACACGAATACTTTCTCATTTAATTGCCTGTCATCAAAACATTTTAGAAATGTTTGAATCTAGGAATATCTTTATTAAAATGAAGCAGCCTGCTACCTTGCAGGGTGTTCTTTTATTTTTATTTTATTTTAGTCAATGAAGCATCTGAATTGTAGACACATTATTTTTTTTCAAATCAGCTATAAATTTTTAATTAAGGTAATCAAGGAGTTTCAAAAGACCTGCAATGCTTGACGATCCTACCACAGCACAGTTATTGGGAATAAGGGCTGCAATCAAGAAGGCATTGAAATCTGTCCCCACAAAAGCCAGTCAGGAAGTAAACAACTTAAATGCCATGAGCACAAACCACATGCAAGATTTAATTTTAAACTTCGAAGACTGTGATTGGGAATATCCAAAGTTGGGGGGGGGGGTTGGGAGGGACTCTTTTGATACAGTTCTTATTCAGGATTTGATAAGTTCGTACCAAGTCCCTATAATTTCCTAGTGTGTTTGATTAGTGAAGCACTCTAAAGGATCTTAAATAAGGGAAGCTTATTTCACAGATTTTGACTCATAAAAATGTTTGTCGACAGAAGGTAATCAGGAAGAGTGAAGATGGAATGCTTTTTTTTTCTAAAATCGTAGACTAAAGTGTTTACCCATTGTAACAGTCTTACAGTGTTAACACTGGGTCCAGGCTTCCATTAATCACAGCTGCTCTGGGTTTACCAGACACCTTAATATCTATAGAGAAGTGTTTTTACAACTTAAAATATTATGATTGACGGAGAAGACGCAATTGAAAGTGTCAAGGTTTTCAAATTCGCTAACCATAACAGTCATTTTAACAAAGATTGCAGGCAATTTGATGAAAAAAATAACACAGAGAAATATTTTAAAACTTCATATTCAAATAAAATACTACTGAAACTGTATAAAAAATAATAATTATAGGAGCTTGGTCTACTTTCATGCCTGCCTTTCTAAGTATTAAGAAGACTGGAGCAGTAGAATCGTGAGTTCTAGACCAAGCTGGGAAACTTGGTGAGATCCTCTTAAGATGAAAAATAAAGAGTCCTGGGACTCTTGGCTCAGTGGTAGAGCCCTGCCTAGAATCCCCAGTGAGGGGCTGGGGGTGTGGCTCGGTGGTAGAAACCCTGCCTAGAATCCCCCAGTGAGGGGCTGGGGCGTGGCTCAGTGGTAGAACACCTGCCTGGAATCCCCCAGTGAGGGGCTGGGG
>NC_034612.1:32358593-32371682 GCF_900095145.1 Mus pahari
GTCCTGGAACTCACTCTGTAGACCAGGCTGCCCTCGAACTCAGAAATCTGCCTGCCTCTGCCTCCCAAGTGCTGGGATTAAAGGCATGCGCCACCACACCCGGCTAAAAAATGGAATATATTTTAGCATCTCCTTTCAACCTCAAAACTTGTATAGGCCCCACACCAAATGTAAATGACAACCACATCCACAATAGCTGTTTTAGAAGATGCAGTAATATTTTAAAAATATGAAATATTCTTTCAATACCACTTCATTAGATTTTTTTTGGATCTGGAAATCCATTTCATGGCCTGCTCTCATTGCAGCGAAGGTGATCAGTTCCCCGCTAAGATAACTAGTGCTTGCTAATGTTAGAAATTGCAATGAGTCACCCAACAGTTTTAATTCTGCTTCATATTCTTTCTAACTCATCTAATGCTCCTCTCGCTTACTATCAGGGAGAAAGCTAGGGAGATAGGCAGAGCACATACCCTTTAGACCATGCTCAAGAGTCAAAAACAGGATGGTCACTGCTCCTCTGGAGCGAGCCTGCGCAACATAGTAAGCCATAAGTTCCATTGGGAACAAATGTCTATTATCAGTAGACAACTTCTATATGGTACTTAAATATCAGTCTTCCCAAGAGTCGCTGGCTGTCTCTTTACAGCCCACGGCTTAGCATGCCTTTCTCAGACACACAAAGGGCATAACAAGCCCTTTCCCAAAAGATGACATGGGTGTGGCCTTAATTTCCATGTCTATGATCATTAATGGGGCTGGTCACCTTTCCCCGGGCTTGCGGCCTGAAAAATCAGGCTCAGGTGGGGCTCAGGGTTGGAGCTAGAACCACAGAGATTTATTTCTCCATTCTCTGGAAGCTGGAGATCTGAGATGAGGGGGTGGGGGGGGGGATGTAATGTGGGAAGGTTGGTATGGGTTCCCGGTTCACCCGTGGAGAGCAAATGCCTTCTGCCACGCCATCTCGCTGCGGAGAGAGGAGGTAGGAGAAAGGGGAAGGGAGGGAGAGAAGAGAAAGGGATAGAGAGAGAAGAGAGGGATGAAATGGAAAGAGGGAGAGGAAGGGAGGGGAAGGAAGAGAGGAGAGAGGGGGCAGACGTATGGGTACCTCCCCTGTGTTTTCTGAAAGAGAGTTCTTCACTATACTTCATAAAGCCTGGCTAGTTTTGTGTGTCGACACAAGCTGCAGTCATCGAAGAGGAAGGAGCCTCCGTTGAGGAAATGCCTCCATGAGATCCAATTGTAGGGAATCTTCTCAATTAGTGGTTAATGGGGGAGGGCCCAGCCCACTGTGGGCAGCGTCATTTCCTGGGCTGGTGGTCCTGGGTTCTGTAAGAGAGCAGGCTGAGCAAGCTATGCAGAGCAAGCCAGGAAGCAGCACCCCTCCATGGTTTCTTGCCCCAGGTTCCAGCCCTGCCCAAAAGTCAGCAGAAAGAATTCCTGGAAGAAGAGACTCATTAATGGGGACAAATAATAAAATGGGGACAGTAAGAAATAAAATCTGATGGTTTGCTGTCAAAACAAAAGTGCCTTGGTCCACCTTGGGCTAATCAGAGATGAGTAAGGAACACTTATTCACCAGGGGCAGCCTGCTAAGTTAGCTCAAATTCCACTGGGCTAACCCCCCCCCCAACCCTCTCCCCACCAAACTAGAGACTTAGAATAGAAAATTAAACAGCCAAGCTTGTCTGGTGACCTTCAGATGTGACAATATCATGTGCCTGGTCAGCTTTAAAATAAACAAGATATAAACATAGAGATGAACCCACAGGTTGTCTGTGTTAAGAAATAGACAAATGTGAGTGGCAGGTGGGAGGGTGATGGAGAAGACAGAACCCTCCTGACTCCTCAGGCAGTGAGAAGGTGAGGAAGGAGGAAGGGACCTGCCTTGGGCTTATGAAAACTTGCCTGCACTCAGATGCCCAGCCTTGCAAAGTTGTAGTGTAAACTGCCTTCGTTTGGCTCCTCTGGGTCCCCAGGGCTTGTGACTGTGAGTTGGAGGATGGTCCTTGTTCCCCAAAGAGCCAAGATGGGACAAAAAGAAACCAGGTCGTTTACTTGGCCACCTCCTGTCAGGTGACACTCTGCAGACAGCCACAGAAACAAGACCAGGGTGTAGTGTCTGGACATGGAGGCTGGGGCAAGGGCTCAGTGGACAAAACTAAGGACTGGAGTTCAGATCCACAGACCCTAAAAGCCACGTGGGTGTGGCAGCTCAGCTCTAATCCCAGAACACAAGAGACAGGAATCCCTGGGACTAGAGGGCTGTCAGAATTAACCGGTCAATGAGTTCTGGGATCATCAAGAGACTATCTAGAGAGTAGAATGGAGAACTGGATAAAGACACCTGATATCATACATGTGCACACATATGCATGTGCACATGTACCTCCACACATGTGAACAACACACAGGAGAATTCAGTTTCCAGATACTTGGTAGCCAAGGCAAGACATTTCATACCTAGACAAGACAATAGCCCTGCCCGTGTGTCTCTGTCCTCTTCAGTCTCTTTCCTGTGTGTGGAAGACACTGAATAGTCGCCTCTCCCCCAAGAAGCCATGGCATGCCTCCCATGGGACACCCCATGCTTCTACCACAGAGCAAACCACATAGAAGCTTCGAAACTGGAGGCAGCTAATTTAACATGCTCGCTCTGTGAAGCAAAAGTTCCGACACTCAAGAGCAGTGTAGCTCTGCTCCATCACCATGCCTAAGACTGGGAGAAGGTAGAGAGTTCTAGAACAGTGCATTCTGGCACAGCAACATGTGACCCACACAGATAAGGGCTCAATTTTTTAAATTAAATGTCAGAAAAGAGTGATAGTACCTTCCTTTAATCCTTTAATCAGGAGGCAGGGGCAGGTGAACCTCTGAGTTCGAGGCCAGCCTGGTCTACAGAGTGAGTTCCAAGACAGACAGGGCTACACAGAGAGATCCTATCTCAAAAAAAAAGATAAAAAATTGAGAGAGAGAGAGAGAGAGAGAGAGAGAGAGAGAGAGAGAGAGAATATTTAATTTCAATTAGTTTAAATTTAAGTGGTTAATGGCTTCTATTTTGAATAATACTAATCGAGTTATATTTACCATATGTCTGTCTGTTGACTTGGACCTCAACTGGGCTTGGGATTTTGCATGTGTGCATGCGTGTATATATGCATGTGTGCATATATGTGTGCTCGCACACCCATTTTTTTCATGTGAATTTGAGGGGCCAAGCTCAGATCCACACATTTCCAGGCAAGCATTTTTCCTGGCTGAGCTATTCCCCCAAGACATGGGTTGTGGGTTTTGTTACTTAGCTTCCCATTGCTGTCACAAAATACCAAAGCCAGCCAATTTATCACAGGGAAAGGTTTGTTCTGGTTCACCATTTCAGATTTCCAGTCCATGGTCACTTGGCTCTGTCACTTTGATCCTGTGGCAGCACCATACACAATAGCAGGATTCCTGATGGAGTCGATTGCTCACATCATGGTGGCCAGAAGCAAAGAGAAAGTCAGAAACGAATGGGTTGGGTTCCACGCCAGAATCCCCTTCATGTCTACACCCCCAGTGACCTGGGAATCTCTGCCAAGACCCACCTTCGAGTTGTGCTTCTCTGTGACCAAGCTGTTAACACGTGGACTTTTGGGGGACTCTCCAGGTTCAGGGTTAAGATCATGGTTGTCTGAGCTGGTCCAGTTTCAAGTATCTCTCATGCCACATTCCCATGACAACATGGTCTGTCATGCATACTTTCAAATAACTTTGCACATGAAATATTGGATAACACATGTGCCATGTGTGTGCATGTGTGTGTGTGCATGTGTACTCATACATATGGCATTGAAAGGGCAACCTCTGATGTCATTCCTCAGTTCACCTTTCACCTTGTTTTGAGAGACGTTCTCCTACCAGCCCAGAGCTGATCTAGTAGGTTTAGATGAGTTGACTAGCGAGCCCCAGGAGTCTCCCTGCCAATACCTACCCAGTGCTGGCTTTACAAGCCTGCACCACCACACCTGGCTTTCTATATGAGGGCTGGGGTGAGGACTGACCTCAGATCCTCTTCTTTGCATGGCAAGCATTTACAGACCCAGCTATTTCCCCTGCCCCACCAGACTCTGTTGCATAAGCCAGTAGAGTGGAAATTCAGTCAGGACTAAGCTGTGATCTTGAGTCTTAAAGTTAGAATCTCTTCTATAAACCTGTCTTGGTGGTTTTTTTGTTTTTCCTCGAGCCCTAAAACTGATTGGGCAGAGCCGAGCAAAATACCAAGATTAATCTCTATTACTCAGAGTCAATTTATTGTAGATGTGTAACCAAATACCTTTGCAGTAACTCTAAGAGGGCTGTGGGACTGAGTACCCAGCTACGATAGCCCAGTCAAGTTGATGCATTATAGCAGCCACACAATGCAAGAACATTCCAAGGAGAATAGTGGCTAAATTTGGGCCGGGGAGATGACTCAGTGTTAAACGCCTACCACACAAGTGTGAAGTCCAGCACTCAGATCCTTAGTACCCATAAAAATGCCAGGTGGGCATGGTGACTTGTGAGCTATGCCAGCTTCCAGAGGTGGGGACAAGGCACCCCCGAGTGAGCTGGCTGGCTAGACCTCTCATACCAGTGAGCTCTTGGGAGACCTGACTTGATGACAAAGAAGGATGGGAGAATATTTCCTAGCCTCAACCTCAAGGTCTCTACATGCACATCACACACATGCACACATAAAACCCACTTCAGGGGCTGTAAACAGGCAAACATTCATACATGTAAATACATACACACATAAAAATGAAAAATAAATGTATTTACTAAACTTGACTCCTTACTCATGTTCACACACATACATACAACCACCCACTCACCCACCCACACACACACACACACACACACACATACACACACTCACTTATGGGCATTGCATATCTACTCATAATAATGATATTCTTAGTAAGGCCTAGGTGAAATGTCAAGGCCTAGGGAACTGTGACATGGCCAGCCTGCCATTTTGTGCTGTTACTAAATATAAGGAAACCTTCTCCTATGTTGTTTCTGCTGTTACTAGGAAACTTTCTCGTGCCCGAGGTGATTACATATTCCATTGTGTTCTGTGCCCTTGGAAACCAGTCACGACAGAAGTCAGTTAGAACTGCTCTGTATAGTTAGTCACAATAAGCTTGGACCCGAATCAACCACCCAGCTGTACTTCCTGCACCTGTGTATAAGCTTTTATGATATTTGCTTTTGTAAGATGCCCCTGGGATGAACCCCAACATTAAGACAGATACCTGTACCAATATAAGAAACTATTTGGAATAAGACTTCCATTTTGAGTAGGGGTCAAGTAAAGTTTAATTTCCCAAGACCTCCCTGGGAACTGGCATCCTACTTGGCAGAAAGAGACATGTTTGTGGGTAACTGACATCTTGGTTGGCAAGCTAAGTCAGGAATGTTAGACAAGGCAATTCCCCTGCCACAGTTGATTACCCCAACCAATGGGAGCAGGATAAGTGTACCACAAAGACGTGTTTCTCAGGAAGTCCCCATGCCTAAATCCTGATTGATGGAATAACTTGGCACAGATGTTTGTAGACCTCAGGTTTAAAACGCCCTATAGGATCTTGGCTCAACATCATGACTCAGCTCCCAAGTCTGAACCATGGCCCTGATCAGTCAGTCCTGGGGCTCAATAAACTCTCCCTGTCTGGCAGAGATCAGTATCCACGTGCTTTGAGAGGCGACTCCTGGACCCCAACAATTCTGGTGATCAAATTCAGGCATCCTGGAGGGGACATTACTCTGTGTCCTACTTTCTTTTCCTGGTGCTGTGATAAAGCACCCTGACAAAGCAAAATCAAAGAGAACAGGTAGGGTTTGGCTTGCTATCCCACGGTACAGTCCATCATGATGGAGAAGTCATGGCAACAGGAGCGCAAGGTGCCTGGTCATGTAACCTCCACAGTCAGGAAGCAGAGAGAGATGTCTGCTGGTGCTCAGCCCACACTCATCATCTGTGCCCCCCAGGAACCCAGGATCCCAGGACCCCAGAACCCTCTTCCTCCACAGTGAATCAAGTAAAATAAAGACCCTCACAACTGTGCCCAGGGCCTGTCTCCTAGGCGATTGGACCCTTGTGAAGCTGATCAGCAATGCCAATCATTGTACTTGGGAAAGTGAAGAAGTCAGCAAGTGTTTAGTAACAAGGCAAGAGAGCTCACCTTCAAGTTCATTTTTCACCATTGTGACAAAAATCAATGTTATTATCCTCAGACTCGGATGACCCATCCTGTAGCCACTCCAGACAGTCCCACCTTCTGCTACTCAGGAGCTTCTGCTCTCCCAGAAGTCCCCACCATGTCAGACAGGATCTAGTTCCCTCCTATAACAAAGTTCACAGAACATTCCAGAAGAATGGAATCTTCTCCCTCCTGCATGCATTTGCTCCCAACCCGTGCTGCCACCCAGGCGCAAATAAACCCTCCCCTAAGTACCTTACCCAGTCTTTTCACAGCTAGAGCGGGTCTTGCAAGTAGCAAGAAGAGATGGTGACCCCAAGGGCAGCCAGGCTGAGGTGGCCCAGCAGCGTTGGGAGATGGCTGAAGCACTCCAGAGAGCAAAGGGCCTTCAAAGAGCAGAGGCTGAGAAAGAACGCTGGCCTTGCTCACTGGGGTGCTCTGGCATGGGCATTCATCAGCTGGGCAGCCATCAAGGGCCACTAACATAGCTGTTATCTCTGGCAAGAGCTGTCAACCTTTGGCTTTCAAACCGTGCGTGTGTAAGCCTCGGGCACTCAGAGCTCAGAGGCGCTGATTCTAAGGGGGGTTATACCTTGCTTCTCTGAGACTTCTACTCAAGCAGAGAAAAACCTCCCTAACCCACTGAGAGGAACAGGATGAACAGTTTTGCATTGTTTGTTTGTTTGTTTGTTTGTTTTTTAAGAAAAAGCATATAGAGTTGTCTTAGCTTGGGTTTTATAGCCATGAAGAGACATCATAACCATAACTTTTAAGACTTAAAGAAAACTCTTAAAGAAAAACATTTAGCTGGGTCTGGCTTACAGGTTCTGAGGTTTAGTCTAATATCATCATGGTGGGAAGCATACAAATCACATGGGTGCTGGAGACAATCTTGGATCTGCAGGCAGCAAAGTAAGACTGTGTGTGACACTGAGTGGAGCTTGCCCCCACAGTGACACACTTCCTCTAACAAGGCCACACCACTCCAATAAGGCCACATCTCCTAATAGTGTCAATCCCCATGGGCCAAGCATTCGAACGCATGTCTATGGAGGTCTAGTCAAACCATCACAAGGGTTGAAGAAGTATTGTAACGCAGAGGACTTGCCTAGTGTACACACAATAAGCTCGGCATGCTAGTGCATGCCTAAAATCCTCACACTTGGGAGGTAAAGGCAGGATAATCAGGAGCTCAAGGCAATCTTCCACCCTTAGCTATATAGCAAGCTTCAGACGAACCTGGGGTATGTAAGGCCTTGTCTCAAAAATAAAACAACAAACAAAAAAGGCAGGGGGTAACGGGGTGGGGGGGCTCGGCAGGTGACTCAGTGGTTAAGGATGAAGGACCTGAGTTTGGTTCCCAGCTCCAACACTGGGCAGCTTACAACCACCTATAACTTCAGTTTCAAGGGCTCCAACGCCCTCTTCTGGCCTCTATAGGCAACTGCACACACATGTACAAACCTCATATATGCACACATACACACACACACACACACACACACACACACACACCAAATTTAAATTTTAAAAAATCTATACATCCTGAAAGTAAGGTATACTTACCAAGCTTAACTCTTGTAGTAAAAGGAACTGTTAAAGGAAAAATTCCCGCCATCTTTATAGGAAAGGGACATGTTATGTTCCATCCCATGTGAACTACTGAAACAATTTTCACAAGCAAAATAGACCTGGGTTGAACAAAGAAAACAAGGTTACAAAATAACTCTCATTAAAATAAATAAATAGTTTTTCCATAAAATGAAGCATAATAATGTGTTTTTGTGAGCAGCTGTTTGCTCTCCCTTTCTGGGTCTTATTTTTTCTTTTCAACTTTCTGGAATCTATGGGTAGCTGAACCTGTACTTCCAAATGAAATTACAACACCCAACACCACCTTCAGGGCAAAATATCGGCAAACAGGAGAAGCACTTCTTCACAAAACCAGAGAGGACTCAGCTCCACAGATCAGTCAAAAGATGTCTCTTGATCCAACCTCTCCCCTCCCCACCCCACCCCACCCCCAGCCAGCGGATCTGGACAAAGCAAAACATTTTGTTCTTTGTTTTGTATTTTTCTAAAGATGGTCCTGTGGAGCCCAGATCAACCCCAAAGTCACTCAGAGGATGACCTTGAACTAAGAACCCCTCCTGCCTCCACCTCCCAAGTGCTGGGATTTCTCTCACTACTTAGGTAGTGCAGGGGGTGGGGGAGCCTGGGCTTCCTGCAGGCTGGGGAGGATCCCACTGGGAACCTATAGGGAAGTCCTTCCACTTTCAAAAACGCCCCTGCACACCAAAGTGTGAACCGGGGAGACACCATAATGGGAGTTCCCTTGCACAACCACCCTGTGGAAATGTGTAGGCAAACAAGTAAGTGGTCTTTAATTGTGACGTGACGTTTTTCTAGGGATGGTGTTGTGCACTTCTCAAGGTGTTTCTGTCCTTTAAGCTTCCAAGCAAGGCTGCCTGTGTTTGGCTTGTGAACGACTGTGATTTAGAATCCCACATCGCTCTCCTTATTCGTTAGACTGTGCGGTGCGGGTGTCCACAGCATCAGGAGAGGAGGCTCTGCTTGCTGCATGGCATCTTTTGACGGCTCTTTTCCAGTGTCACTTATTGATCTAGAGAAGAATTCTACCTTGTCATTGGGGATCTGGCTTATGTGCAACACTTTTAAAGCAAGGAACTGGGAACGTAAAGACAGCTGTAAGAAGAAAAAGACACAGAACAGAACAGAGGTCCACAGCAAGAGCCAGTGCACTCCTGAGGGCCCAGGCAAGGGCTCCTTCACATTATGATAATTGGATGCTTACAAAAAAAAAAAAAAAAAAAAAAAAAAAACTGGGCAGGACCAACAGATTGATTCAGGAATACAGTGCCTGCCTAGAATCTTCTGTTGAGGGACTGGGGACACACTCTGCTATAGAGCACCTGCCTAGAATCTCACCACGAAGGACTGGGGCATGGCTCAGTGGTAGAGCTTCTGTCTAGAATCCCCCAGTGAGGGGCTGGGGTGTGGCTCAGTGGTAGAGCACCTGCCTAGANTCCCCCAGTGAGGGGCTGGGGTGTGGCTCAGTGGTAGAGCCCCTGCCTAGACTCCCCCAGTGAGGGGCTGGGGGCGTGGCTCAGATGTAGTAGTAATATAGTCAGAACCCTGTAGCTCTGTCTATGGTCAGGCTGTTAATATTCCCCTGTGAAAGGTTGGGGTATCTGATGACGCTCACCTGAGGTTCCCATCACCATCCCCTGCAGTCTCAGCTGTATGTGGTCCTGCTGGGTTCTACAGTATATGGAAGCAGGAGTCGCTTGGGAAGGAGAGCGGTCTTTTAATACTACAGCTTAGTATTAAATGTGATGCACCACCACATTGTAAGAGGGGTTTGTTCGCAGTCCAGCTGCCCAGGAGTTGCCTGTGCCCCCTCTCCGGGGTGAATGGATATTTCTTTACACCTTCCCAGAAAACTCAAACAACTTCATATTCTCTCAGGGACTCTGACTGTATAATAAAGATTCTGCAATAAAGACGGGCAAGACCATGAACCTTCCTCTTTGATGTAGGGGTGGCTGCAGTATCTGAAGCTCTTTTCCTGTGTATCTTCTTGTGCATGTGTGTGTATGTGTGCATATGTGAGTGTGTGTGTGGTGTGTGTGTGTGTGTGTGTGTGTGTGTATACATGCACATGCAAGCTCTCATGTACAGATGGATATATGTGTGAGGAGGGCGGTATGGATGGTGTCTTCCTCTCCTACCCTCTGCCTTGTCTCCATGAGACAAGGTCTCTCACTGAGCCTGGAGGTCACCATTTGAGCTAGACTGGCTGGCCAGTGAGCTCTCAGGGCCCACCTGTCTTGGCTCCTTAGCACTGGGGTTATAATGCACGTCCGCTTTGGAATGAGAGCTGGAGATTTGAACTCAGGTCCGCATGCACTGCAAGCACTTTATACCCTGAGCCATCTCCCCAGCCCCTTATCTTTCTAGTGTAGAGGGTAGGGATCGTGGCTAAGTACAGTACATGTGGCAGAGCTCAGCACAGGGCCTGACATGTGTCCTGTGAGTCACTGATCTATCAATATCACCCTCCTTCCTTTCTCTACAGTAATGGCATATTCATTGCAACCCACTTTAAAGCACAGTTTTCTAAGAATGATAACTAATATATAAATTAGGGTGGAGTTTCCTTTACCCAGCCCATCAGTATTGACCCCAGTCATTCCCTGGCTATTATGTCTGCTATAGGCACCATAAGTACTGGAAAAAAAGAAGCCGAACCACAAGGCTTTCTTCCTTTGGGGACCCTAGAGAACTCCATCTCACCCGCTGAGCATTCTGACCTAAGTTCAAGGCCAAATGCTGAGGGGATGGCTGAAGGTAAAGGTACTCCATGTGCAAGTATGAAGACCTGATTTCAGTCACCAGCCCCTGCCCCTTACCCCGAGCAAAAGCTTGGTGTGGTCCATGTGCCTACAATCCCAGAGCTGGGGAGACTTCAGCTCACAGGCCAACCAATCTAACTGAACCGATTTCAGTGAGAAACCCTGTATCGAGAGGTGGGGGACGGAAGGAGGGAGGAGGGAGGGAGAGGGAGGGAGAGGGAGGAAAGGAGGGGGAGAGAGAGAGAGAGAAAGAGAGAGAGAGAGAGGGGGAGGGAGGGAGGGAGGAGGGAGGGAGGGAGAGAGAGAGAGGAGACATCTGGGTGGGGCGCACGCCTTTAATCCCAGCACTCAGGAGGCAGAGGCAGGTGGATTTCTGAGTTCAAGGCCAGCCTGGTCTACAACGTGAGTTCCAGGACAGCCAGGGCTACACAGGGAAACCCTGTCTCGAAAAAATAATAATAATAATAATAATCCAATGAAAAATAACCAGAAAAAAAATTCAAATCCTGATCATGATGGTTATGGCTGTTATAATCCATAATCCAGGAGATTCTTTCTTAATCTCCTTTTCCAGCGATTCCTCTTTCCTGAAGAGTGCTGCCCTGCTTTTTATTAAGGGACCTTATAATATTTAATAAATAATATGCATCCCCTGCAAAAAAAAAAAAAGACCATTGTCTGACAAAAAAAAGAATAAAAAAAAAGAAAAGGGGGAGAAGATGTATACACATGCATATGCAAACCAGCATACAGATGTGCATTTACAGCATACAATACACACACAAATTAGTGGATTAAGGTTCAAGGAGAGGCTGGGCAGTGGTTTGATTGTAGGTTTTCAGACTGTGTGGACACTCACTGTGTTGGTCTGAAGGTTCTAATTTCCATATGTGTCAGCTCAGTGAGATTTATGGATGGGCATCCTGTTTCCTGGGAGACAGAAACAACTGTGTGTATCCTGCAGCCTCGTCATGAGTCCCCAAGTGCTGCTGAAGGCAGGGATTTTCTCCATGGTGCAGCCTGGTGGAATCTCACTCTGAAGAGACCAACTTGCTTTTTTCACACCCCCCAAGCTCTTCCACACAGGTGATTTACAATGTGAAACAGCTAGAGGTTGTTACTGCCTTCAGGACCATGACACATGCTCTTTATAGGCATGGCTGCCCTTAACAAGGAAAATGTTCTTGGTTACGATACAGTCAAGTTGTCTCTCGGGGGCAATTGGCTAAGGCTAGAGATACCAACCACACTGAAAGTGCCGGCAGGCTCTTCTCAAGGGTGCATTCTCATAGCTTCTTTTATTGTTGCTTTCTTTTGTAAAGGGGTCACACGTAGCCCAAACTAGCCTTGAGCTCACTATGTAGCTGATGATGACTTTGAACTTCTGATCCTCCTGCCTCTACATCCCAGTTGTTGGGATTACAGGCATATATCACTGCATGTAAAATTCAGCACTGCAGGTAGAATCTGGGGCTTAATGTGTGTTAAGTAAGGCAGATCCAGAGTTACAGGGCTCCATCTCTTGATAAGCTGTCGCAGTTTTATCTAAAAGGATGTTGAGAGGGCCTGGGAAGTGGCTCAGTTGGTAGAGTTGTTGCCTAGCATGCAAAAGTCCTGGATTTCATTCCTAACACCACATAAAACAGATGTGGTGCACATCTGCCATCCCAACATTCTGGAGGTAGAAGCAGGAAGATCAGAAGTTCAGCTCGTTACATAGTGAGGACAGACTTGAGACACATGAGACTGTGTCGGAAGGAAATGTATTAGAACAACGTCATGTGGCTCTACTCCTCCCTGTTCCAGAGACAGCCACATCTCATGAAGTGCCAGCCACATCCCTCAGACATGATGGTGAAGGTCAGCGGATGGATTTGGCTGTATTGAACATCTGGTTACCAGGGTGACCAGCTCATCTGGCAAAGTGGAGATTGTTGCCATTTATGACTCCTTTATTGACCTCAACTACATGGTCTACAAGTCCAAATAGGACTCTACCCATGGCAAGTTCAACGGCACAGTCAAGCCTGAGAATGGGAAGCTTGTCATCAACAGGAAGGCCATCACCATCTTCCAGGATAGGATCCCACTCACATCAGATGGGGAGATGCTGGTGCTGAGTATGTTGTGGAGTCTACTGGCATCTTCCCCATGATGGTGAAGGCCAGGGCTCACTTGAAGGGTGGGCCAAAAGGGTCATCATCTTCTCCCTTTCTGCCGATGCCCCCATGTTTGTGATGGGTGTGAACCATGAGAAGTATGACAACTGCTCAAGATTGTCACCAATGCTTCCTGTACCACCAACTTGGCTTATACCCCCGCCAAGGTCATCCATGACAAGTTTAGCATTGTGGAAGGACTCACGACCACAGTCCATGCCATCACTGCCACTCAGAAAACTGGATGGCCCCTCTAGAAAGCTATGGCGTGATGGCCATGGGGCTGCCCAGAACATCATCCCTGCATCCACTGCTGATACCAAGGCTGGG
>NC_034612.1:32372227-32407607 GCF_900095145.1 Mus pahari
CAACACTGAGTATCTCCCTCACAGTTTCCATCCCAGACCCCAGAAGAAGGGAAGGGCCTCAGGAGCCCCACTCTCTTGAATACCATCAATAAAGTTCATTGCACATACCTCCCCCAAACAGAAGGATGCCATGTGTTAGCATAAAATTAGATAAACAAACAGGGGAAATGCCTGAATCTGGTGGCTGCTTATTACCTTGAAGTGTAAACAAACGGAAAAAGAGGTCCATGCACGAGGATTCTAAGGGGGACCGTCCCTTTCTGTGTGTGATCTGTTTGACAGGGATGACCATCAGCAAGGAAAGGCCACCACAAAGCCCAAGAAAAGACAGGCATAGCCAAGGACTCCATTCCACTTGGAGGCTGGCTGCGGAGTGCACAAGCCCCTTTTCCAAATTATTCCCCATGGCCTGTGTCAAGCACAATGACATCCCTTCATGGAGAAACCACAGAAGGACTAGCAGCAGAAATTGAGCAGAACTAAAAGTTTATCCCAAAACCTTGGAGAGATCAACTTCATGAAAGAGTTCTGGATTCCTCAACTCATCTCCATCATGGAGAGATGAAAACTCTATCCGTTCAAGTGACTGTCACTCCAACCAAAACCCAAAAGACCGTCTCCCATGTTGTTTCTCAGGGCTGTCCTTGTGGGGTTTTTGTGGCAGGGTCTCTCACTGGCTTTGAACTCGAGAATTGGATAGGCTGGCTGCTCAGGGAACCGAGGGATCCCCCTGTCTCCTCACTCCAGTGCTGGGGTTATGAGCTCATGTCACCAAGCAGGTTTTCATGTCTGAGCAAGAAAGCACTTAGTCAACTAAGGCTTGAACCATTTCCCCTGCCCCAGATTTATACTTTTAAATAAAGGTCCAAGCTAAGACCTAGATCTTCTCTCATCTGTGTTAGTTACTTTTCTGATCATTGTTTACAAATATCCAATCAAATGACTCCAAGGAGGAAGGGCTGGCTGTGGCTCACAGTCTCAAGGAGTTTAGTCCTTCATAGCAGGAAATGCATAATGGGGCAGTGGGAAGAGGAAGCTGGTTCACATTGTGACCCCTGACCTGGAAGCAAAAATCTAAACCAGAACTAGAAGTAGGTAATATCAGTCAAACCATATTGCCACCTGCTGATAGAACTTTGGCCAAGCTCAATTTTTCCAGAATTTTCTCAGAAGTTGAATGTCTGTAATGGGATATTTTTTAACACTCACATGGAGATGTCGAGAGAATCAGCGGGATTTCTCCAAAGTAGAAAACCTGGCAGGTTATGACCTACATCTCCTACAAACGGTGCAGAAAACATCCTAATTGAGGAGACAGCTGTGAGAGTCTAAGCTACCAGCACAGCGCTGGCCTGGCTGCTGAACTTGGAGTTCTCCCGTCTCTGTACCTGATGCTTTAGAGGAATAAAACCAGGGTAAAGGGCAGGGATGCTGAGAAGGCAACACAGGAGCCTACTTCTGGGTGTTAGGGACGGGAAGACACTTCCAACTGTAGAGAAATGGACAAGGCAGGTGGGGAGGAGGGGCAAATCAAAGCTTGAGATTCTAGAAGCTCTGCACTGTGTCATCGTGGAGAGCAAGACTGGGTTTTATGTCTTGTCTGTTTGTGTGCACCTGTGTGGTTGGGGGAGTGTGCATGTTCATGTACATGACTCCATGTCTGTGTGGTGATCAGAGGTCAATCCCAGGGGTTAGTCAACCACAGGGGTTATTCACTCTGTTTTTATTATGTGTGTATGGTCTATGTCAGTATCTATGCAAGCACACTACCATCAGACACTCGCAGAGAGCAGCAGACTCCCTGGAGTTGGAGTTACAGCCACTTATGCATCTCTGGATGTGAGTCCTGGAAATAGAACTTTGGTTGTCTGGAAGAGCAGTATCTGCTCTTAACCACTGAGCCATCTCTCCACCCACCCCCCTTTTGGCATATTTGTTTTTAGGTATTTTATTGGGTTCTTATATCTGCCACCCCTCCAACTCCCCAACATTAGGCAAGGAAGAAAGAAGCTTAGAGGGGAAAGGGGGCATGGAGCTCTTTAGACTCCTTCCAGCTGACTAGAAGCATTGAGCTCCTTGGGGCAAGTCCAATCCTCATCATCAGGATATGTATATCCAGCTCTTTCTGTCTCTTTGCTCACAATCACTTGACAAGCATCAATAACAGGGACCAGCAGCAGGGGCAGCAGCAGGGGGAGCAGCCACCACCACAGGCTCTCTCCCATTTATACCCTCCCCAGAGTCCTCAGAATTAAACTACCTGCAGCTGACAAAAATCATGCCCCTGCTAGTGCATGAGGCAAATCATAATCACCTGCTGTGAAGCAACCTCTTATCCCACACCTGGGATTCAAACAAAAAAAAAAATATTCACATAACATAACTGGGTTTTTAAAGAAACCAAAATCCTCACTACACCCCCCAACTTTGGTTTTTGAGAAAGATTTCTCAATGGCCTGGAGCTCACCATTAGGCTAAGCTAACTGGCCAGTGAGCCCTATGGATCCTCTGTAGTCTTGTCTCCAGTGCTGGGATTACAACCGAGCTGTGGTTCTGGGAATCAAACTCAGATCCTCATGCCTGTGTGAAAAGCACTTAACTGATTGAGCCCTCTCCCCAGCCCTTGTTTTGTTTTCCCTGCCTTTTCCAGAGAATGTGTTGGAAAATTCTAGACTGTGTGCAATTCATAAGGAAGATGCTAAATTAAATGCTTGATTTTGGGTTGTTTTTTTTTTTAAGGTTTGACATCTGCTGCAATAAGGTTTGATATCACACTTGATTAAAGTTGAAGCATAAACACACACACATATATATGTATGTATGTATGTATGTATGTATATGCTGGGCTTAGGGAGCTGTGTTAATCATTTACCCCACTATGACAAAATGCCTGACCACAGCAAGTTAAAGGAGGAAGGGCTGATTTTGACTCACAGTTCCAGGAGATAATAGCCCATCTTTCTTCTTCCATATCACATCTTTATATATCTATACAATATTGTCCTGTTGGGACTTTGTTAACTTGACACAAGCTAGAGCCTCCTATGAAGAGGAACCCTAAACTGAGGAAATATCTCCATTAGATTAGCCAGTAAGCATATCTGTGGTACATTTCCTTGATTAATGAGTGATGTGGGAGAACCCATCCCATTGTGGGTGGTTCCATCCCTAGGCAAAAGATCATGGAGTGTGTAATAAAGCAAGCCAAGTGAGCCATGAGGAGCAAGTCAGTAAGCAGCATTCCTCGATAGCTTCCGCCTCAGTCCCTGCCTCCTGGCTCCTGCCTGACTCCTCTCCATGATGGCATGGTATGTGCAAGTTGTTTTGGTCATGGGTTTTACCTCAGCAACAGAGGAACCTAAGTAGGACACCATGTAATATGCATATCCATGTAATATACATCCATATAACATAGAGTCATGTAATATATAGAAATATATGTCTAGACTCTACATGAGAAAAAACAAAATATTTTGCTTCTCTCCAACATGCCCTTTCTTTCCCTCCCTCCTTTCAGCCCTTTTCTCTCCCCACACAGTTGCCCTTCTATTTTCTGATCAAACACACATATATTTTTCATGGAACATATATACATACATAGAGAGCTTGAGAGAAAGCATACCATGCTCTTTTTCATTTAACAAAATGATCTGTGATTTTCCTGCAAATGACATAATTTCTTTCTTCTAAGTGGCTGACAAAACATTACTCTGTGTGTGTGTGTGTGTGTGTGTGTGTGTGTGCGCGCGCACACGCGCGTTTTCTCTACTGATCTGTTGACAGACATCGAGGCTGCTTCCACCAAGTGCAAACACTGCAGCAACAGACACAGGCATGCAGGTAACCCTGAGGCATGCTGGCTGACAGTCCCTCAGCTGTCTAGCCAGGAGGACGGCTGAGTCACATATGGTACTTCTAATTTTAGTTCTTCGAGAAGGAAGCCAGCGGATCTCTGTTCACACGCTCCATAACAACTCAACAGAGGAGTCTTTGGGGGTAGCGTCTTTTCCCTTCCTCTGAACTGAGTGCCTCCACGGAGCACGTTCAAGCTGACATCTAGTCCAGTGTGACCATGGATGCCTGGGAGCTTTGCTGCTGCTGAGGAGGAGGAAGAATTTTGGCCGATGCTGAACAAATTTCTCCACCTGTGCCAAGCTCCCAGACAGAAATGGACTTAAAGAGAATTTCCATCCAAAGCCAGAGAAAAGTTCTGTGCAACGTGGGGATGCATTCTTTGAAGTAAGCCCTCCCTCTTGAAGACAGCAAATGCCTCATTAAAAACAAAATCACAGACTGCCTAACTTCCAAAGGAAACCTGGGTTATCTAAGACATTTCAGAAGAAGAAATGGAAGCCGCTGAGCCCAAACTTTTTGATAAGCCAAAACAGTTCAAAGAACATCCAGGAGCATACCCAGGGACACACCTTTGAAGGCGCACATAGTATTTCAGTTGGAAAGAAAAACTCCACAATAGAAAGTTGTGGCCAAAACAAACTGTGGTGGTTTGAATATGCTTGGCCCACAGTGGGTGGTACTATTAGGAGATGTGGCCTTGTTAGAGGAAATGTGTCACTGTGGAGGTGGGCTTTGGAGGTCTCCTATGCTCAAGCTCCATCTATTGCAGAAGAGGGTTTCCTCCTAGCTGCTCAAGGATGCCAGACTCTCCTGGTTGCCTTTGAATCAAGATGTAGAACTCTCAGCTCCTTCTCCAGCACCATGTCTGCCAGCATAGTGGCATGCTTTCTGCTATAATGATAATGGACTAAACCTCTGAAACTGTAAGCCAGCCCCAATTAAATGTTTGCCTTTATAAGAGTTGCAGAGGTCATGGTGTCTCTTCATAGTGATGGAACCTTAGCTAAGACATGAGTCCACAGTAACCTGGAGGGAGAGGTGCTGAAGACTCCAGCCAATGCAGTATGAAGACCTGGGTTCAAATCCTCAGAACCCATGTAAAAAGCACAGGCACATCAAGCAGTGTCTATAATCCCAGCACTGGGCACTCAGAAACACAAAGATCTCTGGGGCTTGCTGAATCAGTGAATGGGAATCAGTCTGGGGCTCTAGACTCAGTAAGACCTCTGTCTCAAAAACCAAAGTGGAGAGTGATTAAGGACAACACTCAAGTGTTGTCTGGCCTCTGCCTGCATGCACACACATGTGCACACAGCCAACATGGACATGGGCATACACACAAGTAAAAGCCACTCGGAAGACAGGCTTTAAATAAATGAGTGGGAGTTCAGACTGACTCACAGAGCCCAGGGTGGTACACACTTGTGACACAGCACAGGACTCAGGGAGCAGGGCAGTAGAGACAGGAGGATTACTGACTCTGGGTCACCTCCTGGGTATATAAGTCCCTGTCTCAAAGAAAGGAGAAAAGAAAAGAGGGCAAGAGGAAGGAAGGGAGAGAGGGAAAGAAGGACAGAGGGAGGGAAAGAGAGTCCTTTGAGGTGAGTAGTAGGAGGTGTCCATAGAACTGACAAGCCTTTTTGTAATGTGCTTTCCTAAGACCACACCACCAATGGTAGTGAGGACATGAGTGTGTCTAGCCTACACTCGCCATACCACAGCAGATCTGTTTCTTGCCACTGTACCCAGTGTTAAAGTGTCACTGTGTATGATGGTGGCATTCATCATGTGATGTCCTCTTGGTGTCCAGAGTTTCCGACTTTTCCGTTATTGACCTTGTTAATGACAAGGCTACCCACGGTCCGTTGAGCACACAGCCCATAACAGCCAATTCTTTACTTTCACTGACCCCAAGGTCAGCAGACATTATCATTCTAATTATTTACTTATTTCTCCACATCCTACAATGTTCCAAGAAGGGTTTTTAGGTAGCTAAGAGCTAGAGGCTCTTATAAATTAATGGAGAAGTTAATAAATGGGTGATGTTAAATCTTTAAACATAAACCAGAAGGTCTGGGGCATGCTTGCATGGGTTGTTAATTTGATTTCCTTCTCTTACCAACACTTAAACAAGGCAAATAACTCATCTACTCAAAAAGTCAGAGGTGAGTTTGTGGGCTGTGTGAACAAGCACGTCTAAATCCTGATTAAGTGGAGACAGGGCATTCCTCAAATGCTACTGAATCCCCGCTCTGCACCGTAAATTATTCAGAAAATGGAAACAAAATGGTGGGATTCGATCCCCATGTCAGGGAGCTGCCAGCCTCTGAAGGATCCATTTCTACACAAAGCCATCACCTAAGAAATGTCACTTGATTGTGGCAGGGTGTTGCACATCTGTAATACAGCACTGGGCACAGGGATAGCTTAGAGTGGAGGCAGGAGGATTAGTGGTTCCAGGTCACCCTTAGATATATAATGAGACCCTGGAGAGAAAGAGAGACAGACAGGGACAGAGAGATAGTGAGAAAGCGGGGAAAGAAAGAGAGGGGAGGGAGGCAGTAAGTTAGTTTCTAAGGCATGTGCCGCTTCTGCTCTTCTCAGGGCTGACTGACACTGGCCTGCCTCAGCACCCCTGCATTTGGTTTTTTGTTTTGGTTTGGTTTGGTTTTTTGAGACAGGGTTTCTCTGTATAGCCCTGGCTGTCCTGGAACTCACTCTGTAGACCAGGCTGGCCTCGAACTCAGAAATCTGCCTGCCTCTGCCTCCCAAGTGCTGGGATTAAAGGCGTGTGCCACCATGCCCAGTTCCTGCACTGTTTTAGCTCCTGCTCAGAGCAGCCTGCCACTTCCCATACTCAACCTCCCTAACCACCCACCTAAGACCCTCTCGATTGTCTCGTTCATACCTTCCTCTCTCCTTCATAACCCTCTTCACAAGAGGAAATGCAACGATTTCTTTGTAGTTAATGACATCTTTGTCTTCTCAAAGCTACAATCATTGAAGGAAATCTGTCTCTGGCTCTGGCTCTGTCTCTGTCTCTCTCTGTCTGTCTCTGTCGCTCTGTCTCACTCTGGCTCTGGCTCTCTCTGTCTTTCTGTCTCTCTCTGTTTCTATCTCTGTCTCTCTGTCTGTCTCTGTCACTCTGTCTCTGTCTCTCTGTCTCTGTGTGTGTGTGTCTGTGTCTGTCTGTCTGTCCATCTGTCTGTCTGTTTCAAAGGAAAGTTGTCTCTTTCTGAACCTTGAGCTCATTAATTTTGCTAGGCTAATCATCCAGTGAGCCCCAGGGATCCACCTGTGTCCACCTCCCCAGAACTGGAATTTCAGGCACATGCTCCTATGCCCTGCTTCCTCTCCCACCCTGTCCAATGTTCTGACAATGAAATCAGTACTTTGGCTGTGCCGTCTCCCCAGTGCCCATATCTGTTCTCCACTCACCAGTTTTCTTTCCTTTACACTTTGCACAGGGCCTGACACACAGCAAGAGCTCAATAAATACATATGGAACAAGCAGATGACTGAGGGACGGGATGGAAATGAGCCAGGAGGTGCAAGTGGATGCGCGTCAGCCTCTCTCACCCGTCTCAAGTATGGAATATCAGCAGGGTTTTGGCTTTATATGGAGGTGTTGGTACAATTTTTCATTTTGGATTCTAAAAGCGTCAACAAAGTGGCAAATAAATAAACAGAAAGACAAGCTGGCCTTGCTGAGTGAGAGGGCTCTCTGCAGTTGTGAAGGACAAAGTTGAAAGGAAGAAATAAAGTCTGGAGATGGGCTTACATAAAAGCTGCAGTCGTGAAATCTATGCTATGGGCACCCAGAGGGACTAGGGGGCCATTTGGGGTAGAATAGAGGCCAGATCTGTACACGGATGGCCATTTGATTGACAGCCTCACTCTTCAATAAATGCCCAGCAGCCTCTGGATTTCCACAGGGGGCATATTCATCCTGACACCTGTCTCACATGTAAAAACTGGATCCAAAAGAGCTGAGAAGATGGCTGTTGTTAAAGTGCTTGCCACACAAATGTGAGGACTGGCATTTGTTCCCCAAGAACTCATGCAAAGAGCCCAGTGTGGTAGTGCAAGCTGGTAGTTCTAGCACTGGAAAGATGGAGGCCTGGGTCTCACTGGCCAGCAGGCATGGCCGAACTGGTGAGTGCTAGGGTCAGTGAGAGACATGGTCTCAAAAGTAAAGTGAAGAGCAATTAGAGATACCCACCATCAACCCACACACACACACACACACACAACATTCACACCACACATATGCCAGTGTGTTCACACATACACCACATGTAACATACACACACATGCCACCTTGCAGGCAACACTCATACATGTAAACATACAACATGAAATACGCACACATACATAGGCATGCATGCAACATATAACATGTACCACATGTACCCATCCATGTGCATGCACACAGAAACATGCATGCAGAACATACAACAATCAAAAGACACAACACACCCACAGATGCCAAACACATTTTGTATGAGGCAGAATGTGGATCTAAAGGGAAGAGGTAAACCCAAGGTCAGATTCCAGAAGACAAGAGGGCACGCTTCTTTCTGGACCCTGGGGTATGTGGAGAGTGTATAATGAGACACAGAACATTCAACTTAGAGGAAAGTACTCAAGCCTTGAACTTCCAAGTAAGAGCTTCTGTTGGGCCCAGTGTGTGTACACTCCTAGCACCTGGGATGCTGAGACAGGAGGACTCCCATGAGCTTGAGGTCAATCTGAACTCACAATGAGACCTTGTCTTTAAAATCATTAAACATGCAGCTCTGTCTATCAGGAAATGTCATTAAAGGTGAGGGAAGGCAGCTCACAGATGTGGAATATTGAACACAGCTCTGACAAAGAAGAAAGGGACTGACAAAGAAGAAAAGGAGCCAAGAGTGGTGGTGCACGCCTTTAATCCCAGGACTCAGGAGGCAGAGGCAGGTGGATTTCTGTAAGTTTAAGGCCAACATGGTCTACAGAATGATTTTCAGTACAATCAAGACTAAATAGAAAGACCCTGACTCTAAATAACTTGGAGAGAAAGAGAAATTTAGACAAACACTTCACATAATAGAATCCTTGATCCTTCACATTCTTAATAAGCATAGAAAGTATGCTCAACACTGAAAAAAACTAGAACAAAATGAGATACAACTAGATGTTCATTAAAACAGATAAAATTGTGTGGAACTGTGGACCAAACCCAGGGCCTCATTCATGCTAAGCAAGGACTCGACCACTGAGCCACACCCCAGCCCCTCACTGAGAGATTCTAGGCAGGTGCTCTACCACTGAGCCACACTCCCAACCCCTCACTAGTGGATTCTAGGCAGATGCTCTACCACTGAGCCACATCCCCAGCCCCTCATTGGGGAATTTAGATGGGTGTTAACCATTGAACACAGGTGCCTTAGACATTTAGTCTCAAAAATCAACAGATCTACATGGAGAACACAGGTGGGGTTTATATGTTATTCTCCCTCTGAAATGCATTGAAATTGAATTATTGTAAGATATCAAAAGGCAAAGCCAGGTGGGACCTTTAAAAGGGGAATAGGGCTCTGACCTCCTGAATGGACCAATCCACTTACACATTTATTGGCTTAGTAGGCTATGGGGTTATCTAAGGAGTGACTCTAGGTGAAATACTTGCCTGGCTGGATAGTTTACATAGCCTTCCTCTCTTGCTGATGGTTTACCTTGAATCAGAACATAAATCCAAATAAACCCTTTTCTCTATAACTTATGCAGTCTGTGGTATTGTGTTACAGCAATAGAAAATACACAAGTGTCCAAAGCCCATTACTGAGAAGAGCAGTAATCCTGGAGAAGATGGAAGGCCATGGGCACTGTCTGGGACTTTTTTTTTTTGAGGCAATGGGAGCCCTGGATAAAAGTATCTAGCAAGTGGGGGGACACTAACAGCTGGAGTTCACAGCAGATGTAGGCTTCAAAGGCTGTAGCTGGCATAGAAGAGGTCTTAACTCCTTAGAATAAGGAACAAAATACTCATGAAAGGATATAGGTACAGAGACAAAATTTAGAGCTAAGATGAAAGGATGGACTATCCAGAGACTACCCCATTCGGGAGTCCATCCCATCATCAGCCACCAAACCTAGATACTAATGCTCATGCCAACAAGATTCTGCTGAAGGGACCCTGATATTGTGGCCTCTTGTGAGGCTATGCCAGTGCCTGGCAAACACAGAAGTGGATGCTCACAGCCAGCTATTGGATGGAACACAGGGTCGCCAATGGAGGAGCTAGAGAAAGTACCCAAGGACCTGAAGGGGGCTGCAACCCTGTAGGTGGAACAACAATATGAACTAACCAGTACCCCCTGAGTTTGTGTCTCTAGCTGCATATGAAGCAGAAGATGGCCTAATCAGCCATCATTGGGTAGAGAGGCCCCTTGGTCTTGCAAACTTTATATGACCCAACACAAGGCAAGGCCTGGGCCAAGTAGTGGGAGTGGGTAGGTAGGGGAGCAGAGGTGGGGGGAGGGTATAGGAAACTTTCGGGATAGCATTTGAAATGTAAATAAAGAAAATAATAATAATAATAATAAAAAAAAGAAAAGAAAATAAAAAAAAAAGAAGAGGTCTTAAAAATCAAAATGGGTCGGGCGTGGTGGCACACGCCTTTAATCCCAGCACTCAGGAGGCAGAGGTAGGCGGATTTCTGAGTTTGAGGCCAGCCTGGTCTACAGCCAGGGTTACACAGAGAAACCCTGTATTGAAAAACCAAAAAAAAAAAAAAAAAAAGACTCTAAATCAATATTAATAAGTATTTTTTTAAAAAAAAATCAAAATGGACCAGCTGTGGTGGTGCACACCTTTAGTGACAGCGCTTGAGAGGCAGAAGCAGGCAGTGAGTTAGAAGCCTGCCTAAACTACATAGTGAGTCCCAGGCCAAGTCAGGGATACAGCGTGAGACCCTGTCTCAAAAGGTGCATACACATGTGTGTGCGCACATAGATTTGAGTCTTTGAGTCTAATAAAATTTATACACACACACACACACACACACACACACATACACACACACAAAGATATGGTTGAGCATTCTTAGAATCCCAGCATAGAGGAAATAAAATCAGGCAGCTTCCTAGTGCTCACTGGACTGCCAGTCTAACTCAATCAACAAGATTCAGACCAACAAGAAAGACCCTGTCTCAAGAAACAAGATGGCTTCTGAAGAGGGATATCCAAGGCTAAACTCTTAACTTGACACATGCACACACATATATACACACATACACACACATATATACACACATACACACACATATATACACACATACACACACATATACACACATACATACATGCATGCACAGATACAAACACAAACATACATACACATACACACATATGCACACAAATATGCATACACATGCACATGCATGCATACACACATGCACACATACATATATACATACATGCACACATATATACATACACATGCATAACAATCATTGGCAGCAACTAAGCAATGACACCCAAGGTTGTCCTCTAACCTCAGTATGTACACATATATGCACACATATACACATAAACACACTCACGAATTAATTGATGAGTTAACTTTTAAATTGGAGTAGACTGCTGAGGTTCTGGATCGGTGGGAAGCAGAGACTAGTTGGGTCCTTGAAGGATCTACCCTCCCCTGACTGATCTACAAGTACTTTCTCTGTTTCCTGGCCACCAAAAGGTGAACTGTTTCCCTCCTCCATCACACCCTTCCCATGATGCTCTGCCTCATCCAGAAACAATAGAGCCCTCCAATCTTGGATGGAAACCTTTGAACCCATGAGCAGACTTGACTCTTTCCACGTTAGTCTGTTATCCTCAAGCCAAAAGCAGAGGCACACGGTTAACCATCCAGTCGTCCCTGCCTCTTCCCTATTGATTTGTCCCGTATTCGCTTCATTCAAAATGAATTAAGACACCAAAGCTCACCAAAAAAAAAAAAAAATGGATTGGGGAATATTTTATCTGTTCTTGTCTAGAGATGGGCTGAAAGGTCGTTTCAAGTAATTATCACCCTGATAATTGAGCAGATGGCAAACAGCAAATCCCTCATCCTCACCTGTCAGCATCACTGTAGCTAATTCACTTTCAAGCATGGGCAATTTATTCTGACTAGATATTATTTCATGATAGCCACTCACACTCTCCACCTGCAAGGTGCTCAGGGAACTGACTGTCTGAGCAATCCTTATCCCGCAATCTTCTTTCCTGCCCAAGCTGTGGAAACAGACGTGGCTGCAAACCTCACACAGACTGCCTGTGACGGCATCATCAGGCACACTGGTGTCCCGGGTGGCAGAGCAGAGTCCAACCCTGAGTGGTGTTTCTCAGGGCTGTCCATCTTGTTTTGTGAGGCAGAGAGAGTCTCGCTCTGGCCTAGAGATCCCCAGTAAGTAGGCTAGCGTGCCCCCGGGGATCCCCCTGTCCCCACGTCCCCAGAAAAGGAACTGCAAGCCTGTGTCAGTACCATACCTCTTTATCCTGGGGATTGAATTCAGCTCCTCCTGTTTGCAAAGTGTTTGTAAAGTGTTCTCGTTTCCATTTTGTTGCTATGATTAAAAAAAAAAAAAAAAAAAAAGACTGACCAAAAGTAACTTAGGTTTATTTTATCTTATTTTTCCAGGTCATAGAAAATCAGGGCAGGAAATCCAGCAGGAAATTGAAGTGAAAACCAAAGAGGAATGCTGCTTACCAGCTGGCTCAGACTCATTCTCAGCTAGCTTTCTATACAGCCCAGGACCACTTCTGCCTAAGGGATGGTGTTGCCTACAGTGGGTGTCTTAGTTAAGGTTTCATTGCTATGAAAAGACACTATGACCAAGGCAATTCTTATAAAGAAAACATTTCATTGGAGCTGGCTTACAGTCCATTATCATCATGGCAGGAAGCATGGTGGTATGCAGGCAGACATGGTGCTGGAGAAGGAGCTGAGAGTTCTACATCTCGATCCGCAGGCAGCAGGAAGAGACAGTGAATCACGGGTCCTGGCTTGAGCTTCTGCGACATCAAAGCCCGCCCCCAGTAACACACTTCCTCCAGAAAGGCCACACTTACCCCAGCAAGGCCACACCTCCTAATAGTCCCACTCCCTGTGAACCTATGGGGGGGGGGCCACTTTCTTTCAAAGTGAATGACTGCTCACTTTCACCCACAGTGGGCTTGGCCATCCTATGTCAATGACCGACCCTATCTAGTCAATTCGTCACTGAAGGCTTTCCAGTCAGATGTCTCTAGGCTGTGTCAAGTCAACCATAAGCAGTAACTGGGACACCCAGCAAGCATCTTCCCAATGAGCTCTCTCCTCAGACACAAGGACAGCCTTTTCATTCCTGTCCCCTCACCCGCAGCTGCCTCCTTCTCTGTGCCATGTCTGTCTTCTCCCTGGCAGTGTTAGATACTTCAACCAAGGTAGCAGCAGTACACACAAGATGGCTCCTCGATCCATCTCTCTGTGTGTCGTGAACTGATGCAAATAAAAAACAAACTCAATAGAAGCCAGTGCGCTTACATTTTCATCCCGACTGCCATTTCCCTTATCTTCTGTGCCTCTGGGTATGCATGTTGTATGTGTGCATGCCTGTATGTTCACGTGTGTATACACACACTACACATACACACACACACACCCATACCACGCATGTATGTGAGACCTGTATTCATGTGGGCATACGGGTGTGCACTCCCTCATATGCACATGTGGAGGGCACAGGGAGATGTTGTCTTCCCCTATCCAGAGCCTCCTTATTCCTTTAGGGGGAAAGGTCTCTCACTGAACTGTCTCAGCTGGGCTGGCTCGCCAGTGAGCACTGGGGTTCCAGCTGCCTACAGCCTCCCACCCACCGAGGGCTGGGGACTCAGGAGCAGGCTGCCATGCTCAGCCTTTCCCCAGCTGCTGGTGATCCAAACTCCGGTCCTCACCCCTGCACACCAGCACTTCACTGCTTGGACATCCTCCCAGCCCATTATTTAAAAATCTTCTCTTACCCTTGAGTTTTTCTCTCTTTTAAAAAATAAAATAAGGGGCTGGAGAGATGGCCCAGTGGTTAAGAGCACTGACTGTTCTTCCAGAGGTCCTGAGTTCAATTTCCAGCAACCACATGGTACCTCACAACCATCTGTAATGGGATCTGACGCCCTCTTCTGCTGTGTCTGAAGACAGCTACAGTGTACTCACATACATAAAATAAATAAATTTTAAAAAAAGAAAGAAAAATAAAATAAAATATTTTTTGTAGCATGCAGGTGCCCATGGAGACTAGAGGGGGTGTGAGCTGCCCTGTGTGGGTGCTGAGATCTGCATTCTGGCCCTCTAGCAGAACTGTAAGCACTTCTAACTCCTGGGCCATCTCGCCAGCCCCTAGCTGAGTCTTTTCTATTAGAATTCTAAGGGAATCACCCATGCTATGCAAAGCCACCTCTCCCAGGAGGCCAGTGCCCCTGCATGCCAGGTGTTACTCTGTGCACAGGTCATTACATCCAGGGGAACGTGAGCAGTCCATTCACTTGGAAGAAATGAGAGCAGACGCTGTCACAACAACATATAATCACTTAATTTGATGCAGATCCAGGCCTGAATATAAGCACCTCTGATTTGAAGGGGAAAGGCAATTAAAAGCAGTTGCTGGAATGTTCTTTCAAGTCAATGAAGTCATTCAATCAGTCCATTAAAATGACTCACTTTTGAAAGTGTAATTTAGTCCCCAAGTAAGAAGGGGGGATCAGAAATTGGCATCCATTGGGGAAAAATAAATAAATAAAATAATCAAACTACTTGGAAATCTCCATGACTCCGTCGACTCTCTCGCTGCACTTTGTTTTCCAATCTACTTCTTGACACCTTGGTACATTGGTTATTCGTCTTGCAAACCCAGCATTTTAACCTCTTTTAGTGCTGGACAAATCCTCATCTATTTGGAAAGAGGAGGGATGGAGGAAGAAAGATCAGTCCTGTGACCAGGGAAGAAGATGCTAGGGTCGTGCTTTCCCCTCATTCCTTGCAGCTGAGGTTCTCACACTCGACTCTCTTACACATACCTGCTGTTGCATGAACTCTTTCCTGGGATGACATACACAAATATCTGCCCTCCACGCAGAGGAGAAACAAACCAAAAGGACAACAGACCAAAGCAATGATGTCATCAAAGTCCAGTTGTGGAATCAATGTGTTTTTTGAGTTTCCTCACAGAGTATAAATGAGGAGTGACTGACCAGAACATAGGCTGACAACTTCATAGAAGCTGCAGCATGGAGTCACCCTTTCAGTCACTATTCCATACCCTGCATAGCCTGGCATCTTCCAAGATCACCTGAGGCTCTGACAGGGCTGGAGGAAGTAAAGGCTAGACTCCCCTGTGAGGCTTCCCTTCCCTTTCAGCCAGGGAGTGTCAATAGCTACGCTACCATTACCACAGGCCTGGCTACCTCTGTACCTTTCTGCTTATTTCGTTGCCATGGCTACTGGGTCAAGGTAATCTCTACTTCAAGATGGCAATGGTTCCATCATACCATATTCACACACTGTAGACAGCCATATTGCTAATTGCCGTGATAGGATGTTCCCTTCGCCAGTGTGGCTTAAGTGCTCAGCATAGGTGGGCAATACTCCAAAGCACGTGTGCAAAAGACGAGGTTTGGCTAAGAAATACCTCATTATGACCTCTTTCATAATTACCTCAGAGATTATTTGAGAATGATGTATCTCAGCCCCACAATTTAGATGCTATGGCGGCATTTATCAAACACAGTTTTAGGATCCTGGGTTTCTCTTCATTGGTACTGTGGACCTCCTCAGCCAGGTGCACTGTAGAATGCTGAGCAGCATCTGTGGTCTCTAACCAACCATGTGACAACCAAAGTGTCTGGAGACCGTGCCAAATTGTCCCTCAAGTGGAAAAACATTCTTCCTCATTGAGTGGTTACTGGTTTAGTTCAATCTAAAAATGACTGTGTGGTCGGTAATCAGGGAGATGCAAATTAGAATAGAATTAAGCACTAGTTCCCCATCGGGTTTGCAGAAACATAAAACAGGATCGTGCCAGATACTGGCAGCCCTGCAGGGTGACAGCTTGTTCCAGCAGGTGAGGACCATTTAGGACAAGGGATCTGGGGGAACAGTTGGTGCATTCCATTCAAAGTACCAATGCTCATGTCCATTAGGCAAGGCTAAGGACCCGAGTTCAGACCCCAGAACTCACACAAAAAGGCTGCACACAGTGGAATGTGGAGGTGGACACAGGAGGGTCCCGGAGGATCACTGGCCGGCCAGCCTAGCCAATCACGTGCACTCCATGCTGCAGGTTAGACCTCCAGAGTGTATTAATCCTCCGTGGCTGTAATCTTGTCTATTCCAGCCAATACTGCCCCACACTTGACCACAGTTCTACTGTGAATTCAGTGTCTGTAGACCTCTTGAGTGACTTATTTTATTTACTAAGTTTTAACTCTAAATTTTAGAGTGCCGTCCTCTCAGTTCATTTGTGGTCTCTGTCTCTGCATCTTCTGTTCCCTGTTGCTGTGATAACACACACAACAGCAACTCAAGGAAGAAGGGCTTTGCTCAGGTGCACATGCTGAGGACACGCTGACAGGAGCGTGAGACAGCTTCTCACACTGCATCCACAATCAAGAAGCACAGAGGTGAATGCTGGTGCTCAGCTCCTGTTTTTTTATACAGCCCAGAATTAAAGCCTAGGGGATGATGTTACCCACAGTGGGTGTGCCCTCCTTCTCCCAATAATCTAATCAATATAATCACACATGGGCAAGTCTGGAGGCTCATCTCCCAGGTGGTTTTATATCTCATCAAGTAGACAACTGAGATTAATCATCACAACCTCCCAAATAACTGTGGTTGGTTGGTTGGCTGGTTGGTTGGTTGGTTGGCTGGCTGGCTGACTGGTTTGGTTGGTTGACTGGTTAGTTTTGGAATGTGCCAAGTTGAGGGAAGGTTGTATGGTGTATGGTAAATGTGCACAGGTGTCCTGCTCTGTCACTCTCCACGTGTTCCCTTTAGACAGGGAATTTTACTGCACCTGGAGCAAGGTGCCACAAGCCGTGGTAATCATCTGGTTTTAGTATCCTCTGCCACAGTTACAAGCAAGTACAAATGTGCCTGGCTTTTACCTGGGTTTGGGGAATTTTACCTCTGGTCCTCAAGTTTGCACAGCAAATGTCCTTACCCACTGAGTCATACACACATGTAAGTGAGAATTCAAATAAAACATGTTTGTAAAGACTTGGTGACTTTAGTTGGATTTAATTTTATCTTAAAACTTACTTAAATGAATCACATGACTCTAATATCAAAGCCATACCAAAATATACATTGGAATTCTATTTCTATCCCCTCTCCATGTTCCTTCCGAACTCCATTGGTGATCATCTGTGTGTAGTTTCTGGTTTGTAAAATTGAGGTGGGGGGCGGGGTATATGTGTGCAAGTGGTATGTGTATATATGTGTATGTATGTATGTATGTGTGATATATATATATATATGTATGTGTAGTGTGCATATGGTATATGCTTGTATGTGTATGTGTATATGTGTGTGGTGTGTGTATGTATGTGTATATGTGGTATGTGTGTGCATGTGTGTATGTGTGGTATGTGTGTGTTAGATGTGTATGTGAATGTATGTGTGTATATGGGTATATGTCTGTATATGTGTGTGGCTTGTGTGTGTGTATATAGTGTGCATGTATGTGTGTGCATGTGGTGTGTGTGTGTGGTCTGTTTATGTGTGGTGTGTGTGTGGTGTGTGTATGTGTGTGTGGTGCGTGCGTATGTGTGTGATGTGTGTATATGTATATGTGGTGTGTGTATATATGCATGTATGTATGATATGTGTGCTGTGTATGTGTGTATATGTATGTGGTATATATGTGGTATGTATGTGTGTATATATATGTGTGTATGTGTGTATATGGTATGTGAGTGTGTAGTATGTGTGTATATATGGTATGTGTGTATATGTGCATATGTAGCACTATGTGTGGTATGTGTGTGTGTATGGTGTGTTTGTATGTGTGTCTGTGGATAAATGTTAGGAGGGTAGGAGGAAGAAAGCAAGGAAGGGAGAGAGGGGAAAGAGAGGGACTGTCAAATTTTTATGAGAGCACATACATATGAGAGTATCATACATATGAGGACAAGCTACTGTTGTGGTTAGTTTGCCACAATAATGAAATGCCACAGACTAGATAGTTTATAAAGAAAAAACCTTACAGTTCTGGCACTGATTGGATATCCAGTGAGGGCTTTGTGTTGGTAGAAATGACTGCCGAACCCTGCAGTACAGCAAGCTGGATAGCTCAGATTCTCTTCCTAGGGCGTGTATGCATGGGTGTCCCGGTACCCACTGGGACACCCATGCATTTAGCTTTCAACCATGCATTAGCTTTCAACTCGGGGGTGAGAAAATGGATGCTTTAGCATATATCGTGCTAGGCAGATTGGTAAGGTGTCTTCGGGCACATGTGTTGCTTCTTCTGTGTCTACCCACCCATCAGGGAGAATCGATGCTGTGTTGAATAGCAGGTATGAAACGGAAGATGCCTCAGTCATACTGACTGTGTTTCCTTCAGATACGCAGACTACTACTCAGCCTGCACCGGACCGTTCTTCCAAAGGTCCTGAGTTCAAATCCCAGCAACCACATGGTGGCTCACAAGCATCCGCAACAAGATCTGGCGCCCTCTTCTGGAGTGTCTGAAGACAGTTACAATGTACTTACATACAATAAATAAANAAATCTTAAAAAAAAAAAAAAAAAGAAGAAAAGAGAGGTAGCCAGCTTGGACGCACCTGCCTGTATGAGCATGCGCGGTGGTCTGGGTGTGCCTGCCTGTATGAGCATGCGCGGTGGTCTGGGTGTGCCTGCCTGTATGAGCATGCGCGGTGGTCTGGGTGTGCCTGCCTGTATGAGCATGCGCAGAGTCCAGGCTAAGCCGTGATGTGTCCTGTCACTCTGACAGATCTCTGCCTGAACCTGAGACTCCGTTTTCTTCTCAATTAAGTTGGAAGCCAGCAAGCTTCCGATGCCCTCCTGTCTCTGGCTGCCCCTTTGCACATGATTGAGAAAGCTCAACTTCGTCACATGGGCACTGGGATCCAAACTCTGGTTCCTAGGAACTGTGAATCCACCATAAGGCAGAGAGTGACATCACACACTTAAGACTTTGTTATTTCAACCCTGCTTTCTGAGCATTCTGGACCTAAAGGAAAACTAATGTAAAATTGCAAAAGAAATCTCTAACCATGTTTAGATTTCTGTTTAAACTAGTGGTATTGATATTGTTATCATAGAACAAGGTGATGAATAGGCTAAGAATAAACGAAACATAAATAGTGGGGCTGGAGAGCTGGCTCAGCATCCGAAAGCACTTGCGGCTTTTGTGGGGAACCTGATTTCAGTTCCCAGAACCCTCATTTGTCCTCCCTGGGCACCTACATTCACATACAGACATGCACATAAAGTTAAAATAAAAACAAAGCCTTTTTAAAGGAACATAAACTTAAAACATTTAGAATGGTATATAAATTATCAGGATTTTACTCTAAATATTTAAATTTAACTGGGATGGTTTGAACTTAAATAATTTGTATTTTCAAAGCTACTGGGGAAGCTGGAGCAGGAGGATTGCCATGAGTTCAAGTCCAACGTAGGCTGAAAAAAAAAAATTCCAAGTTACCCTGGGCTACAGAGCAGCCCCTGTCTCAAAGAAACCCCTTCATCCCTTGAAAAGCTCTCATCTAGCCCCTAAGTTACAAGCAGCGTTCTCTCAAATGCCTGTCCAGAGAGCATTTTTCAACTTGTCCTTCTGTATTAACTTCTAACTTAATAGCAACGTGATCAGAGCTCAAGGGCCATGTGAAAGCTATTCCGTGAGATTTATCGAGGCCACCGTGTGGCCCAGCTGCTCTGTGATTAATGTCTGTGGGTCTCCGTGTATGTTTGACGTCTCCAGCATGGGAAGCGGATTTCTGTGTGGTACTGGGGTCACAGTGCAATGCTTGCTGGGCTCCCGTGTCCCTCCCAGCTTTGTGTCTGAAAGGCTTATCAATAATTGAAAGAATTGTAAAGGTGCAAGTCTCAGTTTCCTCTGCCGTTCCTGATGGTTTGGATTTAGGGCGGTTTTCCCAGGGCCCCATGTTTGCAACATTGCACCTTCCTGCTAAACGGAACTTATTATTATGTAGAGACCAGGTCCACACAGTATTCTCTCTCTCTCTCTCTCTCTCTCTCTCTCTCTCTCTCTCTCTCTCTCTCTCTCCCTCCCTCCCTCCCTCCCTCCCTCCCTGCGCCACCCCCACCCCCACCCCCACCCCACCCCCGCACGCACGTGAGCACAGTGGAGGCCACAGTTGTTCGTCAGATGCTCTGTACTTTGGTTCGGGTTCTGTTTCTCATAACCCACCGAGTCCAATTTCTGTCGTCTATATGCAGCCAGATGTGAGATACTCACTACTGTGAAGTACAGTGGGGAGGGGAGGTGTTTTAAGGAAAACTGAGTCTCCATCCCTGAGGTGCAGTTGTGACTAGCTCCTTAGCTAAGGATAGGCGCTCATCATCTGTGCTGGAACACTGACTGCCTTGATCTTGTGCATGTCTCATAAAGTAAACAGCTGCCAAGCGTTCATGTATACAGTGGCCTTGTAACAGCCCTGGCACTCGGGTCCTTCCCGACCTCTGGCTCTTAGCATCTCTATGCCTCCTCTTCTCCACTGGTCCCCAAGATTTGCAGGATGCCTCGGTTTTTTAAAGACAGGATCTCTCACTGGCCTGGATCTCTCGGAGTGGACCAGGCTCACTGGCCACTGAGCCCCAGGGATTCACTAATCTCTGCCGCTCCGGAACGCCTTTCCTCCTAGTCTATTTTGCCCTTTGCACCTTACAGAACTTCTCTGTGTTTTCATTTTCAAACTCCTATGTGTGTTCTGCTTCATAAACAATGCAGAAGAACAGAAAATAGAGAAGTTACTTCCACCCCACCCAAGGAGGAAGCTATAAGATCACTGTCTTCTATAGACAAGGCTTAGACATTTCCCATCCCTGCCCACCTCGCCTTTCCCCAGCTGGGATCCGAGATGCTAAGGTGGAAGAAAGCAATTTTACTTGGAAGAACCTAAGGAATCCATTTGTCACATGAAATGTGACAGACACCTTCTCTTTTGTCACCATTACTTCTCGTAATTCCACTGTCCGTAAGGTCAGACCTAGGACTGAAGTAGAAGAGAGAGGGAAGAACCTAGAGGCCCAGGGGACAGCCACACCAGACCCACGGCTGGTTAACATACAATGGGGAGGGGCATTCAGTCCTTAGGGAGCTATGACGGCTGCTGTTGTCAACCTGTTAGAATCTAGAATCATCTGGAAGACAAGCCACTGGGCGTGCAAGTCGGGGATTATCTGAATTGTATTGCTCGGTGTGGAAAGACCCACCTTAACCAGAGCTGGAACCATTCCCCAGGCAGAGGTTCGTGAGCTGTAAAAATGGAGACCGTGAGCTAAGCCCAAGCGTGCATCCACCGACTCCGGCTTCCTGAGAGTAGATGAGAAGTTACCCAGCCACTTCAAGCTCCTGCCGCCTTGATTCTCCCACAGTGATGGACCGCACTCTTGAACTGTGCGCTGAAAGAAGCCCTTTCTCCTTTGAGTTGTTTGGGTCAGACTACTTTAGCACACCACCAAGGAAGGAAACTAGGAAGCCATGGGGGGGATTTGAGCACATATAAGTCTGGTTCTCAGCTGCAGCTACAGATGCCAGGCTGCAATCCCAAAAGTTTATGCAGGTTGAAGGTATCCAATCACGGAGAGCAACAGTCTTGCAGGTACAGGAAATGGAAGCATGGTACAGAACCTCTACCGAGAGACGGAGAGTTCCTACCATCGGGAGGGTGGGATACACCCTCTGTCCTATCCTTTTACCAATACAACCTTTTACCAGACAAGCATTCCTCTGTGAGCTTCGGATGAGGAAGGAAACAGAATGGGAGCTCTCTGTGCTGAAAGAGCCACATTTGCAGCCATTGTTGAATTGTAACTAAATCAAGCTTTGGAAACAAACTTACATACTTGGTGTGGTGATTTGAATATGCTTGGGCCAGGGAGTGGCACTCTTAGGAGGTATGGCCTTGTTAGAGTAGGTGCAGCCTTGTTGGAGAAAGTGTGTCACTATGGGTGTGGGCTTCTAGCTGCCTAAGGAGTCAGGCTTCCCCCGGCAGCCTTCAGATGAAGATATAGAACTCTCAGCTCTTCCTGCATCTTTAGCATAGACAATGCCTCCCGAGTGCTGGGATTAAAGGCGTGCACCACCACACCCGGCTACACTTTCCTTTTTTTTTTTTTTTTTTTTTTTTTTTTTTTTTGAGATACTCTCTCACTCACTTATTCAGTTAAACAAGCTCCCCCCGCAAAAAAACCCAGCAATCTTCTTGCCCCCCACCTCCCCACACTGAGTTTACAGATACATTTGACCATGCTTGGCCATTTCTTAACATGGGTTCTGGGAAATCCACACTCAGTTCCTAGTGCTTGTCAATAAGCACTTTACCAACTGGATTAACTCCCATCACTTAATTTTTTACTAAAATATTTTATATGGCTCAGCAGTTAAGATCAGGAACCTGCTCTTCCAGGGCACCCAGGTTCAATTCCCAGCACCTACATGGCAGTTCACAACTAGCTGTGATTTAAGTTCCAGGAGAATATACTGCCCTCTTCTGGTCTCAGTGGGTAACAGGAACAAAGGTATATAAGCACACATGCAGGCAAATCACCCAAATTGGGTACAAGCTGGGTCTGATGCTTCATACTTAATAATCTCAACACTGAGGAGGTTGAGACAGGAGAATTGCTATGAGTCCCATGCAAGTTTCAGTGCATTTGAGGCAGGCCATTGGTACAGACAACTGAATCTACCAACTATGTATATAACAATACACATACCTTAAAAATTATCAGAAAAGATATTCATCAACAACTCAACGACAATCAACGATTGAAGTTATTGGAAACCTATTTTTCTTTATGTGTCTTTGCATTTTGAGAGTTGTTTTTAAATAAACATAAAAGTACTATAGTTTTTAAAGAGCCCAATAATAAAAAAAAATCTAGCACTGTTTTAAGAAATAATTATCTGTTTAATGGTTCGTATTTTATCTAAGTAAGATGTCCATATGAAGCAGGAACTACTTTCACTTCCCGTTCTTCCCACAGTTCTACGGGTCACACTGCATGAAGAGTTGCCTGATGGGCGTTGATTGACAGTGGTATTTAGATGTTGGACTCAGAGGCGAGATTATCGAACATGGCTAAGAACTAAATTGCATGGCTGAGCTTTGGCTCTACAATCTTAATAACTGAAAACTCAAAGCTCCCAGTCACTGTGTTTTATTATAAATGATTCTGCCTCCCAAGACTCCTTCAGTTTTGAAATCTTGCCAAAGGGTTGTTTCTCGTCCTATTGCTAGCGAATGGGCAAGTCTTCAAATGACATCCTTATTCCACAAGTCACGATGAGAGAGGCAATACTTACCCGTGTTATTTGAAAAGCCTTGCATGGACTTGTGGTCTCTGACTTAGTAGTTGGGTCTGTCTAGGAAAACTTCAGAAGGTAATAAAGCCTTATTCTACATTTTGAGTAGCCCCATTCATTTGTATCTGACATCTATTGCTGCATAACAAACCACAAATCTCATCTGTGAAAAAAAAATAGCACACAGGGCTGAGGAGATGGCCAAGTCTATACAGCACATGCCATGTGCAACGGTTAACTTTAATTTTCAACACAATCTAAAATAGCCTAGGAATAAAGTCTCAATTGAGGAGTGTCTACATCAGGCTGGCCTGTGTTTATGTATGTGGGGAATTATCTTAATTAAAGGTGGGAAGACCCAGCCCACTATGGGTGACACAATTCCCTAGGCAAGGAATCCTGAACTGTGTAAGTGAGGAAACATTGAGCTGAGGACAAGCAAGCCAGCAAGAAACATTCACAGTCACTCACTGCTCTTGACTGCCTGTGACATGACCGGCTGTCATAGGCTCCTGCCACCATGCCCTTCCCTCAGGGATAGACCTGGACTTGTGGACTAAAATAAACCCTAATTTTCTTTTCATCCTCATTTCTTATTATAGTAACAATATCAAAACTGGGACACCATGCAAGCCTGAGAACCTGAGTCTGACCCTCAGACCATGTAGAAAATCCAGGCATTGTGGCATATACTTGTAATCCCAGGGCTGTACCCAGCCTAGCTAAACCAGTAAGCCGGAGGTTCAGTAAGAAATCCTATATCAAAAGGTAAGGTGGAAGGTGATCTGGGAATCCTCCTTGGTGCTGACCTCTGGCCTTTATACACATTCATGCATACATGTGCCTACATGTTCATACATGTGCACATACATTAAACTATATATATATACCAAAATCAAGAATATGTGCTTCCTGGGCTCATCTGGGAGTCAGTGCAGTCACCCACTGCCATCTACCCCCACGATACAGGCTTCATAGTCTTACTACATGAGCTCACTATGAGGATCCAGGTCTCACAGTCAGAAACTATTCTGAGGAAGCTGTTATGAAAACAAATTAAGTATATAACACATTTCAGATATCTCCCCTGTAATGTTTTGAATAAAAATATGCCCTCCCATAGACATAGGGAGTGACACTGCCAGGAAGTGTGGCCTTGTTGGAGGAAGTATGTCACTGGGTAGAGGTTTTGAGGTTTCAGATGTGCAAGCCAGGTGCAGTGTGTCACTCTCTCTCTTTCTGCTGCCTGCAGATCCAGATGTGGAACTCTCAGCTCCTTCTCCAGCACCGTGTCTGTCTGCATGCTGCCGTGCTTCCTGCCATGATGAGAATGGACTAAACCTCTAAACTGTAAGCCAGATCCAATTAAATGTCTTCCTTTATAAGAGTTGGGATGGTTACAGTGTCTCTTCACAGCAATAGAAGCCCTAATGAAGACATGCCCCATGCCATGTGTACTAACTCCTTATGTCTTTGTGGGCGTGTGTGTGTGTGTGTGTGTGCTGTGGTTTTGGTCGTGGCAGATCCTACATGATTTTACCCTTGAAAAGGAAAAGAGAGTAGAAAAGTAGGTCAAGTTCATCCTGTAATACAGTTCTGAACAAAGCACTTCTTGAATGAGTGCCTTGTCCCTATGCAGAGACAGGTAGGGTCTGACACGTAGGCTGGAGCAGCAAAGAAGGAAAGGGAGAGATGCCCAACCTTCCTATCATCCACTGGGCATCTGCAGACCCAAGTAAAGGGTTAACGCTGTCAATAGATGCAGGCCTCGGGACTCTGAAACGTAACCTAGGAATCTGTTACCATAACCCACACAGTTGAGACCCACACAGAAGAGAAACAGTGCCTCTAACGAAACAGGTAGAAGATCAGGCATGTGCCACCCCAACTGTGTGACCTCCAAAGTTAGAGATCTTCCCTGCCACTAAGAGCTAGTGAAGTCGGGGTGCCTCTTTGGGTGTTTCCTAGGCAACATCCAAATGTTTGAGGCACCCTACCTCCTTCATGTGAAGGCATTACAAAAGAAATGAAATTTCCCTTTGTGTTGTCACAAAGAATAGCACACTGGGTACCTGTGCTTCACCCCAGGGTGCAAGCTGTGGAATTTCTGATGAGACATCCTATTAAGAACTTCTTCAAGACGTAAGACATGTCTCTCTGAAGGGAAAAGTAAATTCAGTGTATCCATACAGTGTATCTACAGCTGTATCCAAAGTACCTGGAGGAATGACTCATATTATTCATTTTGGCTCATGGTTTCTGGGGCTTGGTACATGGTCACTATGAGACTGTTAGACTCCAGCTGCTGCCCAGACCACAGAACCTGCAGCAGCTCTCTCCTCTCACAGATGCCACAGCACATCATCTGTCCATGATGTTAGCAGCTCTTCTAACCAACTCTCTACCCCTAACAATCCATCTCAATGCCCCCACACACACCTGCATCAGAGACCTTTCCGTTGTGTGGCTCCAGGTACTGGGCAGAATCTCATGATGGCTGGAGTGTGATGTGGACATGGTCCTTAACTTCACAGCAGACAAGATGAGAGGAAAGGAAGTGTCCCAGAACAAGATGCCTCCCAGGACCCACCTCATGCCACCTCCCCACCAGGAACTACTACTTCCGGCTAGACCCAACTTCCAAACATTTCTGGAAACTCCCAAGATAGTGTCCCCGTCAGGGACCAGTCATGCTGCCAGCCTAGGGGTGGAGCATTTAAAACCGTAATAGCCGTATAGGGTGGCGACTGTGTTTTTTGAGAGAATAGACACCAATGAGACGTCTGTTGGCTCAGCTCTTCTCTTCCGGTTGGTGTGAGTATAGCTTGTCATATCTCGGCCATGACACGGCCAGGACGAGGAAACAACATCAGATGGGCTGGTGACTATGGCTCAGAAGATAAAGTGGGCACTGCACAAGCATGGGGACCTAAGATCAAGGCCTTGGAGTCCATGGAAAAACCCAGGCACCACAGCACATGCTTCTAACCCAGGCACAGGGCAGGGAAGATGGGAAGACTCCAGGGATCAGGCCAGCCAGGCTAGCCTAATCCTCTAACTCCAGGATCCATGAGAAACCCTTGTCAGAGGCCACGCACGGTGGCCTCAGCGACCCCATCTTATATGGTGTCTCCACCTCGTACGAGGCTGAATTCTAAGAAACAACCAAATCCCCAAAAACAGTTCCTAGTCCCAGGTCCCCACATGAACTTAGAGCACAATATCTCAGCCTAGGCCGGGTTGGTCAGCACCCAGTCAGGCTGAAACCCAACAGCTGCTAAAGTGGCTCTGATTGGCTGGTCTCTATCCAGACTCTTATTGGAGAAGCCATCTGAGGTATTTGATAGGTATTAACCCACTTTAAATGCCCAGTGTGGAAGAGAGATGGAAATATACAGCATGCACGTACTCGACTGCTTGACCCTACCCCTTACGCCTCCTGGTTGTTTGTTTTTGTTTGGGGTTTTTGTTTGTTTGCTTGCTTGCTTGCTTGCTTGCTTGCTTGCTTGCTTGCTTGCTTGCTTTAAAAGGTTTCTCTGTCCTGCCCTGCTTGCTTGCTTGCTTTAAAAGGTTTCTCTGTTCTGCCCTGCTGACAGAGTTTGAATCCTGAACCCATTCATTTCCCTGATATACAAGACTATGAATAAAGAAATTTTCATTGTCTCAGACTTGGTTTTCATGGTGACTAATGCCCAAGTTCTCAGACCCTAACGCCCTGTCTCAAAAAGGAGTGATTGGGGCTCGAGAGATGGCTCAGCAGTTAAGAGCACCAACTGCTCTTCCAGAGGTCCTGAGTTCAATTCCCAGCAACCACATGGTAGCTCACAATCATCTGTAATGGAGTCTGATGCTCTCTTCTGGTGTGTCTGAAGATAGCTACAGTGTACTCATATACATAAAATAAATCTTTAGAAAAAAAAAAAGGAGTGATTGAGGAAGATGCCTGACTGGACCTCTGGCATCTACATATGCATACGTGATCAAACACATACATACACACACATACATACACGCACACACATGTACACACATATACACTACACATACCACACATATACATGTGCATACACATACACATATGCACACACACATACACACATGCACACATGTATACATGCACACACATGTGCACACATGCACAAACACACATATGTATATGTATATGTATATGTATATGTATATGTATATGTATATGTATATAATACACATATACATGGGGGTTCTCAAATGTGCACATAACTAAAGATAAAACAAATCCTGAGTACAAATGGGCCTCTTTAGCTGTACATTAGCAGCCTTTCCTGTCGCTATGACAAAAGTAACGCAAGGACAGAGGGTTTATTTTAGCTCATGGTTGATAGGCTAGAGTCTATCATGGTGGGCAAAGCACCCACCATGGTCACAAGGCATCTGGTCACATAGTGTCCACATCCAGGAGAGAGGGGGAGGGGGAGTGTTGGTTCTCGGCCTGCTTTCTCCTCCTGTCTGAGGTTTTCCTCTGTATTCGACCTGGGGTTCGATGCAGCACAGCCCACACGCCTCAGCTAACTCTATCCAGAAATGCCCTCACAGACTTGCCCAAAGGTGTGTGCCTATTGCTCGGTTATAAAGGAACCAGTGAATCACAGGACACTTCCCTGACACCCCCCCCCACCAGCAGCTGAGGACCAAGTGTTCAAACACAGGAGGCCATGGGAGGCACTAGGAGCCTGTGGGAGGGTGCTTCAGACTCGAGTCACAAACAACAGAAAGACCTTGAGAACCATCAGCGTGGTCAGCAGCAGCTGCTGAGGGGTGACTCAGTCCTCGGTAGCTGGCATCACTTCCATTCACTGTGTGTTCCGAAGAGCTGCGTGGATGGATGCTCAGCCAGCACCGAAATAGAATTCTCCAGAGACAAGACAGCCGAAAGGGCCTGGGAAATCTCTGGCAATTCATTCCGCTGCAAAAAAGTAAACGCTCGCCTTGCTTCCTGAATTTCAGAGTGATTTTCCCCCCACCTTCCTCCTGTGGGCTTTTGTGTGTCAGCTGCACTGGATATCACTGGAGGAGGGACAGCTTTAGGGTGGCAGACGTGAGCGTTCAGGGGTCTCCACACTTCTGTGGGATCGGCAGCAGTAAGGGCAGGTATATGGAGGTAACGAATGAGTAGTAGCCCCACCCCTCCTCACAAACATGCCAGAGTTACTTTTAGACTCTACGTCTTTGATGCTTCATATCTGTCTGTCTGTCTGTCTGTCTAGAGACAGAATCTTGCTATATTGTCTAGGCGAGCCTCGAGTTCATAATCCTCCGGCCTCTGCCTCCTGAGGGCTGGCCCAGCTATGTGTGTGGCACACATGCGAGTGTGTAAGTATACACACGCATGGAGGTCAGAGAAGAATGCCTGGTGCCTTCTTTAGCTACAAGGTAAGCTCAAGGCCAGCCTGGCCTACATAAGAGTCTGTCTCGACAAACGAACTAACAAACACTCGACTGTTTGTTAGTCGAAGGCCTCAGCACTAGATGACTCCATTTTTTAGAAAGAGGATTTGATACATCACTCAGGTTACCCTAAACTCAGAGTCCAGCCCAGGCAGGCTGACCTCAGCCTTATGACCCTCCTCCCTCAGCCTGCCAAGCGAGCACCTGGATTACACACATACACCACCAGCACACTAATTTATTTTTCTAATCAATTATGTTTGCTCAAATGCCATCCATCAATGTTATCACTTTTACTCTGTGTGTGCGTGTGTGCGTGTGTGTGTGTGTGTGTGTGTGTGTGTATCTGTCTGTCTGTGTGTCTCCACATCATCTGTTTATCTGACTGCCAGATGAGCCTACTCTCCTGTTACACTTACTTATTTACTTACTTATTTACTTACTTATTTTGTGTCGTGTGTGCCTGATCTCTCTCTGTTTGTTTGTTTGGTTGGTTGTTGGTTGGTTGTTCAAGACAGGGTTTCTCTGTACAGCCCTGGCTGTCCTGGAACTCACTCTGTAGACCAGGCTGACCTCGAACTCAGAAATCCGCCTGTCTCTGCCTCCCGAGTGCTGGGATTAAAGGCGTGCGCCACCTGTTCTCTTTCTAGAACTCCTCAGGTCCTGAAGCTTGGCGACAAGTGCCTTTTCCCACTGAGTCATCTTGTAGTTCCCAAGCCTGCTCTCTTTTGCCTGAAGTTCTGTGGGTGTGGCAGAGGAGACGGAAGCTGAGGCAGATAGCCGAGGAAGTTTTAGATTTTTACTTAATTGGATCTGGAATCAGCTAAGACACACACCCCTGGATGGGTCTTTGAGGATGTTAGCAGGAAAGATTGACTTGGGGGTGGGGTAGATGGGTGGCGCCACCCAGGGTCTGCCAGGAAGGCAGGGCTACTCGCTTGCCTGTCTCATCTTTGGACTGGTGAGGGCATCTATCCTGTGCCACCATGGCTGGGCCACCCTCCTACACTCAACATCGGAACCCAGCCTCTTCCACCTTCTAACATGGACTGAAGCCCAGCAGCTCACCAGGAATCACCCAGGCCAGCAGCACCACACTCACAGAGTGAGCGTTTTTGTTCTCCATTTCTTCAGCATACAGACAGCCAGTGATGGGCTACCCAGCCTCTGTTCTGTAAGCCAACTAGCAAATCCCTCCTCTGATGTAAAATCACTCTGTCGGGTCTATTTCTCTAGAGAACCCTAACACTTCTTCAACTCAGTGTTCACCCACCCATAAATCCTTCCCAGCATCTAAAGAGACCAGGCCTCCGCCATCTTTTTTCATGATTAAATGCAATACTGACCTTAGCTCTCATTCACCACCAGTTGAGCAGTGCAGTCTTGAGTCTCCTCTCAGTTCTACAGCCCATGCAGAGGGTCACATGACCTTGGCAGACCCGGAGTCCCGAGTACCTGAATCCTGAAAGTTTCTGGGTCAAGACAGAAGGTCATGAAGGATAAGCAATGCTTGAAGAAGGCATGTCAAAGGCCACAAGAGAGACATAATCCCAGTCAGACTTCACACCTGCCAGCTGGAAACTATCCTGTACTTAGCAGCCAGCTGAGTACCCTCTGCCAGAGCCAGGATCCTCTTCCTTTGGCCTGGCTGGGGAAGGAGGGGAGAGCGAGAACCCAGCCTGCCACCTTTGCTGCCCAGTTGACCAGACGGCTTGGTCAGCATGACAAGAGCCAGCCTCTAGCTCTGGAGATCTGGTCGTTCGGTAAAGTTTTAGCTGTACAAGCATGAGGACCTGAATTCAGTCCCCAGAACCCACAAAAAAGCCAGGGCATAGCGGTGCATGCTGGAGCTTGCCAATGAGGTTAAACTGGCAGTGCCACCCAGCCTAGGGATCCTTCTGCCTCCGCCTCCGCTTCCGCCTCCGCATTTCTGGGATTACAAGGGCGGACCATCATGCCTGGGTACTGGACATTGAACCCCAGGTCCTCACACTTCCATGGCAAGCACATTAGTGACAACTCTCCCAGCCTAGATTTTTTTTTTTTTTAGTGAGTTTTGTGTTGAGACAAGACATCATTATGTAGCCCAGGCTGACCTTGAGTGTGTCTCCTGCCTCAGCCTCCTGAATGCTGGGACTGAATGCATATGTCACCATGCCTGACTGGAACATTCCTCTGTGTGTACAAAAACTAAAGTGGTTTGGGGGTCCTCCAAGCCCCGAGATGCTGCTGGGACCCTGAATCCCAATGTTGCCTCCCGATACCTCCATCACTCACCCCTGCTAAATGCACTTCAAGTGATCTCATACTACAAAATCTTTACTCTGGAAAGCCATAAAAAATTTCCTCCATAAACAGTATTGCAATTTGGGTTCAATGACGTGGATCAGTGATCAAAGGCACTTGCTGTCTTTAGTTTGATACCTGGGACCTACATGATAAAAGGAGAGAACCAATTGTGGTACATGCACAAATATATATAGATATAGATTTAGATGTAGATATAGATATAAATGTAGATATAGATATAAATATATAGAAATATATATCAGCCTCTGCATCAGCCTCTCAATTACTAGAATTACATGTAAGGCATAGATCACCATAAATAACCTACTGTTTTATTTTCATTGTTATTATTATTAATATTAATTGTAGTGGTGGGGAGCAGAGATCAAGCTCAGGTATTGTACTGGATAGCTTTGTGTCAACTTGACACAGCTGGAGTTATCACAGAGAAAGGAGCTTCAGTTGGGGAAATGCCTCCATGAGATCCAGCTGTAAGGCATTTTCTCAATTAGTGATCAAGGGGGGAGGGCCCCTTGTGGGTGGTGCCATCTCTGGGCTGGTAGTCTTGGTTCTATAAGAGAGCAGGCTGAGCAAGCCATGGGAGGCAAGCCAGTAAAGAACATCCTTCCATGGCTTCTGCATCAGCTCCTGCTTTCTGACCTGCTTGAGTTCCAGTCCTGCATCCTTTGGTGATCAACAGCAGTTTGGAAATGTAAGCCAAATAAACCCTTTCCTCCCCAACTTGCTTCTTGGTCATGATGTTGTACAGGAATAGAAACCCTGACTAAGACAGGTATATTGCTGATATATGTGTGTGTGTATGTGTGTGTGTGTGTGTGTGTGTGTGTGTATACAGTTAGTTATATTGTTAGTTATACTGTTATATAGAATCTTTTTAAAAGTATTCAGTCCATTGTAACAAATAACCTTTTTCCTGTTTTCAAATGTATCTTACATGTGCTTAACTATAACAGTATCGGTACAATTTTACTTCCTGCTTCTCCTACCTCTCCCCCTTCCCACGGAGTCTCCACCACTATCCTTTGAGGGCTTCTGATGTTTGGTGTTTGCTTGTTCAGTTGGTTGGTTAGTTGGTTGGGTTGCTAGTTGGTTGATACATTGGTTGGTTGATTGATAAGTTGATTAGGTGATTGGGTGGTTGGTGATTAATAGGTTGGCTAGACGGTTGATTCATTAATTGGTTGGTTAGATGGTTGGTTGATAGGTTTGTTGGCCTATTGGTTGGTAGATGGTTTTGTTAGCTGGCATATTAATTGATAAGTTGGTTGAATGGCTGGTTGGATGGTTTATTGGTTAGAGGGTTGATTACTTGCTTATCTGGTTGGTTGGTTGGTCGGTTGATTGGATATATGGCTCGCTAGTTGTTTAATTGGTTAGTTAAGTGATAGGTTGGATGGTTGGTTAGTTAGTTGATTGGTTGATTGGATGGCTGATTGGTTAGTTGATTGGTTGGCTGGGTAGTTGATTGATTAGTTGATACATTTGTTGGATGGCTGGTTGGTTAAGTCGATTGATTGATTGGATGGTTGGATGGTTGGTTAGTTGAATTTTTAATTGTTTCTTTTTCGCTTTGCCTTTGTTTTGGTTTGGTTTGGTTTTGGTTTTTCAAAGACAGGATTGCCCTATGTAGACCTGTATTGGCCTCTCAAGTACTAGAATTGCATGTAAGGCATAGATCACCATAACTAACCTATGGTTTTATTTCCAATGTTATTATAACTATTAATATTATTTGTGGGGGGGTCTAGGGCAGAGGTCAATCTCAGATGTTGCTCCTTAAAGTGATACTCTTTTATTTTTAGGGACAGGGTCTCTCACTAGAACCTGGGATGGCTGTTTTTTTGACTAGGTCAGCTGGTCAGTGAACCAATGAGATCCCCTGTCTCTGCTACCACATCATTGTGTTACAAGCATGCACTAGTGGTCCTGTCTGGTTCTTCTCAATGTGTACTCTAAGACTGAACTCGGACCTTCATGCTGTCACAGTGAGCGCTCACTGACTAATCCATCTCCCAACCCTATGACCATCCTTTTTTTATCTTTTTCTTTTTTGGTTTTTCGAGACAAGGTTTCTCTGTGTAGCCCTGGCTGTCCTGGAACTCACTCTGTAGACCAGGCTGGCCTCGAACTCAGAAATCTGCCTGCCTCTGCCTCCCAAGTGCTGGAATTAAAGGCATGTGCCACCACTGCTCGGCCTGACCATCCTTCTTAATGTTCACATAATATTCCTTGATTAACTCCACCAAGGTTTATTTTCTCCTTTTTACCACTTAGATTTTTTTTCTAATTTATGCTACTATAAATAACAATGCAATTAACATCTCTATTTCTTCAGCTGGATTCAAATGTCTTATGAATTAACAGCAACTGAACAGGATTCAATTCTGTGTCATTGCTTTTCGGACAAAAACGGAATGTCCTGGTTTCCGAACAAGGAACCATCTAAATTTAGGCTTCTTGACAGAGCTGTGTGACAAGCCGAATAGCAATGACAGAGTCCCAGCAGCACTTTAGAAAAGTCTATTTAGCTTGTTTGCCCTCGTTGAGGGACAGACTAAGTCTCAAGTTGCTTCATCTTAAAGTGACTTTCGAGACCAGAAAATTTACCCTTGAAGGGTTTTTTTTTTTAAGGACTATTTTATTTTTACTTTTCATTTGTGTATGTGTACATTGTGTGTGCGTGTGTACACATGTGTGTGTGTGTGTGTGTGTGTGTGTGTGTTCCTGTGAGTAGGGGGTGCATGCTTACCATGACACATGATGGGAGGTCAGAGGAAAAGCTCAGCTGTCAATCATGTCCTTGCCCTTTGTTGAGCCCAGGTCTCTTGTTTCCCTGCTGTGTACACCAGGCTACCCTGGCCATATGTTCCAGGAATTCTCTTGCCTTCCTTCACCTTCCATCTTGCCTTAGAAGTGCTGGGGTTCCAGGTATCCACTACTATGTTGGCTTTACATGAACTCTGCTCACTGAGCCATCTTCCTAGCCTAGGGACTTCTCTCTAAGAGTAGCATCATTTGGAGGTTTGTTCCTTTATGCAGATGTCCTTGAGCATGGCCAAGCTCAATGTCGCCCACAAAGACATCCTCCTCGATGTTTTTAAATCCCAGTAATACAGTCGCCCTTGGGATGCCTGGAGCTTCGGTTCTGAGACCCTCGATGAACACTGTGTGAATACGTAGGCCCTGTATAGATGCCATGGTGCTTCTATAGAACCCATGTCCATCTTCCCACGTACTTGCAATATTCCTTATATTACTTAGACCAATGCAAGGTCAAGTCTGTGTAAACGGTTGCTAGATAGTATTGTTTAGGGACTAGCAACAGCAGCAACAAAAAGATGGTTAGCTCAGACTCGTGTGTGTGTGTGTGTGTGTGTGTGTGTGTGTGTGCAGGAGATACAGAGCCCAGAAGACAACTGTGTTGTCTAGCTCTCTTCTTCCTTCTTCTTATCCTCCTCTTCCTCTTCCTTCTCCTCCCCCCTCCTCCTCTTCTTTTTCCTCTTCTTCCTGCTCCCAAGTGCTGGAATTGAATTCATGCTCTACCATAACAGCCTTAACTTATTTTTTAAAGTATGTTATTTTTAAAACTTACCAAATAGCCAGGTGTTGTTTGCACACACCTTTAATCCCAGCACTCTGGAGACAGAGGCAGGTAGATCTCTGTGAGTTCAGGGCCAGCCTCGTCTAGAGTGTGAGTTTCAGGACAGCCAGGGCTACCCAGAGAACCCCTGTCTCAAAAAACAACAAAAAATACGCATACACACACACAGAGCCCAACGTCCGTTCATGTACTTGAGGCACAAGGCACATCTAGCCACAAAGAAGAGACCAAGTTACCTTGAGACATCATGAAGGTGCGCCAGAGGCCGCTCTGATCCCACCCCCTCTAGCGTCCCAACTCTCTCTAAGTGGTGGCCCCACACTCTAGCCCCTGAAACTGCCCCTCAAGTAAATCTGGCCGTGTCAACAAAATAAAACTCAGGCTTCTACTGCCACCTTGTGGTCACTTCTTGTCAGTTGCCCAGCCTTACGTCTCGTCCCATGCCATAGACCATGGAATGACCTCACAAGCTTATTAAAGAAAAGGAGTTAATCCCAGCACTTGAGAGGCAGAGGCAGGCGGATTTCTGAGTTCGAGGCCAGCCTGGTCTACAGAGTGAGTTCCAGGACAGCCAGGGCTATACAGAGAAACCCTGTCTCGAAAA
>NC_034612.1:32407692-32413776 GCF_900095145.1 Mus pahari
AAAAAAAAAAAAAGAAAGAAAGAAAAGGAGGTCCAGAAAGGGTGGTGACGCTCCTGGGGTCACACAGTTAGCCATGATGATGCTGCAGCTAGAATTTCACGTTCTTCAGTTCTGTGCGTCTTTGCTTTGGCTTCTCCAAGAAGCCAGGCTCAGGTGGTGCCAAGACTGGGCTCTCAAGTGGGAAGAAAGGACCAGTAAGGGAGAGAATGAGATAGTGTGCAACTTTAACTATTGAACTATTTGCTCCACTGGCCTAGGCAGGACAGAATAGGATCAAACAGTATCAGCAGCCACGAGTTTGCCTCTCATTCTCTCATTCTAACTTTTGCCTGTAGCTACTTGCTTGGGAAGCCCGGGGAGCAAGAATAGGAACCCACCGGGTCTCACCACCCTCCCCACTACTGCTTCCGGCCCCAAATGGCCCCAAACCAGAAGACAGATTCGAGAAGATCTGGACGGGAATGAGACTTACAGTGTTTTTCTACTGCCTCAACTTAGGCAAGCTGATTGCTGCCCGGAATCCATGTCTGCCTCTAAAACAATCCCAGTGACAACTGTCCATCAGGAAAGAAAGATCCCAGGCTGGCTTGGTCCTCAGCTGACAGGGCTGTTGGGACAGCAACTTTAGGACTTCGGGACATAAGGGATAAAGTTAGGTCATTGGAAAACGAGCCCTTGAGGTGGACTGTGGCCCCCAGCCCTTCCCTCTCTGCTGCCCAATTGCCATGAGGCAAGCTGACCTCCTCCAGCATGCGATCTGGCTGCCATGCACAGTGTCGCCACAGCCCAGGATAACAAGGCCAGGCAACTACGGCCTGAAGTCTCTGAAACTGTGAGTCAAAATAGACTTTTCCTCCTTGTAAGTTTCTTGTTCTGGGTGTTTTCATCACTAACAGAAGCTAACATGCCCTCGATCTTCTGGTCTGATTCCTTGCAGTTGGTCTGGGCAAGGCTGACTAAAGAAAGCCAACAAGTGAGGTGTGTTTGGTCAAGAACATTTAGAATCAGGAAGAGCATTCCAGAAGGCAGCAGATACAGAACTGTAGACAGCGGCACGGCTCGGAAGTTAGGGTTAGGGTGGGATTGTGGAAGACCAAAATGGGAGCCGAAGGAGGTTTACCTACCTAATGTCCCTGCCTAATTCACCTTACCTAAATGCTTTCATCAGTTGTTTCATTGGAAAGTATGCATGCTGTCTTAGTCGGGTTCCTACTGCTGTGATGAAACACCATGACCAGGCTGGTGAGAAGGATGACTGATACATAGATAGATGGAGTACAGATAGATGTTGGTGATATAGATGGATAGATTATAGATGATAGTCTATACATTATAGATAGATGGTAGATTATAAGTAGATGACGGATGAATAAATAGTAGCCAAATGATAGATATGTATAGATGATAGGTGGATAGATAATAGATAGATGACAAATTTATGGATAGGTTGATTATAGAGATAAATGATCCTCGGATAAATGATAGATAGATAGATAGATAGATAGATAGATAGATAGATAGATAGATAGATAGATGATAGATAAATAATAGATGGATGGTAGATAGATAGATAGATAGATAGATAGATAGATAGATAGATAGATAGATAGATAGATAAACAGACTCCACATCAGCATATCCTCTCATCTATGAGTGGCCTCTCAGGTTGCTTCCACCTCTGAGCTCCTGCCTCCTGCATTCACAGTTCAGGAAGCAGAGAAGAGATGAGAGTGCCCAGAGAGCACTGCAGGATCTGAGCTTACTCCCCCGTTTCCCTCTCAGCTTTCTTCCGACAAATGAAATTGTCTGAGTCCTTCTCCATCTCTAATCGGGTTAGGACATGTCCAATGCTCTTGACGAGCTTGTGGGCCGATCTGGGGATCAAACAAGATTACAGGGCAGCAAGCACTCGAGTCTGAAGAGGTGCATCCACCATCAGGATTATCAATAATCTCCCATTGATCTCTTAATACAGAAAAAATACAGTTGCCTCCTCCCACGGGGTTTTCCTCACAGAGAGTGGTGGGAATATCCTCCCCTCCGCCTACCTCCTTCCCACTGAATCAGGACCTTTGTTTGGCCCAGGAGTCTCCTGGTCCTTGGAACTGATGCACAATCAGACCTCACTGTAAGTCAGAACTCACTCGAAGGTTCTTAATCAGGTGTAGATATTTGTTTTGCAGGGCTCAAACCATTCAAAATTCTTTCTATCTCCCTGATGATATACAGAAAGAGGGAGAGTTACTTTTTATTTGTATATGTTTATATATCACTGTACGTGTGTGTGCACATGGATATAGATGTAGATGAATTATTTATTCTAATTAGCCCTTATAAAAAACACAAAAACCTGGTACTTTGCTTATAAGCTGTAAGCCCAGTCAGGGCAGGTTCTGAGTTACCCTGACATCTCAGACATACGCCCTTTGTTACTTTATGTTTGAGTCTCTCCTGGGCTGCTTTTGCTCCAGCAGCCTGTCCTCGGGGTGCACTTCTCCCAGCCACGTGCCCCTGTCCATCTCATCTAATGGTGGCCTCCTACTCTTTCCATCTTCTCTCTCCTTCTCCCTCAGAATCTCCTGAGACCCCTCACTTGATCCTCAAGTCCCACCTTTCTCTCTCTACTGCCCAATCACAGCCTCTAGCCTTTTAATAACTGATAACTTTAAACTGGGGAGCAAGGTTTACACAACCAAGACCGGTGTCTGTGAGAATTCTCTCCTGGACAGCAACCGGTTCAGAACATAGCACCAGATCAACATGTGGAGGTCAGAGGACCACCTCAGGTATTTATCCTCAGCCACCTTCCACCAAACAGGCCAGCAAGCTCCCAGGAATCCCCGGTCTCTGCCTCTCCTCTCTCCATCTCCAGAATTACAAACACGCATTAGCACATTAGCACACCCAACTGTTTGCTTGATTGGTCCTTTTTACCCAAAATTTGGGGTCTAGAGAGATGACTCGTGGGTTAAAAACACTGGGTGTTCTTCAGGAGGACATGGGTTTAATCTCAGCCCCTAGACGGCAGCTCACTACCATCTGACTCCAGATGCCGTCTTCTGGCCTCTACATATACAGCTATACAGGTAAAACACATAAAACAAAAAGTAAAGAAAAAATTAATTTAAATCTTTTTTTAAAGATGTATTTATTTAATGTATATGAGTACACTGTCGCCGTCTTCAGACACCCTAGAAGAGGGCATCAGATCCCATTACAGATGGTTGTAAGCCACCATGTGGTTGCTGGGAATTGAACTCAGGACCTCTGGAAGAGCAGTCAGTTCTCTTAACCATTGAGCCATCTCTCCAGTCCCAATTTAAATCTTTTTAAAATGAAATTAATATCATTCTTGCTACCGCTCAGCCTGTCCTCTCCATTTTGTAGGGTCTAGGATTCCATGCCTGGGGAATGACACCTCCCACAGTGGACAGGCGCTCCCACCATAGGCAGGCCCTCCCACCGCAGCTGTAATTAAGACAGTTCCTCACAGACATTCCCAGAGGCCCAGCTCCCAGATGATTCTCTAAAGTCTACAATCAAAACTAACTACACCAGGCACTGTGGTATTTACCACAAAGGGTTCTTATTCTCAGAAGATCCCAGCTTGGTAGTATCAGTGAGCCACAACCTCCACTATGCCCTAGATTTCAGTCTCCAAAGTCAGTTACCCATGGTCAAGTGCAGCGTAAAAATAAAATCTTGAAGGAAGGTTCTAGAGAAAGAGATTTAGCTTGGAAGTCAAGGATGGGGAAAGATGCATACTGTAAAGACAAATCGCTTCACCTGGAGAAACTTTCCATGGTCCTGTCGGGCATCTCAGGGAGATCTCTGGGCCCACACTCTTGATTTTCTTTGGCCTTGTTTTGTTTTGTGGTACTGGGGATTAAATCCAGGGTCTCACACAGGCTTGCCCTTTACCATGGAATAAGGGCCTTAAAGAAGCCAATTTATTCCCTTGGTGTCTTCTTCTTTTCCAGTATTCTTATTGAAAGAGTATTTTATTCTGAGTGGTCCGAGACCTCTTTTGGAGTTACCAAGCCTAACCCAGGATGGACTCCAAGGCAAGCGGCTTTTGGAGCTAGACAGTACAATTTACTTTCTTTTTTTTTTTTTTTTTTTAATCTGCCAGAGGTGGCTCACACCTGGAATCCCAGTACCTAGGATGCTGAGGCCAGAGGATTGATGTGATTAAAGGGGACCTTGGGCTGTATAGTGGGTTCTAGACTAGCCTGGGCTACATGGTAAGACCATGTCTCAAACAGAAATGTTAAGAAAGGATGGTGAAGCCATGACATACAAACCATCTTAGCTGTAGTGGAAGCAGTCATCTTCAGAGGACAGGGGCTAGGACTCAGAAGAGTTTTAAAGGTCCCAGAAGAGGCTGGGGGAGAAGGATAGGCTGGATACAGAGGGAAAGGGCAGGGAGAGCAAGGAGATAGGAAGAGAGGAAAGAAATCAAGAGAGATGAGGGAGGGAAGAAGAGGAGGGAAAGAGAGGAGGGGAGATGGGGAAGTAGGAGGCCAACTCTGAAGCACTGTGCAATACTAAGAATACTGAGAAATAATTGAACACTTGTGAACCGCACGGGAGATGGGTGGGTGGTGTTGCCTGGCAATGGGGGGATAATAATAATATGAATAGTATTTCTGTTGCACAGAGTGTAATATTTCTAAGGAGGTTTTGATTTATAATCTGAGAAACACGACCCAGAGTCAGAAGCATAGGGAAATCCTTGTCTAGCATTGCAAATGCCGATGACAGACAGGCTTGCCCAAGGTCACTGTCCTCGAATTATGGAGAGGAGACTTGTGGGTTTGATTTTTGATGAAGATTTGGGGAATTTTTAACGCAGAGCCTCGAGGCTGAGAGCTGGATCTGCAGCCTGGATTCTCTGCCCTGCATTTGACAATAAATTAAAGCTGAATGAGACAGAGCTGTGTTGCTGGGGACCTTTGCAGGATTCTAGCTTCTGAAATAAGTGAAAAAGGAGACACATAAACAGAGCAGCCTCGGAACACCCTGTTAGGCCATCCGCGGACACTGGCCATGTAGGTCAAAGCTACAGCAAAGCAAACGTGGAAATGCGAGGCAGGACGTTAGCTCCAAGAGGGACAGGCCAACAGACTTCAAATTAGGGACTAAAAGACACAGAGTGGGCCAGCTGAGGACCTTGAGAAGGATCTGAAGCTAATTGGTGGTAGCTGACTGCTGATCAAGATAAACAGGTAGCAGTAGGAGAATGGAGAAGGGGCTCAGTGGGGAAAAGCACCTGCTCTGCAAGCTTGAAGACCTGAGTTCAAATCCCCAGGCTGCATGTAAAAAGCTGAGCATGGCTTACATGTGCCTGTAAACCCCAGCTATCAGCCTAGGTCATCATCTAGCCTCCACATACATGCACAACAGGCACACACCTGTGAATGAACACACACACACACACACACACACACACACACACTATCCTCTGCTTCCTGTTTCCTGTGTATTATGGGGTGAACAGCTTCCTCCTCCACAGGCTTCTTCTGCAGTGATGCCCAGTCTCAGCACGTGGGGCCAAGCAGCCAGGGACTGAACCTTCTGAAATGATTAGTCATGCTGGGAGAAATCAGCAGCCTTACTGAAGAGTCCTGTGGACAGCCATATACGCAGCTAAGAAGGACACAAATCTATCTTTTAGAGAGAAGGAAAGAAAAAGACATGAGGATGTGAATTTGGGAGGGAGATGGGGTTGGGGGTAGGGGAGTTGCAAGGGGGAAGTGAGTGGTGAATGTGAGTACACACATTATATTCATGTATGGCTACTGTGCGTACACACGTTATATTCATGTATGGCTACTGCGAGCACACACATTGTATCCATGTATGGATACTGTGAGTACACACATTGTATCCATGTATGGCTACTGTGAGCACACACATTGTATCCATGTATGGATACTGTGAGCACACACATTGTATCCATGTATGGCTACTGTGAGCACACACATTGTATCCATGTATGGCTACTGTGAGCACACACATTGTATCCATGTATGGCTACTGTGAGCACACACATTATATCCATGTATGGCTACTGTGAGTACA
>NC_034612.1:32414026-32416803 GCF_900095145.1 Mus pahari
ACACACATTGTATCCATGTATGGCTACTGTGAGTACACACATTGTATCCATGTATGGATACTGTGAGCACACACATTGTATCCATGTATGGCTACTGTGAGTACACACTTTATATCCATGTATGGATACTGTGAGCACACACATTGTATCCATGTATGGATACTGTGAGTACACACATTATATCCATGTATGGATACTGCGAGTACACACATTGTATCCATGCATGGATACTATGACAAAGCAGCTGAAGCCAGTTCATCTTGGCTCCTGGTTTGAGCGATACAGTCTGTCCTGGAAGGGACAGGGCAGCTATAGACGGTTCCACGAACACCTCACCTCCTCGGATCTTGGTGTAATAGAAAGTAGAGAAAAGACAGAAACTGGGGCCAGATGATAAAACTTCAAGACTTCCCTGACAAGAACATTCCTCCAGCAGGGCCACACCTCCTAATGATTCCACAAACTTCCCCAACAGCGCCACCAGCTGGAGACGAGTTGTTCAAACACTCAAGCTATCACACGAATTTACTCCCATTGCTTTAGTTAGGGAGTTTGGGGGTTTGTTTTTAAGAAAGATGTGTGGATTTTATAGGCTAGGTTAAATATTTAAATGATACAAACAAACAAACAAATAATAGAAGAGAGAAGAAACGCTCAAAAAACAGGTCAGGGAAAGTGCCAGACTGGAAAATGTTGCTGGAATCCATCACTGAGGAATTACTGCTGACAAATGTTCCTGGATGAAACACATTTCACAGGAGAAATCCAAAGATTCCACACACAAGACAAATAGATGTCAAGTTATAAAAACTCTCAAAACAAAGGTAGGGTTTTACTAGATTCCAAAGGGAAAAAAAGAAGAGGGATTTATGGATTAAAATGTAATCATGACCTTCAGCACCTTCTAGACTCTGCAGAAAGGAAAAGCCCAGGGGAGCCTTTCATCAGCCTGAGGGTGTATCTCCCCCAGCCCTCCTTGAAGACAAAGGGGATGCCCTTAACAGCTGGAGGATTAGACTTAACTTTTATCAACAGTGCTTCACAGGGGAAGATGAACAAGGGAGCCCTAAAAAGTTTGGGGGGGATGGAAGAAAGGAAGGAAGAGGAGATTGAGAAGTGGAGAACAGGAGAGAAGAGAAATAAGAGGATAAGGAAGAAGGAAATAGGAGATGGGAGATGAAGGTATGAGGGGGAGGAAGAAAGAGGAGGAGGAAGAAGAGGAAGAGATGAAGGAACGTGGGAGGGAGAAAGAAAAGGGAGGGAGGGAAAAGGTCAACATAGGAACTTTGGTAAGGTCATGAAACACTAGCCCCTCCGGAAGGGAGAGGCTAATTAGCATTTCTCAGACCACAGGGTGGGAATGAACCTGGACCTGCAGGTGGGGACACATTCCACAGGACTGACCTTTGCTCACCTTCAGACAAGGGAAGTCCTTGTCACCTCATTCCCTAAAGACCAATCAGTTTAAAGGGTGCGCTGTTCTGCCAATTGTATTGTGCCTAGTTGCTGATGCTCTATTCTGCCCTCTGGAAACCATATAAAAACTCAGCCAAACTGGGGCTGGTGGTCGCCGCCTCTCCTTTGGGTCTGGGACAACCCCAGTGCACTGTAACAGTAAATTCCTCTCCCTTTTTTGCATCGATCCTGGCTCCACATGGTTCGTTCAGGGGGTCCCCAGTAAGCTAAGGCTCCCCGGAGTCTTACGGAAGGAAGGAAGGAAGGAAGGAAGGAAGGAAGGAAGGACCACAGCACACAGAGGAGGATTTGTAGGGCTCTGTACTCTCCTCTATGCTGTGGGTGCTGGGGCGGACCGGAAGTCATCAGGCTTTGCAGCAAGCACCTTTACCCATGAGCCATCTCACTGGCCTCTTTATGCTGTCTTTAATACTCGGCGATTGATGAGAATAGTATTGTGAATTAGGGTGGCCACACTCCATGGAGTGTTCACATCATCTGGTAAACAGGCCCTCAGAGACATGGAGACAGAAGCTACAGACATGGCTCCACAGCGCCACCTGCAGCATGGAAGGGACGTGTCTCCATCGGCTCAACAGAAGCCAGTATTCTTGACTCTTCAGAAGCACACAATTGTAGGATGGGTCACTGTGGAGCAGAGTTGGACTTCTATTCTACTATATTTCATTATAGAGAGGGTCTCAAATAGCCCAGGCTGGCCTTCAATTTGCGATGTAGTTGAGGGTAAATTTGTACCTCTGGTCCTCCTGCCTAGTGCTGGGATTGCAGGCATGTGACACCACACTGTTGTGTAACACTGTTGCCCAAATCCAGGACCCTGCCCATGGAAGCCAAGTTGGAGTTAATTAAGAAGAGCTCTTAGTATAAATTTTAAATATCAGATTTAATATAGAGAGCACTCTAAGTGAACTCACATGTAGGCTTTCTGAGAGAGAGCCCTGTTTGTCTTTACAAAACCCATACTCAAGAGTTTGGGGGAGGGCTCAGTTGGTAAGGGTCTTGCCATGCTAGAATAAAGACCTGAGTTCGGGTCCCTGGTGCCATGTAAGAAAGCTCTGCATGGAAGGGTGAGCTCACAACCATGTCACTGAGAAGTGGAGACAGGGGGCTTCTGGGGGCTCCCTTGTTAGTTGGCCTAGCCAGCTTTTCTATCCAAAAGAGCGGGCTCCAGTTTCAATGAAAGACCCTATCTTTAAAATTAAGGTGAGAAGATGATAAAGACACTTGAAGTTGAATTCCAGCCTTAACATATTTCTCTCTCTCTCTCTCTCTCTCTCTCTCTCTCTCTCTCTCTCTCTCTC
>NC_034612.1:32416905-32421681 GCF_900095145.1 Mus pahari
CCCCTCTCTCTCTCTCTCTCTCTCTCTCTCTCTCTCAAGCAGTTATGACTCAAAGGCTGTCTAAGGAATATAGATGGAATCATCGGTGATTCCTGGGTATACAAGAGAGAATTAAAGTCTAAAAGGTCTCACCCTAGGACAGAAGGTTGCACAAGGAAGCTAAGCTGTCCTCCTGTAAACACATTTATAGTCATTTGTGAGAGTTCCAGAAACTTTGAGTTTTTCCCCAGAGAGGCCCCAGGGACATATAACCCTTAAGTTTAAGTTTGGTGTACAACTGACTAGTTAACCATTTGAAGGATCTCTATAGAAAGGGAGTAGTTACCCACAAGTGGGCAGCCTTCCCAGCAAAGGCTGTAAACTGTGTTGAAATTTTTTGTTATTTTTTTTGCAAAGACAGGGTCTCACCAGATGGTCCTTGCTAGCCTGGAACTCACTTGTAGTCTAGGTTGGCCTTGAACTTACAGAGATCCATTGCCTCTGCCTCTCAAGTGCTAGGATTAAAGTTACACATCATATGCCTCACTGAATTAGAGTTCTTCATGCTCAGCTGACAAGATTTAACCAGACTCCAGGGTGACAGACTTCTTGTTCATGTTCCCTTAATTTTTCTTTATTTTCTCCTGCCTCAGCTCTACCCGTGAAGACCCTGGCAAAGGATGCATACCTTAGCTGAAATGGTGTTGTGTGGGCTTCCTGGGAAGATATCAACAAATGTCTATTCACCCTGAATAAAAAAAAAACAACATACTAAAGAAACTATTCCACCCAAGTTTATCTTAGTGAGCCAGTGAGTTCACTGGGGCTACATACAAGAACATGGAAGACTCAAACACAGCTATATCACTACAAAGTTCACCCCAGCATGGGTGACAACTCCTGAAAGCTGCATCCCTGGGGCTCTCTGTATAGCTTTCAGGCAGCTCAATCAGTTGGAGAATCTTCTTTCCCCAACTATTGTTTCTGCTTATATAACTTTGGGGGTAAAAAAAAGAACTATGTGTCTTGTAACTTTTAGGAACTTCCTAAGACTTGTAAGTTGTGTTCATTTCCAGAGGTTTTAGGTGCCTCCCTCAATTCCCAAAAAAGCTACACATATGGGTTATATTGATAAATTATAATGTGCTGTTTAAGACTAGGAGCCAGGAGAACCAGTATATTCAAGTGTCTTTCAAAACCCTGTGTCCCAGAAAGTGAAGTAACCAACAGAGGTTACTAATGTTGGTCCCATAATATAAAAATGCCCTCAGTAGAAGAAAGTAGGCAGAAGTTCATCCATGTTGAAAATGTTCTGCTCTGCCTAGAACTTTCAATCAGGAACTCAAGCTGGTTATTTCAAGGCTTCCCCAGCCATTTCTGCTGGTTGACTGCAAGTGCCTATTTGAGGAAGTTACCTTCCTGCTCTTATTTGTTCTTGTACTCAGAAGCCTCACCCAAGGGGGACACTGTATTCTGCTCTGCTCCAATAGGACTCTGGTTCAGGAACTCCAGAAGGCTGCTTCAATGGCTTCCCCAGGCAATTAATGCTGGATGTTTTTAAGCCTCCAGTTTGATCATGTTGCCTTTTGTTTGCTAGCAATTGGGCCACTCTGCTACCTCTGTGGGGTGTTCTAGGCGCCTGATTTGATGTTTTGCAAGCTGTTGGCTGCTTCTATCTGCTCCTTGTCCTTCAACTCTTTTACTTTTGCTTGCTTAATAAATTACTCAATAAATTTATCCATTCAAAACTGAAGACATTATTGTCATACATAATTTTCTGAGTCACACAAAACATGTGTTTCAATTTACTGTACGTGCTAGTTTCATTCTGTTGCTGTGACAACGGCCATAACCAAAAACAGCCTAGGGGAAAGAAACTATTTACTTACCTTACATTTCCGGATCACAGATCATCATTCAGAGAAATCAGGGCAGGAAATCAAGCAACTTCACTATGGGATTCTAGGATCTACTACTCAGTCACACGCCCAGCCCCTTACTGGGGGATTCTAGGCAGGGGCTCTACCACTGAGCCACACCCCAGCCCCTCACTGGGGGATTCTAAGAAGGTGCTTTTCTACCACTGAGCCACCTCCCAAGTCAGCAAAATATTCAGAGCCCAAGACAGTTTCTAGGAAGTACCTGTTCATCTGTCCAACACCACTCTAGACTCTCCTGAATCCCGGCCATTCTACTGAACAGTGCAAGGTGGTTTTGAAGGATGTGAGAATTTAAGAATATCAGAAAAGGTATAATTCAATCTTTAGGTCCAAAGACATCTCGGGTTTTAAATATTGATATCAATTAATCTACTATTCCTTAAGCAAGCACTGAATGGGAGCTGGAGTAAGCGGAACATGGTGGCTCACATCATCATCCCAGCATCTGGGAGACAGAGGCAGAAACATCATGCGTTCAAGGCCATCCTGGGTTCATAACAAGAACGTGTCTCAAAGAGGAGGTGATGAGCTGGGAAGATGGCTCCGTGGATTAGCGTACTTTCTGTGGAAAGGTGGGACCTGTGTTCAAATTCTCAGCACCCTTGTAAAGAGCTGGGTGTGGCCACACCCACATCTTCAAACCCAGTGAGGAGCCCTGTCTGAACAGGGTGAATAGAGACTGGTGGAACAGGTCACTCAGTGTCTTCCTCTGGCTTCCATGAACACGTGTACTTACGTGTGTGTGTGTGTGTGTGTGTGTGTGTGTGTGTGTGTGTATGTGTGTGTGTGTATGTGTGTGTATGTGTACATAAATATAGAAATAAATATAGAAATAACAGCAAACGCTGGACCTGCTGGGTGGGTGGAAGCAGGAAATTTTATTACTATCCAGAATTTATATTGAACTGCTTAGTGAATTAATAATAATAAAAAATAATAATAATTTCAACAATTGCAAAGCTTGCAGCCCCTGAGCTGAGTATGAAACGCCCTTTATTTCATTATCTTCCTTATTATTCCCAAATCACCAGTAAAGAAAGTGAAGTGCAAAGAATTTAAGTATCCATGTATCCCAGGAGCTCTCTTCTATTGATGATGAATTTTTCTAACATTCAGAAACATTTTGGAATATTCGGACTCACGATGCCCTCTTTCTTCTTGGCTGTTTGTCTGCCTGACCTGACATCAGCCCTCTCCCACACACCCCAGTGGTGGTTCCCGGGACATGAAAGGTCAAACGGAATATTGGATAATCGTCACACATTTCCTCTTGGGCTGCTGATAATAAATGGATGATTTTTTTTACAATTAAAACTCTCACCAAGGTCACTCAACTTCTAAGTGGCAAAGCCAAGCCTCAGACCTATGCTGCTCAGATCCACACAGCCCGTCCTCTTGACCGTGACATTTTCTAAATTAATCACATAAAGACAGTTGGCTGCAGCCAGGAACCTGAGCTTACTCCAATTAGCAAGGAGAGAATTGAAAGTCCTGACTCCATTCTCTTCACCCAGCTCCTGGGTCACGCTGCCATGTTGTAGGCTAATAATTTTTAATAATTAGTCTTTTTTCTTCCTTTCTGTGTATGAGAGGGTAGGAATGTTATTACGTACGCACGTGTGCGTAGATGGGGTGGGAGCAAGCTCACCCATGTAGGTATATTTGGAGGCCCAGGGGCAACATTTCCTCAATTGCTCTCTGCCTTATTTCTTGAGTCCGAGTTTCTCGCTGAACCCGGAGCTCACCGTTTTGACTAGACTGGCTAGCAAGTGAGCTTCAGGCTCCTCATGACTCTGCCTCGCCTCCTAGCACTTGGGTTACCGCTGGAGATGCAAGCTCAGGTCCTCATGCTTGTACGGCGAGTGCCTTTCCCACTGAGCCATCTCCTCCGTGTCCCCTCCCCTTTTAATTAGCTGAAATTTATATGATATCTATTACAAAAAGTAAAGTGTACAATTTGGGGCAGTTGGTATCTGCGGTGTAATACAGTCATCACACTATCTAGTTGCCGAATGTAACTGGGCCGTGGAGTTTCCTTCCAGTTTGCATGCAGAGCCTCTGCTGGGAAGGCAAGGCACAACTGGAAAAGGAACAGAGTTTTACGTGTGCCGAATCCAGATTTAAAATATATCCACATGCGTCGAGTCGGGAGGAGGAGCTTAAGGGGAGAGCAGTCTATGAGGAGGTAACGGAGGGAAGACAGAGTTGACTGTCAGTGTGAAACACTTGCAGGCATCTGGATGCTGGGTCCTAGTTGATGGCGCTGCTTGGGATGCTTAGAAGTCACTTTGGAGGAAGTGTGTCTGAGGTGAGGACTCAGAGTTAAAGGGCTCACACCATGTCTAGGGCACTCTCTTTATTTGATGCTTGTAATTCAAGAAGAGAGCCTTCAGCTCCTGGCTCCTGTTGCCGTGACTCTCCCAGCCATTACGGACTCTTCAGAAACTACAAAGTCCAAATGAACTCTTTCTTCTGAAAAGTGCCTTGGTCATGGTATTTCATCACCGCAACTGAAAAGCCACCAATCAGAGTCAACTCAACACCGTGTTGAATCACTTGGGAAGGGAGGAATTGTCTAGCTCAGTTTAGACTGTAGGCACGTCTGGAGGAGGTGTCTTGATTGGGTTATTGAGGCAGGATGCCCCACCCTTAAGGTGGGAGCACTATTGCACAGGCTGGGCCCGATTGGATGAAAAGGACAAAGGGGTGGAGCACCAGTGCTCCTTTCTCCTAAGTCTGACTGTGGCTGTGTTGGGACCAGTCACTTCAAGTTTCTCTGTATAGCCCTGGCTGTCCTGGAACTCACTTTGTAGACCAGGCTGGCCTCGAACTCAGAAATCCACCTGCCTCTGCCTCC
>NC_034612.1:32422346-32425376 GCF_900095145.1 Mus pahari
AAAAAAAAAAAAAAAATTAATTAAAATAAATCATTATTTTTAAGTGTGACTTCTCTCTATGAGTAAAGTTTTCCTAGTATATGTTAGATCCTGGGTTCTCCTGAGAGGAGACAGGAGAAAGAGAAAGAAGGAAGGAAGGAAGAAGAAAAAGTAAATTAAAGGAAGAGGGGAGGAGAGGAAAAGAGGGAAGCAGGAAGCCGAAGGGAGGGGAGTGGAAGGCAGAGGTGAGAAGAGAGAAGAAAAGAGTGGGGACAGGCTCCAGGCTGAGACCAGCTTTGGTATCACAGTGCTTTGAATATAAAATGGATCGAATGTTTGATTCCCAGAGGCCGTCTGTTTTGGAAGGCGATGGAACCTTCACAGGCAGTGGGACCTGGTTGGAGGAATCAGGTCACAGACACACAACCAAACTCAAGCAGCTGCCAGGTGTGATAACACTGTAATTCCAGCACTCAGATGTTGAGGCAGGAGGATTACAAGTTTGAAGCCAGCCTGGCCTACATAGCAAGAGTCCAGCAACCCATTAGAAAGAAAATAACAGATAAAAACCATAGACATTAACCCCCCAAAAGTGTTAATTTCTCTAGAAGTAAAGTATACCCCATTAAAACTCACACATAGTAAGGGCTGGAGAGATGGTTCCGTGGTTTAGAGCACTTCCAGAGGTCCTGAGTTCAATTCCCAGCAACCATGTGGTGGCTCACAACCATCTGTAATGGGATCTGATGGCTTCTTCTGGTGTGTCTGAAGACAGTGATGATGTACTCACATATAAAATAAGTAAATCTTTAAAGAAAAAAAAAACCCTGACATGTATTAAAAGATAAATCACTCTCTTTGAATATAGTATCTATTCTAGTTTCACTTATGGTACTGTGATAAAACACCTTGACCAGGGACTGGAGAAAAAGTTCAATGATAAAGAATGTATACTACAGAGGACTCAAGTTCCCAGCACTCACACTGGGAACCATCTGTTCATGACCATCTGTAACCATAGCTCTAGGAGATCCAATGTCCTCTTCTGCCTCCACAGGCACTGGTGAATACATGTGGTACACATACACACACACACACACACACACACACACACACACACAGAGTCAAACTTATAGCCACCCTGACAAAGGCAACATAGAAAAGTAGTGTTTTGTAGGAGGAATGGAGTGACCACCTTTGCATAAACACCAGGCCGCACAGCCACAAAGGCATCTACTGCAGAAGGACCTAATTGAGGACTGTCTGAGAGACCAAGGATTGCTGATGCAGACTGTGCCAGCCAATCAGGAACTGCTATTTAGAAGAGATGCTTTCTTGGGACCAATGGGATGCAGGTGGAGGGTATTAAAGGTCCCTGCAGCAGCATTTCTCACCTGTTCAGGGGAGTTTGTGCTGGTGATTCCTAGCCACCTCATCCCCAACCCCCAAGGGCAAGTCGGATCAGGCAGTAGGCAGTAAAGGGCACAGGCAACAGAGCTTATTCAGCTTAAAATTCCTGGGGAAATGAAGGCAAGAACTTAAAACATTCCATCTACAGTCAAAAGCAAAGAAAATAAACATGGATTCTTTGCTGCTTGCTCTCAGCTCCCTCCTCCACTCAGACAGTTCACAATGCCCTGCCTAGGAAATGGTGTCGCCCACAGTGGGCTGGGTCCCCCACATTAATTAACAACCGAGACCATCCTCCACAGTGTACCCATAGGCCAATCTGATCTAGACAATCCCTCATTGAATTGCTCTTCTCAAATGATTGTAGAACAGACCAAATTGACAACTAAAATTGTCACATCCCCTTTCCTTTTCAAAGCCCCCTTTTCATTTTGCACCCATTTCGGATGCTGCTGGCATAATAGAGAACGGGCATAAACTGTTCTCTCCTGTTCCATCTCCCACTTTCTCTGTTCACCAATTTTCTTCTGCTTTTCCCTCAATGCAGCATTCCCCCTTCTTTCCCTAACAGCCTCGGTTCTCTAATTATTGCACTCTTTCAGAGTGTAGGTTTTATCTCTAAGATATTCACCGATGTGGCTGCCGCAGAACACTTTGATTCCCAGTTTCCTGATCACTGATTTTCCAATCCTCCAGTGTGAAGAGTATCTTCTATTTTGGCAATGCTTCCTTTTATTCTCTGTCTGATGTATAAAAGGATATTTATGCAGGCATTTTTATACCCCTGCACAAGGTACTTAGGGAAAGAAAAGGTTTTGTATTTTTTCCAGATGAAAAAATACCTAGCTTGGTGCAGTGTGCTGGCTGCTGTCGTGGAAATTAACACTGAGAATTGAGAATTGAGAATTGAGAATGTGGTACGTGTACAGTGTTTTCCTGCACAGAATTATGGGATTTCTCTGAGTATCAAAATACAACCCCATGGTGTGTATACACACACACACACACACACACACACACACACAGTGTCATCTCCTAGGAGGTTCCAGGGTAGTGTCTACCCCACCACCACCTCAGATAACTTAGTCCAAGCCAGAAAACAGGGCAACATGGTGCACTCTTATAGGCCTTCTGGGTTGTTGAATTGGTCCAACATTCCTCCTCTCTGACAGACATTTCCACAAAGTACACTGTGTCTGTGTCACAGAGCAATCTCCACAGACCTCAAACATCTTCTCCAGGGAGAAGTGGAGGAGACTGGAACATCTAAGATTGGCAGAAGCCTGTCCCCAAGGCTCTGGAAGCTCCTTGACCAGCCATGCTGGGGAGAGGAGATTCGTGGGGCCCTGCAAGTCAGGTAGAGAGCTCCAGGGTTGCACCCCAAGATGCAGCTGCATTTGAGTCAATCCTGCTCTAGGAAAGAACCCTGTTGGTAACCCCAGTGACTCTCTAGTACCCCAAGTCCAGCTTTGTAATCATGAGTTTGTTATCTGGGATGAGTAGGTATGAGTATGTGTATATGAGTGTGTGTGTGTGTGTGTGTGTGTGTGTGTCTGTGTGTCTGTGTCTGTGTCTGTGTGTCTGTGTGAAGTTCCTGTCCCACAGAATCTGTTCAGTGTTCAGCGGTTACAACCACCTGTA
>NC_034612.1:32425811-32427308 GCF_900095145.1 Mus pahari
AAAAAAAAAAAAAAAAACTCCCTTTGGAGTCTAAGTGTGGTCTGCAGATGGTGGCAGCAAGGTGCTATTGCACAACTCCAGCAGACAGCCCTATGTCCATTGCTATCCACCTTAGCCACCCCTCTCGCTGTACCTGAACGTGCACCACCATGCCTGCATGACACAAGGCTGGGATCCGAGCCCAGAGCCTCTTGCAAGAGCAAGGTAAAGGCCTTTCCAGCACAGCTACAGCCCCAGTCTTTCAGAAAGGGATTTTGAAGCCTGATTATACCTGCTTTCACAGCAAAGCGGCAGGGGCTAGAGACAGCCCCTCCCAGGCCAGAACTATGGGATATCATCCTGGCCGGTCACGTGGTAAGGCTGAGCGCAGAAGCTACTGAGTGCTGGGTAACTTGTTTCTCACAACTGTGGGAGCAATCGCTGGACAGATACCGCTGGCGTGATGCCAGAAGGCAGGTCCTGCCCATCTTTCTGACTGCTATTTAAGTGCTGAGCCAGGCCACCTCCTCCTGGTTTTCATTGGCCAGTGAAGGGGAAGTTTGCCACCCTGTTTGAGAATACAGAGCCCCACCTCTCTGCCAAAAGCAATAGGAGGATAGTGTGGTCGATGTCGGGGCTTCTGAGCATTTTCTGCTTGTCATACATTTTGCCAATATTTACTGATAATAGATTATAAAGACATTTATTGTAAGCAATCGGTTGTTGTACATGCCGTTTTGTCATTACTGAAGACACAAGCAAATTTGCATAATCATGAAAAAAATGTTTTAAAAGGAGCTTTTGGATTTTGAGTGTGCATATTTGTGTGTGTGTGTGTGCGTACGTGTGTGTGTGTGTGTGTGTGTGTGTGTGTCTGTGTGTCTGTGTGTCTGTGTCTGTGTCTGTGTGTCTGTGTGTCTGTGTCTGTGTCTGTGTGTCTGTGTGAAGTTCCTGTCCCACAGAATCTGTTCAGTGTTCAGCGGTTACAACCACCTGTACAAGATCAGGCCCATCAGCATCCACCAGAAGGAAGAGGGAGGGACTACAGTTGAAAGGGGGAGGGTCTCGTGGGCATCAGCACTTCTGAGGTAGCTAAAGGTTGCTGGAGAAGGCGTCTTTCAGTAGTAACACTGATCAGTTACCTATCACATGCCTGCAAACAGCCCCTCATCCGGGCTCCTAGAGGCAACTTAAGGAAAGTCATTGGGTCATTAACAAAGGCACCCGGAGAGACAGCTCAGTGGTTAAGTGAGTTTACTTCCCTCACAGAGAACCTTGGCGCAGTTCCCAGAACCCACATCAGGTAGCTCACAACCACCTGTAACTCCAGCTCCCGGGATAGCCTTAGCCTCCTTCCAGCAGGTTCTGCGTGGGTGTACTTGTGTTCCGTCTATTTGACCAGCATTGGTCCTCCTTAAAACAAGGCAGGTGGATTTCTGAGTTCGAGGCCAGCCTGGTCTACAAAGTGAGTTCCAGGACAGCCAGGGCTATACAGAGAAACCCTGTCTTGAAAAACCT
>NC_034612.1:32427988-32458607 GCF_900095145.1 Mus pahari
ACACTGTAGCTGTACAGATGGTTGTGAGCCTTCATGTAGCTGTTGGGAATTGAATTTTAGACCTCTGCTCGCTCTGGTCAACGCAACTCGCTTAGTCCCTACTTGCTCAGGCACAAAGATTTATTTATTATTATACATAAGTACACTGTAACTGACTTCAGACACACCAGAAGAGGGCGTCAGATTCCATTACAGATGGTTGTGAGCCACCATGTGGTTGCTGGGATTTGAACTCAGGACCTTCGGAAGAGCAGTCAGTGTTCTTACCCTCTGAGTCATCTCGCCAGCCTTTCTTTATTTTCTTGAGAGGAAAATTTCTCATTCTCACCAAACATCTACTCCCACAGAATACAAACATCACCTTCCTGGGGCTTAAGTAAAGCTTTTATTTCATCTAGTTGGCAGATGTCTTCAATTCCCAGCTGGCTCCCTTACAAACAGCCCAGAGGCAGAATGTCAAAGCTATGCCACACCCTCAACCAGCCAGTCCCTGCAAAGCCAGTGGAGGAGCTGGGAGCCGGGAAGAGAGAAAGCATTTGGCCCTGGCCTCCTCTCCAGATATAAAAATGACACACCTTCCCACCAGTACTACCCCTCCCCCGAAACCGCACCTCTCCCACCCACGCCCATGCCTCCTACACACACACACACACACACACACACACACACACACACACACACCCGCCCCTGAGCCTTCCCCCACTGCCTCCCGACCATTTGCTTTTCCACCCATATAATCACAAAACTCTGTGATTATAAAATCAATAAAACGCTTGGCTCATACGCATGAGGGCCTGATCTTCTCCAGGGCCCATGTTTAAAAGGCCGGCATAGTGGAGCTGGGGAGGTGGAGGCAGGAACCCCCCTGGTGGTCACTGGCCTGAGGCACTTGTAGCTCCCTGCTAGGAAGAGACCCTGCCTCAAAATGTAGCAGGTGGTTCCTGAAGATGAGCACTCAGGATTGTCCTCTCATCTAAACACACACACACACACACACACACAGGTGGACTGGTATGCACACACATATGCACAGAGCACGAGAAAGAGAATGTGCCGAGTTTACACAGCATCTAATCCCTCCTAAGCACTTTCTCACGAATAGCTAATCTGACCCTCCCCACACCCCTGCCAGGTCTTCAGGCAGGCCTGAGGAGCCTAGAAGATCCTGGTTAAGCCCTCCAAGTCAGGGCAAGACTGAACCTACTCTGCCAAGACTGGAACCCCAGAGGAGCTGAGACCTCCCCAGCCGGGGGATAACTTTAAGAAGCCAGGCATGCGCATCAAAGCTGCTGGTGTCTGCTGGGTTCAGAAGGATGGCTCCAGACAGAAGACAGCCCCATCCTAAACGCTGGACAGACAGATTGGCCCAACCCCACTGTTGGTATTCTATCTAAACTCCACCCCCACAGTTACTGGCAGCAGCCAGATATGCTCCTCCCCACAGTTACCTGGCAACAGCCAGGTAGGCTGCTTGGCCCCTCCTCCCTCTCTTACTCTCTTGCCTCTTTTGCTTCCTGCTTGCCCTCTCTCCCCATTCCCTTCCCCCCCCTCCACGTGGTCATAGCCAGCCTCTATTTCTCTGCTCTCTCCTCACTGCCTTTCTCTGCCTCTGATACTCTCTTAACTCCCCTCCCCATGCCCTAAATAAACTCTAGTCTATATTATACTGTCGTGTGACTGGTATCTCGGGGAAGGGATGCCTTGGCATGGGCCCGCCACCCAAATAGAAGATATTCTTATAGCTCTTTCTCTATTTATGATCACAACATCGATGCTATGACTTGCATGCGAGAGAACCCCTTTCTCTCTCTCTCTCTCTCTCTCTCTCTCTCTCTCTCTCTCTCTCTCTCTCTCTCTCTCCCTCCCTCTCTCTCAAGACTTGTGTGCCATATGCCCACAAGCGCATTGCTAGGATACCCACACACCTCCACCTCCACCACCACCACCACCCCACAACCACCACCCCTCAAGCTGTGACTTCCGGCTGCTGGTAGGAAGTCACACCTGCAGTGGCACAGAACCCCGAGCCTGACCCACCGGCTGCTGGGATCAAACCAACCACTCAGTTCCACAGTTTAGCCATTCAAAGGCTTGCCCAGAGGGGTCCTTTGCCTCAGTGACCGCTGACCAGCCCTTAGCATGATTCTGCTTCAACCCACTGGCCCCGGGGGCCATGACCTGTGGGACTCCAGCTGTGCACACCAGCCAGCCTCTGGCTCCACAGTTTAGCTATTCCCATGGCTTACACAACCTGTTAAAGTTACCTAAGATTCTCTTTCCTATCCTATCTTGATAGATTTTTACTACTGCTATTAAATTCTATTCAGTTATAACCAATTGATATAGCCCTCAATCATGTCAGAAGCCTGATAATTATTAAGTTTATGACACAGAATTCCCAAAAGCCTCTAATAGTTTCTCCCACATGGTCTCAGAAGATATGGACACAGCTACAGGATGCTGCCTGGATTGTGATATGATAATCACTGAAATACGCAGTGGACAAAACCGGATACCCTGAGTCAAATGACTTAGCTAAACCAAGGTAAGCCATTTCTCATGTCATGCATATCAATTCCACAGAGAAAAGGCCCTGCGTCTTCTGGAAGACAGAATGACAGCCCAAGTTGCCATAGAGACCATGGAGACCACAGAGAACTGTTGGCTAGTGGACTCTGTCATTTTTTAGATAATATAACTGCTAAATTATTGTTTATTCCCCAGACTTCTGACTACATAGACAGCTAAGACAGCAGCTAGAAAAAACGTTCACAGATGTAATCTGTTACCTCTTTACTAAACTCAGTTTCCATTAATCAAATGCTTCATATTTCCTCTTCTTGCTATGCCACTGTCCTACCATTATCTGAGTTCATATAAACTTGCCTAACGCTAATAAAACATTCCACTACACAATCCAACTTTCAAATCTTGTTCCTTCTGCTCCACAAAAGGCTCATCTTAGAGACTGTTCATGCTGCTAACTCATGTTGTTATCTCTTTTATAAACTATAAGCTACAGGAAACCCACTCAGATCTGCCTCTCATGGACCAAATAGACTCTGCCCAGATAAGTACATCTGCCCAAAGTTCCCACTTGCTACCTGTTCCAAAGGGTGGGATTCCTCTGGGTTTCAAATGTACATCTTAAAATTTTCCTTCTTTCTCCCAAACATACTTAATCTTATTCTCTACCTATAATAATGTGTTCCAATATCTTGTCAACTCCAGGCACTTGCTACATCCAGGACAGTGCCAGAGAAGCAACCTTCAGATGCTCTAATCCCCTCTCAGACACAGACACTTTTTACTGGGCCTGTTCCTTCTGGCCTCTCCTCAGATGGCTCCACAGACCCCGGACAGCAAGAAACAGCCAACTCTCCTAAGACTGGACAAACATCCCCATATCCATTCCTCTAGGTTCTCCAGACACACACCGCCTCAGTATCAGCATGAAGCAGCCAGATATCATGATGACCCTATTCCTGCTTCGCCATCACCTCTTTCTAAAGTTTTCTTTTTTTGACTAAACCAAAATGGAGGAATGTTGGTAAGCTTCTCCCGACAGTTACCTGGCAATAGCCAGGTAGGCCTGGCCCACTATAAAAGGGGCTGCTTGGCCCCTCCTCTCTCTTGCCTCTCGCTTGCCCTCTCCCCTCCACCATCCCCTTCCCCCCTCTCTCCACGTGGTCATGGCTGGCCTCTACTTCTCTACTCTCTCCTTCTCTCTGCCTCTGCTACCCTCTTAACTCCCCTCCCCATGCCCTGAATAAACTCTATTATACATTATATTGTCCTGTGACTGGTCCCTCAGGGGAAAGGGATGCCTTGGCATGGGCCCACTGAGGCATCCCCTTCACCCACACCCAGATAGAACATATTCTTTTTCTTTTTATGATCATTAACACCAACTGAATCCCCATGCATCTTGCAACCTCCAAATCTCAATCAAACTTGGTACCAATGCTAGGGAGAGAAAAATCCAATCAGATCAGGTATTCCCACTACCAAGTGTGCTGCAGCAAATCCCAGAATCTCGTGAGAGGCATCAGGTTGTGAGTGGGGAGCTCTGTCTGTGAAGGTCTCAAAACTCATGGCATCAAAGATGACCTTATCTCCAAAAACGGTGTGAAGCATTCCAGGCCTGGCCCCAACACCTTTGTAGTTATGAACCCAAACTTCTTAAATTACAAGGTTCAGCTTTAAAAAAAAAAAAAATTATTTATTTTATACATGAGTACACTTTTGCTCTTTTCAGACACACCAGAAGAGGGCATCAGATCCCATTACAGATGGTTGTGAGCCACCATGTGGTTGTGGGAATTGAACTCAGGACCTCTGGGAGAGCAGTCAGTGCTCTTAACCCCTGAGCCATCTCTCCAGGCCCAAAGTTCAGCTTGTTTTCTCTCTCTCTCTTTAAATTTTCAGGGGCGTGTGTGTGTGTGTGTGTGTGTGTGTGTGTGTGTGTGTGTGTATGTATTGTGCATGTTAGTATGCATTGTTCAGATGCACCGTTCTGTATTTTGTGACTGTATGCATGCGGAGTGCACATGCGTAGTTAGTTGCTCATGTGCATGGGCTGTCTAGGGTTACTAGTGCTGAAGTCATAGGGCTGATTTGGCTTCCATATCAGGAGTTACAGTCCAGTGAGGAAGGCCAAGGCAGACACTGGGGACGGGAGCTGATGCAGAGGCCGTGGAGGGGCGCTGCTTACTGGCTTGCTCCTCGAGTCTTGCTCAGCCTGCTTTCTTACAGAACCCATGACCACCAGCCCAGGGTTACACCCTGTTGTGAGCTGGGTCCTCCTCCATCAACCACTAATTAAGAAAATGCCCTTGGGCTGGAGAGATGGTTCAGCGGGGAAGGTCCTGAGTTCAGGTCCCAGCAACCACATAGTGGCTCACAACCACCCGTAGTGAGATCTGACGCCCTCTTCTGGTGTGTCTGAAGACAGCTATAGTGAACCTATTTATAATAATAAATCTTTGGTCCTGAGCAAGCGGGGCCTACCAGAGCGAACAGAGTTCCTAAAATTCAACTCCCAACAACCACATGAAGGCTCACAACCATCTGTACAGCTACAGTGTACTCATATACATAAAATAAAAAAATCTTAAATTAAAAAAATAGGAAAGATAAAAATGAAGAAAATGCCCAGGCTTGGCTACACCTTACAGAGATGTGATGCTACATTTTCTCCAGTGACTTTAAGCCGGGCGTGGTGGCGCATGGCACACACCTTTAATCCAGTGACTTTAGCATGTATCAAGTTGACATAAAACTAGCCAGCACCATCAGACGTGGTGGCACACACCTTTGATGCCAGTACTCAGGGGACAGAGGTGGGTGGATCTCTGTGAGTTCGAGGCCAGCCTGGTCTACAGAGTGAGTTCCAGGAGAGCCAGGGCTACACAGAGAAACACTGTCAAAAAAAAAAAAAAAAAAAAAAAAAGAATTGTCCTTTTTTTATAAAATTAACAACCTACACACAGTACAAATAATTTTAAGAACCATCACATTTTAAACAAATTACTTATGAACAATATAGTGAAATAATAGTCTAATAAAAAACTTTTTTAAAAAACTTAAATTTTTATCAATATGCAATAACTCAAAAAAAAACATTAAATTTTTATCAATTCCTGATCATAATCAATAACAACCTTCCGTCCTAGATGATAACTATAACACATCAAATGACCAAACCTATCCACCCCAACTTAAAGGGCCAGGATGATGGTCTTTGTAAAACTGCTTCCTGCTGAACTGGGGTGAAGAATTCCTTTATGGGCAAAAAAAAAAAGGTTAATTTTTTTTTTTTTTTTTTTTTTTTTTTAGGATAACTCTGTATAGCCCTGAAAAAAAAAAAGGCTCCACTGTAGACCAGGCTGGCCTCGAACTCAGAAATCCACCTGCCTCTGCCTCCCGAGTGCTGGGATTAAAGGCGTGCGCCACCACGCCCGGCTTTATAGCTAGCTTTTAAAAAATTAACCTTTGTCGGGCGTAGTGGTGCACGCCTTTAATCCCAGCACTTGGGAGGCAGAGGCAGGTGGATTTCTGAGTTCGAGGCCAGCCTGGTCTACAGAGTGAGTTCCAGGACAGCCAAGGCTATACAGAGAAACCCTGTCTCGAAAAACCAAAAAAAAAAAAAAAAAAAAGCTAGCTATAGCATTTTGTTGCCCAGTCTCTGTGTTTATCGGGTCTCTATATTGCTGTCCAGTCTCTGTGTGATCGATCATTAAAACCCTGACTTGAAAACGCAAATCACCAGTCGGCAGCCCCTGAGTGTGCATGCACATGGGGTCCAGGGCTGATGGAAGGAAAGGCCCTCCATCCATCATCCTCTCATCTACCTGTCCTGTGAGGCAGGGACTCACTCAGACCCAGAGCTCACTCCCATGGCTACTCCCCGAGACTAGGCTCTGGAATCTCCTGTCTTCACCTTGTTAGACTAGGTTATAGATGGACCATCAAACTCACTGGGATTTTATGTGGGCTCTGAGCTCCAGTTCTCAAACACTTAGAGCAAGGGCTTTAACCACTGGGCAATCTCTCCAGTCTGAGGGATTCTGCCTCCAAAGCCAATAGCATTTGGGCACTGAAGAGAGGAGCTCAAGCTTGAGTTCTGCAATTGTTCTGTACTTAGGCAAGCTGTTTACCTTTGGCTTCGGTTTGTTCCTAAAATATCTCTAAATGATGGTGCTAATGATGACGTCAACAATGGGGGCAGGGGAGGCCATGTGAAGACTCTATGACTCAACTCCACATTCTGAGAACCATTATCAATTTTGTTATTATTGTTGTTGACTCAGCACTGGAAATCGAAAGTAGGGACCCACCACACATGCTAGACAGGTGCTCTACCACTGAACCACACCCCAGCCCCTCACTGGGAGATACAAGGCAGGGGCTCTACCTCTGAGCCACACCCCAGCCCCTCACTGGGGGATTCTAGGCAGGGGCTCTACCTCTGAGCCACACCCCAGCCCCTCACTGGGGGATTCTAGGCAGGGGCTCTACCAATGAGCCACACCCCAAGTCCCTCACTGGGGACTCTACGCAGGGGCTTTACCACTGAGCCACACCCCAGCCCCTCATTGGGAGATTCTAGGCAGGGACTCTACCACTGAATCACAACCTCTAACATTTGGCATTCTCATTCTTCATGATTAGTTGATTTAACCCCTAGATGAAAAAAAAAAAAAAACTCTAATTAAGCAAGCAGTGCTGATGCTAGCCAGTTCCATTTAGAATCAAGTGACAGGCAGATGTGAAATGTTTGACTCAGCCCCACAACCTCACTCTGCCACTCCTGCCTTGATTGGTATCTGGGGACACCAAGTTCTTTCTAAGCAAGTTCTGGAAGCCTTACCACTCGCACCTGTGGGGAGTGGACTGTGCCACCAGACGGAAGAACTGGTTAGGTAGTAGCAAAGTTCAGAAGCCCAGTAAAACTCATCATCCAGAACGTCGTAAGTGTGGACTAGCTCCCGACCAGATTCTTGTTCTGGAATCCCACCCTGCATCCCCAACAGCATCTAGGTACACAGGAAGATGCTCTTCCATCCAACCGCTGCCACCACTACCTTCTCTTGGGCTTTGCCGTGCGTTGTCTAGCAACTCATGAAGGCTCCACCCCTCTGGGCGGGGCAAGAGCGAACATAAGCCTTGTGATCCTGAGATCCCATAGAATCTGGTCACATGACTTTTCCCTCTCCTGCACAAAGGATATGGGAATCCTCAACAGATATTTCAGTCTCTCTCTCTCTCTCTCTCTCTCCCTCTCTCTCTCCCTCTCTCTCTCTCTCTCTCTCTCTCTCTCTCTCTCTCTCTCCCTCTCCCTCTCCCTCTCCCTACCTCTGTCTCTCTCTCTCTCTCTCTCCCTCTCTCTCTCCCTCTCCCTCTCCCTCTCCCTCTCCCTCTCCTCTCCCTCTCCTCTCTTTGTATGTACACCCTTTCTCTCTTTCCCCATGGTGACTTCTCTGGCCTCGGTTGGTGGGGCCAGAGAAATCACCTGAGAGCAACTTCCCAATAAACCTGCATTTAATGTATAATCTGGCCTGAATCAGCTCATTTCATCACCGATGAAATAACTTATCAGTTCTCAACCTTCCTAATGCTGTGACCCTTTAGTACAGTTCTCATGTCATGGTGAACCCCCACCCACAACCATAAAATTATTTTTATTACTACTTCATAACTGTAATTTTGCTACTGTTGTGAATCATAATAAAATATCTGTGTTTTCTTTGGTAAACCCCATGAAAGGGTGATTTAACTTCTATGGTGGTTTAAATGTGCTTGACCCAGGGAGTGGCACTCTTGGGAGGTATGGCCTTGTTGGAGGAAGTGTGTCACTGTGGAGGTGGGCTTTGAGACCCTCCTCCTAGCTGCCTGGAAGACAGAACTCTTCTGTTTGCTTTCAGAACAAGACGTAAAAGTCTCAGCAGCTTCTCCAGTATCCCGCCTGCCTGGATGCTGCCGTGCTTCCTGCCTTGATAATGGACTGAACCTCTGAACCTGTCATCCAGCCCCAATTAAGTGTTGTCCCTTATAAGAGTTGACTTGGTCACGGTGTCTGTTCACAGCAATGGAAACCTAACTACAGCAACCTCCAGGGGGTTGAGACCTCTGGTTGAGACCCTGGAAAAAGAGCCTCTATGAGGGAACTACCTAGATCGAGTGGGCTTGTGGACATGTTCGTGGTGATTCGCCTTTTTAGTTGTTGTTGATGTTATTAAAGATTTTTATTTTTCGATGTGTGTGTATCCATGTGTGGGTTTCTGCACCTGGGTGCACCTGAGGAGGGCAGAAGAGGGTAAGCTGGAGGTGCAGGCAATTGTCAGCCATCTGACATAGGTCCTGGGAACAAAATTCAGGTTCTCCGGAAGAGCAGTGTGTGCTCTTAACCACTGCTCATCTTTCCAGCCCCAGCTGTCTGAATCATGTGGGCGGCACCATTCCCTAGACAGGTCCCGAGCTATATGAGAATAGATTGCACCGAGTACAAACAAGCAAGTATACAATCATATCACTCTGCTCTGAACTACAGGTGGGATGTAACTAGATGTTTTAAGTTCCTGCTTTTTGATTTAAGTACCTGCTGTGATGGACTGTAACCTGCAATCATGAGCTTATCCCATTATCCTTTAAATTGCTTTCTTATCAAAATATTTTTTCAAAGTAACAGAACTGAAAGTAGATCACCATGATCAGATTGAGTTCAAGAACCCTGTTGTAGCCAAATTTGGGCTATTTTATTGGGTTCTTTTCCATACCACCCTTCTCAACTCTTATCCCTTCCAACCTCCCAACAGTAGGTAGGTGGGGAAGATGGTTAGAAGGGAAAGGGGGTGTCGACCTTGTCAGATTAGTCTAATCTGCTGATTAGGGATATTGAGTTCTTTGGGGCAAGCCCAATTTCTTCTACTTACCAAACAACAACCAGCAGCAACCAAACAGAATCTAGTAAAGAGCTAACAACAACAGCAGCAGCAACAACAACAACAGAAGCAGCAACAACAGCAGCAGCAACAACAGTAACCCTAATAAAGCTCCTCTCTCTCTCTCTCTCTCTCTCTCTCTCTCTCTCTCTCTCTCTCTCTCTCCCCCACACACACACACACACACACACACGATGTTCAGAGGGACTTTGTTCATAATAGTCAAAAACTAGAAATGACCCATTAAAATTGTACCATCAGACCACAAATGAATGCTAGTTAGTCCTGGAAAGAACAGACCGATATACATAATAACTTGGACAGTTGACAGGGGATTATACAGACGGCAGAGAAAGCCTGTCTCGAAGGGTTACACTCTACATTATTGCATTTATATAACATTCTTTAAATGGCAAAATTGTGAGAATGGAAAATCGATTGAAGGTCTGAAGGGTGAGGGATTGAGAGGGGAAGTCTGTGGAGTCATAATGGAACAGCATGAAGTTGAATCTTGTGGTACTGGTGAGACAGGCTGACTCCGTGACAGGCTTCAAATCTGCAGTTCAGGAGACGAGGCCTAGATCTTTGTTTCCAAGGACTGGGCAATTCCAGGCAAGTCCAGGCCTCAGGAGCCGCCCCTCCACCCAGCCTGAAGCAAGGTCAGCGACTGCTCCCAGGCCCCCACCCCCACATCCCAGCAACGGTTCGGGAATGTCCCTAGGGAACAGATTACGAGAGAGGTCACCCACCCTTCCCCAGAATCCCCATAATGTGCTTTAAATCGGACCTGCAAGCTCACTTCAGGGTCTCTTTGTAGATGGTAGATCCCAGCATGCTGGACTTCTGCAGAATAAAACACTCTTTGCATTTACATACTATTTGCGTTGGCATTTTGTCTAGGCTCCACCCCACAGTTACCTGGCAACAGCCAGGTGTGCCTGACTCACTGTAAAAGGGGCTGCTTGCCCCCTCCTCTCTCTCTTGCCTTCTTGGTCTTGCTCTCCCCTCTTGCTCCTGCTCCCCCTACCCCCTACCCCCATTCCCCTCCCCCATCTCTCTCCACATATTCATGACCAGCCTCCACTTCTCTACTCCTTTACTATCTCTCTGCCTTTCTCTGTCTCTACTCCCTCAATTCCCCTCCCCATGCGCTGAACAAACTATTCTAGATTATACCCTGATCCCTCAGAGGAAAGGGATGCCTCAGCATGGGCCTGCAGAGGCATCCCCGTCCCCCACACCTGACTGCACATCCACCAAACAGATTCCCTCTCCTCTTATCTTTTTATAAAACATGATAATTTAAGTCTGGGGTATCGTTCTTTGGTGAATCACAGACCCTTGCACTGGTAATTTCTGTACCTTTTGGGTGTGGGGGCTTTTTGTTTTATTTTGATTTTTATACACTTCTGGGATAGAATTCAGGGTCTCATGCATGCTAGGCAGGGGCTGTACCACTGAGCCACGCCCCAGCCCCTCACTGGGGGATTCTAGGCAGGGGCTGTACCACTGAGCCACGCCCCAGTCCCTCACTGGGGGACTCTAGACAAGCAATGCACTTGCTGAGCCACCTAGGGGGGATGATTTTGTGCACTCTGTATTTGGATGCTGATTTCTGTGCCCAGGGATCTGGTTGCAGCCTGGATACTGGCATGATCATGATTATTGGAGCATCTCCTGTCTCAATAATACATAAAGATTTTTTCCATCATCTCTAACTGGTTAATAAAATGCTGATCAACCAATAGCTGGGCAGGAGGAGGGGAGGAAAGACAGGACTTCCGATCCCAATTTGGGGTTCCCATGGAGTAGAAGGACAGAGAGAGGAGAGGAGCAGGAACCCCCAGGGCGAGACAAGATGGCAAGCAATGGGACACATGACTGGCAAGCAATGGGACACATGACTGGCAAGTCGGCCGGGCCAGCATGGTCAGGGTAGAATAGACGACCCAGTTACAGTGCTTGCAGCTTGTTAATGACTATAAGGTCTTTGTATTGTTTATTTGGGAACAAGGTGGGGAGGGGGCAGGGAATCGCCTCAGCCTAACAATTACAGAGCCACACCCCTAGCTTTGGTAAGCTCTGATTGGTCCTCTGTTGTAGAAATGTTTAATCCCAAACTGAGGGGGGGGGGGATGTTCCACCTACCTTGACCCTTTAGTTCCCGGGGAAAGACACACACACACAGCCTTTATATTTACAATAAGCCTTAAATAGCACAAGAGCTGGGCAGGTATCTATACCCTATGTTATTGATGACACCAAGTTCTTCCTTACTACGCTTCATCTGGGCTGCTCTTTACTCCCATGGGCCACCCCTCAGGGCCATGTTTTCTATGGCTCACCCAGCTCATGCAGGGCCACGTTTTCTATGTCTCACCGAGCTCATGCAGGGCCACATTTCTATGGCTCACCGAGCTCATGGCGGCTTTTCCTTCTGCCTCCCACACCTTCTTTCTCTCCTCATGGTTCTCCTCTGACCCCAAGCCCGGGAACCCTAAACTACCTATGTCTCTTCTGCCCCACTATTGGCTGTTGGCATCTTTATTTACCAATCAAAAACAACTTGGGGGCAGGGTCCCTAGGGGCTACATGCAGACTCTAGGTCTTGGGGTCCCACACGTAGCGTTACAATAGCTAATAAGACCAAACCTCAATAGTCCCCCACATGTCCCAAGACCAGGACAAGAACGGCTAAGAAAGGAAGTCCTTGCTAGCAGCAGGAATGGCCCGTGGCCTAGTACAGGGAAAGGCGGAGCTCCTTGTAAGCACTACAATGACCCAGAGCACAAGGTCATCCAATACACCCCCCATTAAGGCTGGTGGAAGCCATGCAAATCAGTACAATATAAACACATAGTAGGACAATACAATGGCAATCTCTGTCTGGTACAAAGCCAGGCAGCAAAACGGCTTTGTAAAGACAGGACACTTGGAGGTCACCCTTGACGACATCTTTTCCATATTTGCAATGAAGGTGTCACTGAGACTTCATACACGACCAATTCCAAATAACAGTGAGGGCCATGGCTTGATGAGGGGGCGTGGCTTGTAGGAGATGGGCAGTTGTGTCCCCCTGGCTCTGGTCGACAATGATCAGCACTTGTGCTGGATTCCTCGTCCTTTCTAGTCTGTCTGACTTGCTTTATCCTAATTGTTCTGTAGTAGGTTCCACTGCTCACGAAAGGCATAGGCTAGTGGTTCCTGGCCAGCACCAACTAGTAGGAAGACCCCCACACCCCCAGACCCCAGCCCCTCCTCCCCGCCCCCTACTCCCACCCCTTCTACTCCCCAGACTTTGATTCTCACTGCTCACTTTCTAGCTCCCCAAGCACTTGTACCTGAGTACCTGTACGGGGCCCTAGACCTTCGGGTAGGTACTGCATGATACAAAGAAGGAGCCTTGCTAACCCCACTCCCTACTGGAAGTAAACAGAGAAGTGGCAGCTAGGCAAGGAATGATGTTGCCCGAGACCCTCCTGGACCCCCCTGGATGCTTATTTGAAGGCTAGGACTGCAGCAGCCTTCATAACCAATGTGAAGACAGAAGTCACACACTGAGTACTTCAACTGAGACAGAGGCACTTGCCTAACGTGTCTGTGGCCTTGAAGAGAGAGATGGGCACACACAGAGAGGGAGATAGACAAAGCTATCGTATTTCAAGAGTTAAGAAGCAGGAGCTGGAGAGATGGCTCAGCAGTTAAGAGCACACACCGCTCTTGTAGAAGACCCAAGTTTGACCTCCAGCACCCATGTTGGGAAGATCACAAGTGCCTGAAACTCCAGATCCCAGGGGTCCAACACTCCTCTTCTGGCTTCTGTGCACACCCCCAAGAATATGCACATACCCACATATATACCAATAAAAAATTTAATATTAAAGAGTTTATCCAAAACAGGGGTTAGGGGCTGGTGAGATAGCTCAGTAGGTAAGAGCACCCGACTCCTCTTCCGAAGGTCCAGAGTTCAAATCCCATCAGTAACAAGATCTGACGCCCTCTTCTGGAGTGTCTGAAGACAGCTGCAGTGTACTTACATATAATAATAATAAATAAATAAATCTTTAAAAAAACTTTTTCTCTTTTGAAATCCAGGCATGGTGGCATATGCCTGTACTCCTAGCCCTGAAGACATGGAGACAGGAGGATGAGAAGTTCAAGGTAGTCCTCAGGCACATGGCATATTTGAGGGCCACCTAGGATATATAGGACCCTGCAGGAAAAGGAAAGGAAAAGAAAGCTTTTTTGGAGACAAGAGCTGCTATTCAGCCCAGTCTTGGCCTCTGACTCAGGATTTTCCTCTCTCTGTCTCCTTCAAGCGTATCACTATACTAAGCTAAAATATCCTAATTTTATTTTATGTGTATGGATGTTTTTTTTGCATGTGTGTATATGCATAGAGGTCAGAAGAAGACATCAAGTTCCCTAAAACCCAAGTTAGTATGATTGTAAGCCACCATGTGGATGCTGGGAATCAAACCTGGATCCTTTGCAAGAGCAGCGAGCATACTTAACTGCTGAGCTATCTCTCCAGCCCAAACAAAACAAAGCAAAACAAACAAACAAAAAAAGCAGGTCCTAGTGGCCCAAACTGTCATCCCAGATTTTCAGGAGACTGGAATAGAAGAATCCCAAGTTAAATGCCTACTTGGGCTACAAAGTGAGTTCAAGGCCAGCCCAGACTGCTTAGTGAGACCTTGTCTCAAAATAAAAAGTAAAAAGAGGGTTAGGAATATAGCTCAATGATAGAGAACTTTCTTAGAATCCCCCTGTGAGGAGCTGGGGGTGTGGCTCAGTGGTAGAGTACAGCCGCCTGTGGCCACACTAACTGGGTTCCTGAGTGGGAGGCAGGAGCTGTATAGGAGGAAAACGGCAAGTGAAATGATGGAAGCCAAGACATAATTTTCTGTTCAAGGCTCCAAAGTTTACTAAGAGTCTGTGTTTATAAAGTGGGGAGGCCCATCCCCCACCGATCCACTCTTGGTGCCTGTAGAGAGCCTGTAGGCAGATCTTCAGGATGCTGTCTCCTGGAATATCTCAAGGGCCTCAGCAGGTAGCAGTGTCTTGGAGAAGAGCTGGCAGGTGACAGAACAATAGAGCCAACAATAGAGCCATCTAGGTCGGAAGGCTCCATTCCAGGTGGTCTCATGCTCAGTGGCAACAAGGTCAAAGTCAGCCTGCTTCAAGTCTGGGGGAGGGAACAGTAGAGCCCCTGCCTAGAATCCCCCAGTGAGGGGCTGGGGTGTGGCTCAGTGATAGAACTCTTGCCTAGAATCCCCCAGTGAGGGGCTGGGGTGTGGCTCAGTGGTAGAGCCCCTGCCTAGAATCCCCCAGTGAGGGGCTGGGGTGTGGCTCAGTGGTAGAGCCCCTGCCTAGAATCCCCCAGTGAGGGGCTGGGGTGTGGTTCCGTGAGTGTTTGCCTAGTATGTGTGAGGCTCTGGGTTCCACTCCTAATGCCACAAAGAAAGAAAGGAAAGAGGGAGGGAGAGAGGGAGGGAGAGAGGTTCTGGAATTTCAGATAGGTAATGATGCTAGGCTAGCATGTCTCTCCTTTGAAAGAATTCAAGTGTCCGAGTCCAGAAGAGACCTGGCCTGCAGTCTACCCAACAGTAACAACCCTCCTGAATCACACAGTGGCCAGTGTAATAATCCCTGATGTCAAAGAGTTGTGGGTCCCAAAGATGGAGAAGCCATTCATACAGAGATTGGCCAAAGTCATTAAGGTAACAAACCAAAGGATTGTGGGAGAACCGAGAATGACTGTCAAGATGACAGTGGACCACTGCAAAGATGGCTCCGTCAGTAAAGCCCTTGTCTCAAAAGTGTGGGGATCACATAAAGAGCTGGGTGATGGCTCAGCAGTTAAGAGCACTGACTGTTCTTCCAGAGGACCTGAGTTCAGTTCCCAGCAACCACATGGTGGCTCACAGCCATCTGTAATGGGATCAGATGCCCTCTACTGGTGTGTCTGAAGACAGCTACAATGTACTCACATAAATAACATAAATAAATCTTTAAAAAAAAAGAGCCCTGCGCCACTGCGTGTGCCTGTTATTCCAGTGATGGTGACTGGGAGGTGAAAACTAGCAGATCCCTGAAAGCTTGTGGGCCAGCTAGCCTGGCCTGTGTGGCAAAATTCGAGGCCACTAAGAGACCCTGTCCTACATATACAGTGGAAGATGCCTAAGGTAGTCCTCGGATCTCCACATGTGTGCTGGGCGGGCACACACACACAGGTCAGAGTTGACATCCTCCAGGAAGTGACACTGTAACAGGTGACAAGGACAGAGGTTTAGACGGAATGGTAGGGTGCTGTGAATGCCCCAGCAAATTTTTTTGTCTGTGTGATTTTTGGAGGCTCTTCAGCAGAGAATACATGTTCTTATCTCGGCCACAGAGCCGTGAATAGATTGCCCCAAAGGGAGAGATTCGAGACTAGGAGAGCAGCAACAATGTTTCTTGTAATCGCTCACTAGGATACCAGTGGCTTTCCAGTTCAAGAAATTGGGTCATTATGACAAACCACATTCTGGGGACTACACCAGGCAGGCCTGGATGAATAAAAGGAAGCTGAGAGACTGGGAAGGTGCCCAGTGGGCGAGAGCTCTTTCTGAACAAGCCCAAAGGCCTGAGTTCGAATCCCAGCATCCATGGAAGAAGCTGGAACACACACACACACACACACACACACACACATATATACACACACACACACACTGTGGACAGACAGAGACAGGCCAGAGCTTGCTGGCTGCCACCTAGCTCCAGGCTCAATGAGACAGTGTTTCAAGCAAACAGAGGAGGCGAGTGGAAGAGTGGGGGCATCTAGCATGCTTCTCTGGCCTTCCCATATGTATTTGGCCAAACACATGTGCACATATGCCATAAGTACTGCGATGATTTGAATGAAAATGGCCCCCATAGGCCCATAGGGAGTGACACTATCAGAGGTGTGGCCTCGTTGAGGAAGTGTGTCATTGGAGGGTGTTCTTCGAAGTCTCAAATGCTCAGGCCAGGCCCAGCGTCGTCTCACTCCCTTCCTCTGGATGCAGAGCTTTCAGCTACCTCTCCAGGACCATGCCTGTCTATGTGGCGCCATGCTTCCGGCCATGATGACAGTGGACTAAACCCCTGAATTTGTAAGCACCAGCACCAACTAAATGCTTTTGGTTTTAAGAGTTGCCATCGACATAGTGTCTCTTCAAGGCAATAAAACCCTCTAAAGACAAGTACTTACAACACACACATCAGGTAAGGTCAAAATGAGAAAGGAAGCTAATGAAAGATTGATGCTCTTAATCAAGTCGAGGACCTGGGACTGACTGGAGCCGGGGAAACGGGAGGAACGTGTCAGACAGAACCTCTGTGACATGGTTCCCAGCCACTTGGAACTCTGACCACAAAACTGAGGGAGAAGCAGGTGTCACGGCACACACCTGTTATCCGAGGGCTGGGGAGATGGAGGCAGGGTGACTGTGAGTTCAAGGCTAGTCTAGGCTACATAGCAATACCTTATTTCTAAAGTTAGAAATAGAGCTGGTGAGATGTTCAGCTCATAAAGGTGCTTACTTACCATGTCTAACAACTTTGCACATGGGGGGAGAGAGACCTGAGTCTCTCAGGTTGTTCTCTGACAGCCACATGTAGGTCATGGCACATGCTCTTGCTCTCTCTCTCTCTCTATCTCTCTCTCTCTCACACACACACGAGAGAGAGAGAGAGAGAGAGAGAGAGAGAGAGAGAGAGAGAGAGAGAGAGAGAGAGAGTATAAATACTGTAAATCCTCCAAAGTTCTTTAATTAAATGTTAAACAGAAATGGCGGCTTGGGGGGTGGGGGTGGGCAGGGATGTGGCTCAGTTGGTAGAGCGCTTGCCTAGCATGCACAAAGCCCCGGGTTCCATCCCCAGCACTGTGTAAAATCAGGTGTTATGATGGTGCATTCTTTAATCCCAACACTCACGAGATGAAGGCATGGGAATCTGTTCAAGGTCATCTTCAGCTACATCTCTAGTTTGAGGCCAGCCTGCTGCGCTACATGAGACTGTTTCTCAAAAATAGTAAATACGGGGCCAATAAAATAGTTAGGGAAAGGCACAAGGCATCTGTCACCAAGTTTGACAGCGTGCGTTCAATCCCTGGTGCCCACATGGAAGAGAGGACCAATTCCCACAAATTATCCTTAGACCTCCACACGTGCACCATGGCACATGCATTCAGGCATAAGCGCGCACACACACACTACATACATTCATGTGATAGATCCAGGAAGATGATTCAGTGGCACAAGTGTGAGGACCCAAGTTCAAATCCTCAGAGCTCACTTAAAAGCCAGATGTGGTAGCTTACATCTGAAATCCACATTGAGGGGGAGTGGGGTCTTACCTAGAGGATCCCTGGGGCTCAAAGGTCAGTCAGCCCAGCCTGCTTCACCAGTGAGAGGCCTGTCCTAGAGTTCCTATTGCTGCGATGAGACCCTGGCAACTCTTATAAAGAAAAACACTTACAATTTCAGAGGTTTAATCCATTATTATCATGGCAGGAAGTTGTAGAAAAAATAAACTGTGTCTGTATGGATGTGGCACCTGTCAATAATAAACTTGATGGCCTATAGCTTAAACAGAAAATAGGAGGTGATACATCCTGTAGGCAGAAAGGATTCTAGGATAGTGCCAGGCAGGAGATTCACCCAGGAAGACATGACGAGACAGCCACATGGTATCTGAGCACAAGTAACCAGCTCCATGGCAGAACGTAGATTAGAATAAATGGGTTATTCTAAGTTATGATCTAGTCGGAGGAGAGCCTAGCTATACAGCCAAGGTGCTTGTAAATGTATTTGGAGTCTGAGTCTTATTTCTGGGCGTATGGGGCTGGGAGGAAGAGCCAGGCCTAACTTCTACAGGAAGTGTGTCATCGGTGTGCCCACAGACACAGTGCTGGAGATGGAGCTAAGAGTTCTACATCCAGATCAGCAGACAGCAGGAAGAGACTGAGACACTTCCTCAAACAAGGCCACACCTCCTAAGGGCCTTTGGAGCCAATTTTATTCATATCACCACAAGACCCCACCAAGAGGATGAATGGCTTCTGAGAAAAGACACGCAAGATTGTCCTCTGGCCTCCATGTGTACATGCGCATTCACACATAAAAACACACACTTATGCACCTAAATACACGGGAAGGTATGCATGCACACATACACACTCTCGAGCATACACATGTGAGAGAGCGCATGCGCGTGTGTACACACACACACACACACACACACACACACATGCACAAACGCACACACATCTATCATTTAAGACCATCCTGCACCTGGAGCAATGGTCCAGTGGTTAAGAGTGCTTGTTGCTCTATTAGAGAACCCAGGCTCGATTCCCAGCATCTACAGCAGACAGCTCACAGTGATCTATCTGTAACTCTAGTCCAGAGAATCTGAACTCTGTCTATAAGCTAGTGGTTGTCTGTCTATAAGCTAATGGTTGTCTCCATCTGGCTGCAAAGCATAGTCAGGACCACAATGCCTCAGCCCTGTAGCTGAGTCTGCAGAAGCTTTACTTGCTCTGAAAGAGAGGGAGGGAGGGAGGGAGGGAGGGAGGGAAGGAGGGAGGGAGACTGTGAGACACTGGCTTGAGCATCTGACAATTCATCATAATCAAAGAGGACAACCTCTTCCGGCCTCCATGGACACCAAAAGCACAAATTCCACACATACATATACAGTTAAAAATAACTAAAAAAAAAAAAAAAAATGCCCCTCAGCCGAGGCATGACCCATGCCTAAAATCCCATCCCTGAAGGTACTGAGGAAGAAAAATTGGTGTGAGCTTGAGGCCAGCCTGAACTCCGGAGCAAGGCCTTGACATTAAAGAAAAAGATAAGAGGAAAAAGGAAACCTTCCTTAGATCTGCTCCCCACCCCTGCAGGTCATTCTTAATGGTGACCTCACATATCTGAGCAATGCTTAGTCACCATTTGTTTTCTGCATTGATTCTGTGTCCCTAGCACTTAGCAAGCTGCCTGTCACACAACAGGAGGCGATCGATACGTGTTGATCCCCGTTGATCAGATGATTAAATGAGTGTTCTCCCTCTCCAGCCCGCAAACACATCCATCCGAGCTGTGCTTACAGAATCCCTCAAGACAAGCCCTGCCCTGGATCTTCCTTCTGTTTACCGGGAAGCAGGAGGTCAGGCCAGCGGCCTAGGGGACTGCAGTTGGCTGGGGTGGGACTCAGAAAGGAGCTGCTGAGGGGTCCCGCTTTGCTCTCTCCCCGACACCGGAGACTTCAGAGCAAGCAAAGCTGACACAGACAGACTCAGCGAGGCATTGTGGTCCTGATCGTGCTGTGGATCTGGATGGAGACAACCATTAGCTTATAGACAGACAACCACTAGCTTATAGCTAATCTCTCTTCACTTGCAGTAGCAAAAAGAAGGGAGACACCAGTTCCCCAAACCACCAGGGACTGAAGCTCAGGTGCCCACTCATGGCTAGTCTCATGTGCTAACAGCTGAGGAGAGACCCAGGCTAAGTCAGTGGAAAGTCTCACCCACTGTGCAGGAAGCAAGCATTGGATCCTGTATCATGTGGATCCCAGTGCAAGACTTCAGCAGATTTCTGTATGTCGCTGATGTGGCTTGTGTAATGCTGTGGTAGGGTCTTGATGGCCAAAATGTTGTTCTGATTAGCTTCAGTCGTCAACTTGACACAGTCCAGAGTAATCTGAGGGAGTCTAAACTGAGGGGTTGCCTAAATCAGACTGACTGGTAGACATGTTTATGAGACATTTCTTTTTATTGCTATCTGATATAGGAGAGTCCAGCCCACTGTGGTCAGGCTCACCCCCAGACAGGCGGGCCTGGGCTGTATAAGAAAGGTAGCTGAGCAGGGAGGTAGTGATGCACACCTTTAATCCCAATACTCGGGAAGCAGGGGCAGGTGGATCTCTGAGTTCAAGGACAGCCTGGTCTACAGAGTGAGTTCTAGGATAGCCAGGACTACACAAAGAAACCTTGTCAGAAGGAGGAAGGAGAGGTGGAGGAGGGAAAGGAGGAGGAGGAGGAAGAGGAGGAGAGAAGAAAAGTAGCTGAATGTGACCCTAGGTCTAGGCTAGTGAGCAAGTTCCTCCAGGGTTTGTGCTCCAAGGTCCTTCCTTACTGGAATTCTGCCCTGCGTTAGTTCTTGCCCTAGCTCTCCTCACTAATGGACTAATACCTTTAAGATGAAATAAGCCCTCTCCTCCCAAGTTTCATTGATTACAGGTATTTATCACAGCAACATAAATCAAACTAGGGCAGTTGTCCAAGGACCAGGAACCTTAGCATCTATGCAGCAGCAGCAGCAGCAGCAACATCTGTACCAGCATCAGTATCACCATCACTCTCAAGATCAGGATAAGTACCAGCATCATGACCACCAGCACCAGCATCAGGACCTGCACCAGCATCAGGATTAGAACAACCACTGGCATCAGCATCGGGACCAAGATAAGTACCGGCATCAGGACCAGCACCAGCATCAGAACAAGTACCAGCAGCAGGACCAACACCAGCATCACATCAGGACCACCACCAGCATCAGGACCAGTACCAGCATCAGGATCAGCATCAGCTTCAGGACAGCCATCAGCATCAGCATCAGTATCAGTATCAGTGCTGGCACCAGCACTGGAAGATACTTAGTATTCTATATGCACAATGTGTCATTCAGGCAACACCAGTAACATCAGAGCTCTTGCTAAAAATGCAGTCTCCAACTTGGCAAAGTGGCTCACGCCTGTGATCTGAGCACTCGAAAGGAGGGAAGGATCAAAAGTTCAAGGGCACCCTAAGCTACATAGTGAATTTGAGGTCAGCCTTATTACATAAGACCCTGACTAAAGTAAAAGAATAAGATGAGAAGGTTTGGCGAGGTGAGCCTACTTACAGTCCATGTTTCCCATCCTTTAGAATGGGAAACACACACATAGAACACAGTTCTGAACCCAGCCACACATCCCCACCGCCATCCCTCTGCAGGGATGCTGGTAGCCATAGCTTTCTTCTCAGGAGCTCCCCTGCTTATGAAGGCAGCTGTGTGTGTCTCACTGTTTTCACAGATGCCTCTGCAGCCAAAGAAAACCTGTCTCTGGATTTCTTGCCACACATTCTTCAGATGCCTTCACTGTCTTGGTCAAATCTCCTAGCCTCTAGATTTCTCCCTGCAACATATAGCCCAAAAATACGACATCAAGATGATTCAAGTATTTATGCATCCAAGCTAGTTATGGTGGAGCACATCTGTAATCCCAGCATGCGAGAGGCTGAAGGGAGACTCAGAGTTCAATGTCAGCTACTCAGCAATTCCTGTCTCTCCCTTTTTTTTTTTAAGATTTATTTATTTATTATATGTAAGTACATTGTAGCTGTCTTCAGACACTCCAGAAGAGGGCGTCAGATCTTGTTACGGATGGTTATGAGCCACCATGTGGTTGCTGGGATTTGAACTCCGGACCTTCGGAAGAGCAGTCGGGTGCTCTTACTCACTGAGCCATCTCACCAGCCCCAATTCCTGTCTTTTAAAGCAGGAATAACAAGAAGTATGGAGTCGTGAAAATGGCTGGGTAAAACAGGTCAGTAAGGTGTGGGCCATGGGAGCATAAGGACCTGAGTCCAGATTCTCTTGTCAGCTCCTCTTCCCCCCACCCCACCCCCCAAAAAAACCTGGATGCAATGGGGCGTAGCTGGAATTTCAGCACTGGGAAAGAGAGTCACTTAAGAGAAGGATCCTTAAGTGAGCCTAGCTGAATTCAAAGAGAGACAGTCTCAACGAATAAGGCGAAGAGTGATTGAGGAAGACATTAACATTGGCTTTAAGTCTACACTCACACACACACACACACACACACACACACACACATGAAAGCACACAGATGTGGACACATGCATACATTACACACAAAATGAAATAAAAATTGTAAACAACAACAATCTGGGATTTCTAAGGACAGTACCCTGGATGTCTTAGACACTCTTTCTTAAAGTTACAACGCGGGCCAGGGGCAAAGCTTGGTGGCACATGCCTTAAATCCCAGCACTTGGGAGACAGAGGCAGGCGGACCTCTGTGAATTTGAGGCCAGCCTGGTCTATGAGAGTTCCAGATCATCCAGGACTACTTAGTAAGATTATGTTTCAAACGGCAAATGAAAAAAAAATGAAAAAAAATAACAAAAAAAATTACAAACGAAATAAAAAAGTGGGCTGGGCTTCTTCTTACCCAACCTAAATTCTCAATCTCATTTTGAGAATGTGGGGGTCTTTTCACATCTACAAAGAAGAAAATAGATAATTCAGGAAGATTTGCACGGCTCAAAACGTGGCTGGACAAGAAGAATGCTTCCTCCTCCTCTGCATCCTCTCCCTCTTCCATTTTCTCCTTCTCTCTCCTTCTGCTCCACCTTCCCTTTTATCTGCCCAACCAGCAGCTCTCCTTTATTTTACAAATTAGGGTGGGAAGCAGGTTTACAAGAAATCACCTGAGTGCTGACTCATTCCTCGTTCACAACCACTCACAGGAGAATGGAATTAACTTCAAATATAATTAGCCCCAGGGCTATCTGTGGGGCAATGGGCTACAAGCAGACAGCCTGATTTCCAGTCGAGGCTAGATCTTGAACCCCGGGACCCGGTATTGATAATTCACTTACATGGGGACGGAAGCAGTTCTCTCACGTCTCCTGGACCCAGGCTCCTGTCAGAGTTACCACCCCTCACAACCCCCACAGGAGAGGCGTGGCTATCAGCCACTTAGGAATAGCACCAAACCCTCCCACATGCAAATAAGGTTTCTCCCAAACCCTCAGTCCAAGCCAATGAGAGGTGCCTGCTGTCAAACCCTGAATCACCCCCAGAACTGTATATAAAGCCATGCAGGGAATTAAAGGTATGTGAGAACTATTCCTTTGTCTGAGCCTTTTGTTCCAAGAGCTGTAACACTTGGGAAGAGTTCTTCTCTCCCGAAGAGCCACCTGAGGTCCCACCGCACTCCTCACTGGATTGTCTGGCTTTTTGCAGGCCCAGCCTGACCAGACTAAGTTCAGAGAGGCTCAGAGTTCCTGAGCGACCTGGAAGGCGTGGCAGACACTTTGTCTCCCTGCCTGCACTCCCTTTCGCTGGAGCCTCCCCACCCAGCCTGGACAGAGATTTCCGTGGAAACCCTCTGGTACCCAGGCCCACAGGTATCCACAACATACCACCATCAGAAGGCCTGGCCCAGATTTATGGTGGATCTTTCTTCTTCAAATAATCAGATCAAGAAAATCCCTCGCAGGAGTGCCAAGGAGCTCAGGTTTCGGTTGATTCTAGAAGTACTCAAGGTGACAACCAAGATTAGCCATCACAAGTCTACCCCTTGTCAACTCGACCCACAGTCACATCTCCCATGTGCTGATAGATTTCCAAATGGAAACAATAACCAGGTCATGATTCTGCCTAAGGTGACATACCTATCCCACATACAACTGCAAACACATTGTGTGTTCTAGAATAGGTGACGTTTGAGGAACGTTTAATCTTTTAGTATCTCATGACTGAAATATGATAACCACTGATACTTTCTCAACCAATGTAACATGATAGAGAAAAGAAAATGTAAATATTGGCTTAACATGTGTGATATGCACAAATACATTCGGGGTGTTCTATCATAGCCATTGGAAGCAAATTAAAACGTAGCTTCCTCGGCCACTTTCTACATTATTTACTGAGACAAGGTCTCTCACTTGAACCCAGAGCTTACTGGTTCAACTTAGCTTGCCAGCTTAGTACAGAACTCTGCATGTCGCCCAGACTCCGGGTATTGTTACTTGGTTTGCTTTGTTTTGAGGCAGGTTAGCACCACATAGCCCAGGCTGGCTTCTCTCCTCAGCCTCCAAAGTAGCTGGTATGAGGCATGCATTGTTGTTACGCCTGCCAGCCAAGTTGTGAGTCCTAGGATCCCACGGGAGCACTTCCTGGCTGTCACCCTGTTTCATATGACTTGTCCCCTTGCCAACAAAGCTCTGTACTTGGCGGAGTCCCAGCCTTCCTCATCATGCGTGTACCGCAAAGATCTTGTGTGACATGTTCAGCCAAACAAACAATTACAGGATCTCGGGCTTGCAAGCAATCTTCTTGCCATGGGAAAAAATGATTAGGTGACTAATATCACGTGACATCAGCCGATATGGAAACATCTTTTCTTTTCTCTTCTTTTCTGGTTTTTTGAGACAGAGTATCTCTGTGTGGCCTTGGGTGTCCTGGAATTTGCTCTGTAGACCTGGCTGGCCTCTGCCTCCAGAGTGCTGAGATTAAAGGCGTACCACCACCACTGCCCAGCTGAGCGGGAGACATCTTAATCAAAGCATCTTATTTGTGGAAAAACTTAAGTCTTTTTCCCCCTATCAATTCATTGTATGTTCAGAATTTCTAAAACTTATTTTGGGGGGCAAGAGAGATGGTCTGCTGTGGGAGGTAGAGGTCAACATTGCCTCTTGTTCCTAGAGCTTATCGGTCAGGTTGGACTAACCAACTGGCCAGTGAGCCACAGGAACCTGCCTGCCTCCTTTTGGGGGGACTGGGATTATGAGTGTGTACCATCATGCCTGGAATTTTTCTGTAGATTCCAGGATTAAATTCAGGTTCTCAGGGTTTACCAACTGAGCCATCTCCCTGGTCCAAACACTTACAGTGAGCCACTAGTAGGCCCTGTTCCTTTTGGTTTATTGGAAATGACATCACATGCACCCCAGGCTGACCTCACTAGATATGTATTCAAGGATGGCTGTGAACTGCTAATCCTCCTGCCTCTGCCTCCCAGGCATGCACCAGATCAAGCAGGATTGGAGATGGAACCCAGGGCGTTCTGCATGCTAGTCAAGCACTCTATCAACTGAGCTACAGCCACAACCTCAGTTTTTATCCTGATGCTTTTTGTCATTTGTCACGAGGCCACTTAGCCACCTGTGGATATGAGGTGTGCTTTGATCATTTGTCACAACTGAATACCTGACTTGTGACAGGCTTGGCAGAGGGAGGCAGAGAGTCCTCGTCAGCAAAACCCAACCCTGCTGAGGTCTGCTCCCCACCCCCAACCACCTCAGAGTGTGAACATGCACAGCATAGCTGTAGCCATTTTCTTCCATGCCTGCCAGCTATTCCATATTGCTGCTGTAATATGCCTGCCAGTCACTGCCACAGAAAAATAACTTGACTCAGAACAGGGTCATGCTGGCCACATCCCGTTAGGTTCTATATGTTCTGAGCTGTTTATCTTAGGAAATTCCACAAAGCTTCACATCAAATTAAAGGTCATTATGAACTGTTACGTCTAAAATGGCTTGAGCCAGAGATGACCAATGGGCAGCACTTCCTGTACCTGCTTATGAGCTCATTGTGGGTTGGGGGGGGGGTCCTTTATATGTTGACAGAACAAGATGTTTGGGGTCGTAGTTCAGATCATTCTGAGCTACTTCCATGATCTGATCGGTATTAGGGTTTGCATTCCATAAACCATCCCTGTCTAACTAAGACTGGTAATTATTGTGTGGTTTGTAGAGCAATTCTCAGATCACAACAAACCCAACCCATGGTTTGGAACCTGGCTCTCTGCCCGAGCCTCTAGATCCTCTCTGTAAAATAGGTCTAAGGGATGCTATAGAAAGCTCTGGGAATGTCTACAAAACTCCTTACATGTGCTCTGCAAGCTGCTGTTAAGAATACTGAGCCTGGGGCTGGAGAGATGGCTCAGCGGTTAAGAGCACTGAGTGCTCTTCCAGAGGTCCTGAGTTCAAATCCCATCAACCACATGGTGGCTCACAACCAACTGTAACAGGATCTGATGCCCTCTTCTGGTGTGTCTGAAGACAGCAACAGTGTACTCAGGCCTAAAATAAACAAATTGGAGGAGGAAGAAGAGGAGGAGGAGGAGGAGGAGACAATGATGATGATTATGATACAGGCTCTGTTATCATCCACTGTAGAGCGGATTCCTTGTGAAATCTACTATTCACTCCTCAAGCATTTACTGAGTGATGGAGGAAGCCAGGGCCTTCACATGCTGCTGCAAATATAACCATTAATAAGATAAATAAAGCCAGGTCCGATGGTGCAGGTCAGTCATCCCAGCTATTGGAGTGGTTGAGGCAGGAAGACTGAAAGTTTAAGTCCTGCTGTCCTATAGAGCAAGTTCAAAGCCCAGGCTGGGCATCTCAGTGAGATCTCGTCTCAAAACCAAAGCTGAGACAGGGGCTGGGGAGCTGGCTCGTTTAGGGAAACTCTTATTGCTCAAACATGAGGACCCCAGCCCCCATGTAAAACACAGCTGGACACTGGGGACAATGTGGAGGTCCCTAGGGCTCACTGGCCAGCCAGACAACCCAAACAGTGAGCCCCTGACTCAATGTTATCACACTGGGGCAGACTGCCACATGAGGCATGGCTCCCTGCCTTCACATCTCGCCACCACCCTCTTCCTCCCTCCGGTGCCCTTCCACTTGACTTTTTTTCCCTGTGCTTCAGACTCGAGAGGTGATCCCAGCCCTAGAGCTCTGTATATTGATTGTTTTCTCTCTCCATGGTAACCCCAAGGGAGAACCCCAGCCCTCCCTCAGCTGCCTCTTTGTGACACATGAACACTGGAGTCAGCGCGAAGGAACAGGCTCAGAAAATTCTTCACCATCTCCTGGATCAAGGTTAGATCACAGGTCAGTGAGACCTTCAACGGGCAGAGACACCAATGACCTGAGTCAAATTCCTGGGATCTACATGGTGGGAGGAGAGAACTGACTTGTCTGAGGTGTCCTCTGACCTCTATACATGCATTGTGATACATCTCTGTCCTCCCCCCCCACACACACACACACTCACAGGAAGTAGAATGGTAGGTATCAAGCTCTAGTAAAAGAAATGAGGCTGGGCACTGGTGGCACATGCCTTTAATCCCAGCACTTGGGAGGCAGATTTCTGAGTTCGAGGCCAACCTGGTCTACAAAGTGAGTTCCAGGACAGCCAGGGCTACACAAAGAAACCCTGTCTCAGAAAAAAAAAAAAAAAGTTTAAAGAGGTTGGCAAGATGGCTCAGCAGGTAAGAGCACCTTTGCTCTTCCAAAGGACCTGAGTTCAAATCCCAGCAACAACATGGTGGCTCACAACCACTCATAATGAGATCTGACACCCTCTTCTGGTGCGTCTGAAGTCAGCTACAGTGTACATATGTATAATAATAAATAGTCTTCTTTGCAATTAAAAACAAAACAAAACCATCCTTTATTCTAACAGTAGCCGCTTGCCATTTTTCTGTATTCATTAACAATGCCCTCTACCAGAGTAGAAAGAAAGTCCGTGCAGGGCAGACTCCTTACCTGTGTGGGTCACCTGCTTCCTTGCCAAATACCTAGTGTTTAGTAAGCAGGGACACGTGTTTATAAAATGGACACATAGCAAGAGAAGTCAGAGGATAGCTGCTTCCCCGGGCTAGTGTCAGGGACGAAAGAGACTTATCTAACAGGGTCTGAAACCTGGTGCTGGGTAGAGCTAGCAGGAGCCACAAAGGGACAGACCGATGTCCACTTAGCTCACAGAAAGGATGCATGGTGTCCTTTTCCCAGTACACAAGACCTAACCTGAGAAATGAAATACATGCAAGACACTTCCCAATGTCTCTTTTGCTATAGTCCAATCTAGCCTGTAACTTAGGGACCTTGTGCTTCCGTACCCCAAAGGCTGGGACTGCAGGCATGCACCACCTGGTTTATGCAGTCTTGGAGTGCAAACTTAAGACGCACTCTCTTCACTAAGCCACGGCCCGGACACCTTAACCGATTCTGAGCACAGTCTTGTGGCACAAAGCACATTCACCATGTTCAACCAACACCAACACCCAGTCCCAGAACTCCCAATGTCCCAAGAAGGTGCTCTGCAGGTGTTAAACTCATTTTTCTCCTCCCAAATCCCTGAGGTCTCTTTTCGACTTTCTGACTTTTACCATTCCAGGAACCTCACATAAGCAGGTTCTCACAGGATATGTCTGGTCTCGTCCTCCTGCCTCAGCATCCGGAGCTACTAGGTTACAGGTGTGTGTCACCTTTTTTTTGCACAACGCCCCCAAGGCTCATCGCATAATGTTAACGCCCTCCCACTTTTGAATAAAACACGTGTAATATGAGCGTCGTTCCTTATGCTGCACTGATCGGATTCTTCACTGTCCTCAGCTGCCAGTTCGCAGTGTCCACTGGAGACACTATGGTCAAAAAAGGTAAGCAGGATATTGACTTGTGCCCCTTCCGGGCCGCACTTCCCAGAAGAGTCACCGGCCCTGCGTGAGGACGCATTGGGCGGGGACAGGCACCGGCCGCTACCGAGCCTCTGCGCGTGCGCGCATGCAGCCGTCGGTGCGCATGTGCGGAGGCTCCGTTCCCCTGGGTCTGAATCCAGCGATCCGCGGTTTCGCTCCCACCGGGAGTTCTGTTTATAAACACACCGCGCGACCGGCGGCGAGGGGGCAACCCTAAGTCAGTGAGGTCGGAGGTCAGAGGTCAGTGGGCACCGGGTACCGGGGCGCAGACGGAGAGAACGGCTTCCGCCACCCACGCGGGCTGTGGGATGGCTGCCTGGGCGACCCTGCCACGGCCCCCGGACTGCCGGGCGCCACGTGGTGCGCACGTGGTCCCGCGCGGCGGCGCGCCCCTCCCCCACGGGATCCGCAGTGCCCCCTGGCGGCGCCTGCTGCCTTCCGCGCATGCTCGGAGGGCCGCATCGGGCGTCTTCCGGTGTCCCGGCTGAGCCTGCACGCCGTGGCCTGACCCGCGCGGGGAGAGGGAACAGTGGGCGGCGCCCACACGCGTGGCGGCTGCTGTGGGGTGGGCGGGGCCTCGGGGGCAAGACGTGACTTGCCAGGGATGGATGAGTGGATGGAGGGGCACGCATACTGCGGGTAGGGGTCCCGAAGGCCCAGGCCTATTCCACACTCAGGACACATTCAGTCATAAATGAACGGTTCAGAGAGGAAGTTATTAAAACATTACGGGCGCTTTATTATAGCACTTAGTCTTGGAGATCCTACTGAACACTCGAGCTGCTGTCCAGGCACCTAATACTGATTGTTAAATAGCCGGCTGGTTCTTAAGTTGCTGCCTTTGTAAACTTTGCTATTCTAGTATTTTAAACATTTATGAATCAATTATTGTGAAGGTCAAAAGACAACTTACTTGAGCCAGTTCTCTCCGTCTACCATGTAAGTCCGATCAGCAGGCACCTTTACCCACTTGCGCCTTCTCAGCGGCCCTTTGTACCCAGTTCTAGAAAGATTTAACGAGATAAGTGTTCTGGCTTGGTAATACACCTGCAATCCCAGCACGTGGGAGGCTGAGGCAGGAGGACACGAAGTACAAGGCTATCCTCAGCTACCCAGCAAGATATGAGACATGTCTCGAAATAAAATACACTCCCAGTTGCAACTTTTGTGGTCTGGCCTGAAGTGTGGGATAGTCCTGTGACATCCTTGTAACCAGAAAAGGGTCTGGTTGCTTGACCTTGACTGAGTCACGTGGAATGGGTGGACTGACCTCAGTCCCTGAGACTCAACTCTTGGCTGACCATCCCCAAACCATGGTGCTTGGACACAGGATCTTGCTATGTAGCCTAGGCTGGCCCCAGCCACACAATCCTCTTGCCCCTGCTCCCTAGCTACTGGAATGAGAGATATCTGCGGTCAGGCCCAGCTTCCCTTCATTAACTCCATCTAACTTTGTCACCAGTGTCTTGCTTACATCATGATTGGCGTACCCTGTCCTATAGCAGTTTTCTCCAGGAGGGAGGTAGAGGCTCAGGAGATTCCAGAGGTAAAACGGTGTCACATGTCTGGGAAGATGGCAAGTTAGAAGATTGTGAAAGGCCCTTCTTCAGCTTTATAGCATCAGGAAACAGCTGCTTGGGGAGGGGACTGGTCAGCTGAACGGCTGGATTTCTCAGAAGATGGGGCTGCTTGCTACTCATCTAGAAGGTCTGAGTGTTCAGTGATGGCATCTGTCCTGGAAGTGACCCCAATAAATAACTCATTGGAGCCGGGCGTGGTGGCGCACGCCTTTAATCCCAGCACTCGGGAGGCAGAGGCAGGCGGATTTCTGAGTTCGAGGCCAGCCTGGTCTACAGAGT
>NC_034612.1:32459009-32460289 GCF_900095145.1 Mus pahari
CCTGGAACTCACTTTGTAGACCAGGCTGGCCTCAAACTCAGAAATCCGCCTGCTTCTGCCTCCCAAGTGCTGGGATTAAAGGCGTGCGCCACCACACCCGGCCAGATTTTTTTAAAGGAGAAGTAAATGGACCAAGTTGGAAACAGAGCTGGTCAAACTCCCACACTGATCAGTATGCAAATTTTGGACTGAGGCGGTAGGTCAGTTAATAAAATGTTTACTTTACAAAGTTTAGGACCCCAGTTCAGTCCCCAAAACCCACCTTTAAAAAGCCTCCTAGTGTTGTGAATCATGGTTATAATTCCTCACTGGTCAACCTAGTATAATTGACAAGTTCCAGACCAACGAGAGACAGTCTCAGAATAAGAAGTGGACAGCACCTGAAAAAGTGCACGAGACATTCATTTGTATTACATGTGTGCTGGCTAGGCTGCAGGTAAGGGTTCTTAGAGATTGATGAGGAAGGGCCCGGCCCATTGTGGGTGGTGCTATCCTTGGGCTAGTGGTCTCAGGTTCTATAAGAAAGCAGGCTGAGTGGGACTGGTGAGATGGCTTAGTGGGTAAGAGCACCCGACTGCTCTTCCAAAGGTCTGGAGTTCAAATCCCAGCAACCACATGGTGGCTCACAACCATCCGTAACAAGATCTGACTCCCTCTTCTGGAGTGTCTGAAGACAGCTACAGTGTACTTACATATAATAAATAAATAAATCTTAAAAATAATCTTAAAAAATAAAATAAAAAGGAGAGACAAAGTACTTGGGTATTTTCCCCTTTTTGTTAACAGCAAGTATGCACCAAGACAGGAAGCTGGAAGCAACACATTCAAATTTTAGCAGTGTAGAACACTTGCCACAATATTTTCTAAATCCTACCCCACCCCTACATCCTCAGAACCAGAAATAGGGTTCAACAATGTGACAAGCCTGTAAGTGTTGGGTATCTGCGTGATAATTCCTGCATTTCTTCATTCCCTTTCCTAATGCTCCTGAATTTCTATGTTTAATTTTAAAAGTTAAAAACCTTTCAAATAAGTGGAAACAGTATCAAGTTTTTAAAGAAGATTGAACTATATGTGTGTAAAGTACTGCTGAATCTTTTTTTTTTTTTTTTTTTTTTTGGAGACAGGGTTTCTCTGTATAGCCCTGGCTGTCCCGGAACTCACTTTGTAGACCAGGCTGGCCTTGAACTCAGAAATCCGCCTGCCTCTGCCTCCCAAGTGCTGGGATTAAAGGCATGTGCCACCACCACCCGGTGTGCTTAATCTTTTAAAGGAAAATG
>NC_034612.1:32460300-32484554 GCF_900095145.1 Mus pahari
CTCCTGCCTCCAGGTTCCTGCCCTGTGTGAGTTCCTGGCCTGACTTCCTTTGATGATGAACAATGATGTGGAAAATGTAAGCTCCCCACGTTGCTTTAGTCATGGTGTTTTATCACAGCAGATACCTTCTCTAGGACATATATACATTCGTAAGGTTATGTGCACCCACACTCATAAACACACACATACACAGGAAGCAAATGTCGAGCTGCCTAGGGGATAGTAAAGGACACTTACTCCTGAGGGTGTGTCCCAGAGGACATACGGGGGAGCCGCTGAGACAAGGACACCCACCCTGAGCACAGGCAGGATTCTCTGATAGGCTACAGGTCAACATGGAGCCAAAATGGAGGAAGGAGCCAGGGCTGGTGCTCAGTAGGTTGGTGCAAGAGGACAACACTTTCGAGGCCTGCCTGTGTGACAGGAGTTCAAGGCCTGCCCAAGTAACTTAGTAAGACCTTGTCTCAACAGAAGAGTCAAAAGAGGATTGGGTTGAAGCTCATTAGTAGCTCACCCACCTAGAATCCCCCAGTGAGGGGCTGGGGCATTGCTCAGTGGTAGAGCCCCTGCCTAGAATCCCCCAGTGAGGGGCTAGGGCGTGGCTCAGTGGTGGAGCACCTGCCAAGCATGCCAGAAACGCTGGGTTCAGTCCTCAACACTGAGAGGGAGAGGAAGAAGAAAGAAAAAAAGAAAAAAATTTTTAAATGTTCCATTTGATCCTTGCTTTCATGGACCATAATAACCTCCAGTGGCCCCTGTTTAATCTCCAGGAAGTACATTTTACACCCACGAGAGACCTAACCCACCTGCTGACTAATGTCCCCCTTGCTGTCTAATACCATCGAGTCTCATCGCCTCCCATGAGCCCTGAAGTCCGCACAAGCTTCTGTTGTGGTATTAGGCCAACCTCATACCTACTGTCTGAAGGTTAAGCAGTGGCAGGAGCCCTGTGTCTTGTGTCCTATTCATAGGTCTTCGTCTCTTCTGGCACACTTCTATCACAGAAACCCAGGGAAGAGCAGTTTGTCCCCTTTACCCAGGACTCTCAGGGTGACCAGCCCCACCCTCACACACGATCTCCCCTCTGCGGGGTCTCACAAAAGAAATCTAGAATCGCTGTGCTCCAACTCCAGCCCCGACCTTCCCAAGCTGCTCAGGTCGTGAGATTGGCCTGGCACAGACAGAACGAGGACCGGGGTTGCAAGCAGGCAGCCACCAAGGCTTTATCGCAGATTTCTGCGGAACAAAGGCCCTGCCGGCCCTGGGAACTCACGCTGTGGCCCTATTGAAATCTTGAGGTAGCCTTCTATTAATCACTCCCGCCCCCCACCCCCACCCCCGTGCCTCAGAGGCCAAAAAAGGGAGACACACAAAAACCTCTTTTCTAAGCAGGAAGAGCTTTGCGGAGACCCAAGCAGAAAGATTTCAGCCCACAAACCCCTCTCTCTGCCAACCGCAGAGATCCTTGGGCCTCCTAGACTCACAAACAAACAAGAGAAGCCCGACTGGACGGAAGGACGGAAGGAGGGAAGCAGACGGACGTGACCAAAAGCCCTGTGAACTCTAGGAAAGCAACGTGGGTGAGAGAGGGCCCTCACAACCCCTCCCTTGTCTTTTAAGAAATCTAAAAGACCCGATTGAATGATTTTTTTTTTTTTTTTTGGTGCACAATGAGAGCATAGGCAAAAAAGAAACAAAAATCTCACTTCCTAAAGAAACGAAGAAGAGAGAACAAAGTTTTAGAGAAAGATTTAAAAACAAGAAAAGTAGAAACAAAAATTCCATTCCTTCTTCAGACGTGACCTTAAGTCGCAGCTTGTCGTCACCTCACAGCTTGTTGTGTTCAGTGTTAACTAGTAAGGAATGCTATATTCAGTCATCAATAAATGTTATGTTTGGCTTCTGAGGGTTTGTAGGGAAATAAAGAGGTGTACATCTGCATATGCGTATGGAAACCAGAGGCCAACAGGCAGTGTCTTCTCTGCTTTTTAGATTTGTTTTATTTTTAATTTATATGTTAATGTCTACATGTGCGTTTGTGCACCTGAGGACAGTGTCTTCTATGTCTTTTAGATTTGTTTTATTTCTAATTTACGTTTATAGGTTAATGACCTGCGGAGCCATCTCCCCCCCACCACCACCACCACCATTTCCCTTTCAGCCACAGCTGACTCCTTTCATTTTGCCACAGGAGGCTGAGATTGAAGAGAGGAGGGCTGGGCTCTTGCCCTGAACAAGTCTTAGCTGATGCTGATTCCTGGGCCATGTCCCTTCGCTCCCAGTCTGTCTCTCCTTTATAAGCGGGATTCTGCAAAGTCTCCGGTTCCTGGGAAATTCATTTCATGAGAGTCCCATGAGCCACCAAGGTAGCGGTTACCCAGTCTCCCACAGGCTTGCTGGCCATGGCCTGCCTGAAAGCGCTCTTTGTCCACCATAGCCCTACAGACACCTCAACCCTCGCTGTGCGTTTGTAAACAGGTAAATCCAGCACAGACAAGCTCACTTCAGACAGGGCCACTGTCTTCTGTTGATTCCCGTGCTGGCCTCATGGGAGGTCATCGTACCGCGGCTGGAGTTACCTACTTTGTTTCATTTATTAGGTGTGATGGTTCTGTCAACTGCCAGGTACAGTGGTGCACATGTAAAATCCCAGTACCTGGGAGGTGGAGGCAGGAAGAGCAGGAACTCAGGCCATTCCTAACTACTTAGGGATCTCAAGGCCAGCCTGAGCTATATGAGCCCTTATCGCAAAAGAAAATATCTCACTCATATACATACATACATGTGCATTTGTACTATTATACAAATATTAGTCTCATTATTTTAATGACAACAGATGGGACACACAGAGAGATAGAAAGAAGGACGGAGCATGTAGGATCAGGAGATGAGAACAGAAGGATCAAGGTCATCCTTTGAAACATAAAGAGGTCTAGTCTAGCCTATGCTACATGAGACAATGATGGGGAGGGGAGGTGATTAGCCAGTATAGGTGCTTGTCTTGCAAGGCTAGTGATCTGAGTTCAATCTCAAAACCCACCTAGAGGTGGAAGGAGAAACAAACCTACAAAGTTATCCTGTGACTTCCACACACAAGCTATATGGCTTGTTCAATGATAATGATGCTGCTGATGCTGATGCTGATAATGATGTTGATTGAAATAGATAGGAAGAGGTTTATGAGGTTGTCTCGCATGACTGTGGAGACCAGAAAGTCCCACATCCTCCAGTTGCAAGGCCCTGAGAAGTCCTTGGGGTAATTCCAAACTGAGTCTGAGGCCTAAGAACCAGGGAGATGTCCCAGACCAAGTAACAAGGATGCCTCTGCAGGATGAGAGAGCACACACCTTATTAATCTTCACATTAGTTTTTTTAAAGATTTATTTATTTATTATATGTGAGTACACTGTAGCTGTCTTCAGACACTCCAGAAGAGGGCGTCAGATCTTGTTAAGGATGGTTGTAAGCTACCATGCGGTTGCTAGGATTTGAACTCTGCACCTTTGGAAGAGCAGTCGGGTGCTCTCACCTGCTGAGCCATCTCACCAGCCCTTCACATTAGTTTTTAAATTGATCAAGGGAAACATATAATGTTTTCCTCTGGCCACAACAGCATGCCTATGTGCATACACACACAAACATGCACACACATATGCACTAAAAAAATAAAATAATTTATAAATGAACAGTAACAACAAAGCTGGGGGCCTGTGCTCAGAGAACGCCTCGTCCTTTCTCTACCTGCCAACTGCAGTGAAGCCTTCCGTGACTGCATGTGAAATATCCGCACTGATGAGGCTGGGCTGGCTACACAGTCTCCCACTCATATGCTACTCAACAATGCTTTAAGAATGGCCGAAAGCAGCTGGGTGGCAGCAGTAGCCATCACATCCACATGCCTTTATTCCTAGCGCTCAGGATTCCGGGCCAGCCTAGCCTAGAAAGCAAGTTCTAGGACAACCAGGGCTGTACAGAGAGACCCTGTCTCCAAAGCAGAATGAAACAAAAGGAAGAGGAGCAGGAGGAGGAGGAAGAGAAGGAAGAGGAGGAGGAGGAAGAGAAGGGAGAAGAGAAGAAGGAGGAGAAAGAGAAGGAGGAGGAAGAGAAGGGAGAAGAGAAGAAGGAGGAGAAAGAGGAGGAGGAGGAGGAGGAAGAGAAGGAGGAGGAGAAGGAAGAGGAGGAAGAGAAGGAAGAAGAGGAGGAGAAGGAAGAGGAGGAGAAGGAGGAAGAGAAAGAAGAAGAGGAGGAAGAGGAGGAGGAAGTCTAAAAGCCACAGCTAGGGCGACCACAGGCCCTAGTGAAGAAGCCCTTACTATTGTATTTTGAAGTAGATATGTTGTTAAACTGCCTTCTAAATATTTTCATTCATACCTATTGTTTGGATGACATCTCCCATAGTCTTGGGTGTTTGAAAACTTGATTTCCCAATGAATGGTGCTATTTAAGGACGCTCAGGAGACGTGGCCTTGATGGAGGAAGTGCTTTGCCACATATGGGCTCTCTGCTTCCTGCTTGCTAGTAAAGAGAGGAAGCCTCAGCATGTGTCCCAGCAGCCATGTCTGCTGCCTGCTGCCACTGCCCCCGCTATGACGCACAACTATCCCCCCAGAACGGTAAGGCAAACAAGCTCTTCTTTCTGTAAGTTGCCCTGGCCATGTGTTTATCACAGCTAATCCAGTATATCCTAGGTGAGTGCCACTGTCAGGTGCCGCCAAGGAAGCTCCTCTCTGCAGTGGAGAGTGACTGTCGAGTTCTTCTCCCTAAACGGTGCATCCATCCGCATCCACCTCCTCAAGGCTCAGGGAGCATCAGAGATGAGAAGGCAGAAAGAATGAGAAGGCAGAGGAAGGGGAGGAGAACAGAAAACGCTGTTTCTTGAATGTGCCACGGCTGCCTTCCCAAGCCCTGCACAAGATCAACCGACCAGACTAGGCAGCATTCCAGCTGACAGCACTAAGTCAGTCTCTGGGTGTCTTAGTCAGTGTCCTATTGCTGTGAAGAGACAGCCCAACCAAGGCTTTCTCTTATAAGAGAAAGCATGTAACCGGGGGCTTGCTTACAGATTCAGAGGGTCAGTCCATTATCATCATGGCAGGCTGCCACCCATGCACTGGAGAAGTAACCTGGATCCTCAGGCAGTAGGAAGACAGAGCTGGTGGAATGACAGGCTTCCTCCAGCAAGGCCATGCCTCCTAATCCTTCCCAAGCAGTGCCAGTCCCAGATGACTGAGCATTCAAATATATGAACCTATGGGGCCCATTCATATTCAAATAGCCACGGTGGGTTACAAAATTTAAGGAAAGGGCCTAAAGGAGCTGGTGGTTGTTGGAGGGGTAGGGGGAGCTGTAGGAGACCTGGAGTGGAGAGGATTAACATATGTTGTATGTATGTATGATATTTTGTTTTTGAAACAGGCTCTCACTATGTGTCTCTGTCTGACCTGGAATTCACTATGTAGCCCAGGCTGGCCTCAAACACACCAAGATCTACTGCCTCTGTCTCCCAAGTACTGGGGGATTAAAGGCATGGACCACCATCCCAGACACATACAAAACACTTAAAGGACAAATAAAAGATACTTTTAAACACTAATTAATTCTAGAAAGACCCTTCAATTACACTCAGAAATAGTGTTTTACCAGCTAGCTGGGCTGTCTGTGGAGTTGGCACATACATTGACCAACCTAGGTGTATGAATGGTCTGAGCTAGCAGATGCTGGGTCCAACGGCAGGTGAATCCCCTGCCACACCCTTCCAAAAGTCCCCTACTGACATCTGCTCTTGTAGTTTTCTCCGGTGAACACAGACTGATTCTCACTGCGAGAAGTAGAGTGTTTTCAAGTGAAAATTCAGAAACCAGGATGGTTCCCAAATGCTGTTCCTCCCCCACTTAAGCTTTTACCCATCCTTGACATCCCAGCACTTGCTCGTAACAACCGTCTTTAGTAAGGCCCTTTCTTCACTGGTACCCTTCTGTAAGGCCTCATCTCAGAGTAGGCTGGCAACATCACATGACTTCAGGTCTTATGAATGACTGCACAAGACCTGGGTGTGACTGCCCACTTCCCCAAACATCAGTGTAGCAGAAAGAGAAATGTACCAGCCTAGAGGTTTTTTCAGAATCTCCTTACTTTATGCCTGCACACGCATCAGAAGATAGCTCTCCTTCCACTGCGCCTACACAGCTGCTATTCCTAGAGTTCTGTAAGCTGCTCTGTGACAAAGGAATCACTAAAGTGCTCACTACACAGGCATGAGGACCTGAGTTGGATCCCCTGCCACCAGCACCCACATTTAAAAAGAAAAGAAGGCTGAGCACAGTGGCCCATGCTTGTAATCTTACCATTGGGTGGATGGAGTCAGGTGAATCCACAGGGCTCGCTGGCCAGCCATTCTAGCCTAAGCAAGTGACAGGTTCCACACATTATACATATCAGTTATATATGGTATATATAATATATGAATATATAATGTTAATGGGTTGTATATAATTATATTATATATAATGTATAAAATATATATTTGTTATATATCACTATATACATACATACACACATTTTATGTGTGTGTGTGTGTGTGTGTGTGTGTGTGTGTGTGTGTGGTGTATGCATGCTACTTTTGCCCTGAAAGAGTCGCCTAGGATTATAAAGGCTTGTTCTGGCTCACAGTAGGACAGCATAACTCCCCATAGTGGGAGGGTGTGGCAGCCGGAGTGTGAGGCAGCTGCACACATGGCACCCACAGTCAGGAAGAGAGTTGAATGCTGGGCCTCAGCTCTGCTTCCTGACCACCATGAGGCCAAGACACTCCCCTACCACCATGACATTCTGTTAAGTGCCTGTGACCAAGCAACCACAGACAGGGTCCTTCAGACTGTGACTCCAAATCATCTTTCCTCCCTGAGGCTGGTCCTTAGGTCTTCTGCTCATCCCTGGGGCTCACTGGCCAACCAGCCACACCAAAGCAAGTACCAGGACCCAGTGAGAGGGCCTGCCTCAAAACCAAGGTGGCCAGCTCCTGAGGAGCCACATGTGACTGAGAGTGACCTCCAGCCTCCACACACGCATACCCGCAAGTGCAGAAATACACCTATACACATGTGCACCCACACACACTAAAATAAATGATTTTAAAAAAAAAAATCTTTCATGCAAGTTCTGCGACAAAAACTGAAAATTAAACCCAAGAAGTAACAGAAGATGCATCTCCACATCACCCTTTCACCAAAACGCAGCAGTCTTCCAGATCTTCGAATAACTTCACTAAGAAAACAGCTCAGGGCAGCGTGCTAGCCTGGCAAGCCCAGGGCCCCACATTCCACCCTCAGCATTGCCAGATAACAACAGTAACGGCTAGGCAGGGGCAGCACACACACCCTAAATCCCAGCAGTCAAGAGACAGAGGCAGACAGATCTCTGAGTTCAAGGCCAGCCTGGTGTACAGAGTGAGTTCCAAGACACACACTGAGTTGGCAGGGCTACACAGAGAGACAAAACAACAGCATCAAATCTCTAAAAGGCCCAATAGAAAATCAGGTTAAATTCTGCAACTTATAAACACTTTATAAAACAGACATGCAAATAGCCTAGAGTTGCAAAGCCATTCCAAACCAACAGGAGCCGTAAGCATCCTGAAGAGGCAGAGTAAGATGTATTTATAGCACCCAGGAATGGAACGCAGGGGACCTTTGATGGACTTCGGGCAGGTGCGGATTGGCTAAGTGACCTTGAGGATTAGCTTGTCTAAAAACTGAACTCCACACATTGTACGACACAGAGAGACCCTCTCCTAGACAGGGGACTCAGAACAGTGGGCTGGCTCGATGAAGCCAAGCTGGACCACCTGAGTTTGATCCCTGAGACCTACATGAAGGAAGGAAAAACCAGTTCTTACGGAGTTGTCCCTCTGACCCCTGCATGCACACGTATGTATATACGCACACGAGCACACATACATCCGAATCAAGCATCACTTGAGTTGTGAGGCAAGGACACTAAGGAAAGATCCACAAACACTAGCAAGGTGATATGTCCAGTGCAGAGAGTGAGAATCGTGCCAGTTGATAGGCTATTGCCTCTTAGCTGTTCTGTGGTGGCCCATGAATGCTTCCACTCCTTATGTTTGTTCAGCCATTCAGCTGCTCCCTGATCTTTCCAGTGGGGAAGGCCCTTCTGTTTCCTGTTTCCGCCCTTTGATTGTCCTCCACCTGTTTCCTGTCCCTCCAAATTTGTGCTCCTCACAGAGCTTTACCTTTGTCTCATCAGTTCCTTTCCGTAGTAGCAACTAAAGCTCGCCTGCCATTTTTCTATATGTTGGGGAAAACAATCCCATTGTTGCCCCTCTCAACTGTCAGCACAAGCCAACCCCCCCCTTTCCTGCAAGAATTCTAGGTTCCTTAATTTCAATTTTCTTACCTCCTTTACTTTGTCCACTCCTGCTATCCATACCTGAAGAACGCTGTCTGCTTCATCCAATTGCTATGTCCAATGTACAACCAAAAATTTCCCCTTTGCAGAGCTGGGGGTGTGGCTTGGTTTGTAGGACTGGTCCTCTGCAAGAGCAGGAAGTACTCATCTCTCCATTTCTCCAGCTCCTGGAATGATCTTCTAGCTGAGACTTACAACTCTGGATGACATTAAAGTTCTGTTAACTGGGGGAAAGGGCCGCTTCAGCCACCACTGACTGCTTCACGACATACCTAAGATTACTCAGCCACCATCAGAGCTCTGGCCAGAGGGGAGAGGTTCTCTGATAGTGGCCTTCCTTGGGACATGCTTCCTGTATTTGTCATTTGAACAGTAATTGGTTTCTGGCAAGCTGGGGAGGGGCATCAGTCTTTGCAAGTGAATAATCTGTGTACCTGAGCATCATATTTTCTGATGTGCTCAACTAAGTGGGACTACTGATGTTCTTGTATGACTTTTTCTAGGGAGACATGATGGCAGACCAAAAAGTCAGTTTCACCAAAGTCTCATGGGGGAACCAATGTGTTCCTGGAGTTCCTCACAGGAGCATGGGAGACTCGAAGGAAAGGCAGCTGTATCACTGAAAAGTCTACCCCAGCATGGGTGACTCAGAAGCTGCATGCCTGGAGCCTCCTATGCAACTTGCAGGCAGCTCCACTGAAGAACCTTTTCGCCTCCATAATTCTTTATTACTTACCTAGCCACAGGAAGGAGCCTTGTGAGTACTGTAAGTTTCTTGAGTTTCCTGAATTGTACAAGTTTCCTGTGAGTTTTCTAGACTTCTCCCCTGCTTATCTCTATTTCAATCAGAGGAAACAGTTACACAGTGTTGTCGGGGAAAGCTGGGTAGGGAGGTTTCAGATCCAGTGAATCTGTATGTTAACTCCCTCTTGCTTTGCCAACTACAGCTGAGGGAATATGCTTGGTAGTGGTTGCCTAAGATGCACAGAATTCTGAGTTTGAGCCCTACTAATCACCCCCCCCCCCCAAAATCAACACTTGTTTTTAGCTTTGTGGCATTGACATACATTTTTTGTTTTGTTTTGTTTTTTTTCAAGACAGGGTTTCTCTGCGAAGTCCTGGCTGTCCTGGAACTCACTTTGTAAACCAGGCTGGCCTCGAACTCAGAAATCTGCCTGTCTCTGCCTCCCAAGCGCTGGGATTAAAGGCGTGCGCCACCACCGCCTGGCTGACATACATTTTAAAGGGAACTCAAGAGGCTTGGGTGGTGGCTCAGTGGTAAGAGTACTTACTGCACAAGCATAAGGTCTTATGTTTGAATCCCCCGCACCCATATAGAAAAGCCACATGGTGCCTGTTACTCCTGCACTACCAAGGATGGAGCTAACTTGCTGCTAACTGCCCTAGTTTACTTTCTCTTGCTGTGACAAAACTACAAGAACAAGTTGGGGAGGAAACGGTTACAGCTTACAGTGCGTTATGGAGAGACGTCTGGGCAAGAATTGGAGGTAGGAATGGAAGCAGGGATCATGAAGGAACACTGCTTAATGGCTTGTTCCTCATGGCAGGACCATCTGCCCAGGGGTGGCATCACCTCCCATGTCTTAGTTAGGGTTTTACTGCTGTGAACAGACACCATGGACAGGTACCTCTTATAAAGGACAACATTTAATTGTGGCTGGCTTACCGGTTCAGAGGTTCAGTCCATTATCATCAAGGCAGGAAGCACCAGGCAGGCATGGTGCAGGAGGAGCTGAGAGTTCTACATCTTCATCTGAAGGCCACTAGGAGAAGACTGACTTCCAAGCAGTAAGGATGAGGGTCTTAAAGCTCATGCCCACAGTGACACACCTACTTCAACAAGGCCACACCTGCTAATAGCGCCACTCCCTGGGCCGAGCGTATACAAATCATAACATCCCATATCAATCATGAATCGGGGAAATGGTAGCAGGGTGTGATGGGTGCTTTGGATACCAGCACCTTGGGAGCCAGGCAGGTCTCTGAGTTTGAGGCCAGCTTGGTCTATAAGAGAATTCCATGAGAGCCAGAGCTTGAAAGGGTGATACTCTCTCAGATATAAAAGGAAAAGGCTTGTTTACAGGCCAGTTAATGGAGGCATTTTCTCAACCGAGTTCCCTGTTCCCAGATGAGGTCTCAGTCTATGCCCATATACACACTTGTGTGCTTATACCCCCACACCACCCAAAAAGGGATGTAAAATGACATCATCTAGATGCAATCTTAACATTAAACCTTATGAGACTCATAGACAGCTTGTTCTCCCTCTCCCTTGGAGCATAATAGGCTTCACAGAGCAGGGGGAAAAGTGTGGCCCATAGGTACGAGACATCCTTGGCAAACCCGCCTGCCTAGCACAGCTTCCCCACACCACATGGCTGTTACAGGCTACATTTCGCAAGCAACAGTCAAAAGAAGCAGGCTGCCCCTCATCTGTTTCCAATTACCCCAGCCCTCTGTGTGTTTAACACGGCTATGTTGTTTCTAAGTGGCCAGAAGCCAGGCTGGAGGGCGGGCCATCTCAGACTCCACTTCCTTCCTGAGGTGACATATTTCTTCCCAGAAGTGGGCAACTCTGTGGGCTTTCTGCTTGCTCAAAAATGGGGTGATAGTTCTAGATGGGTGGTGGTGAACATCTGTAATCCCAATACTTGGGGTGGGGAAGGGAGCAGAGGGTTCAGGTTCAAGGCCAGCCTGGGCTACATGGTAAGATCCTGTCTTAAAAATACGAAAGGAAAGATGCTGCCACCCTCAGCATGGAACCCATTAGCTCCTAACTTTATCTCCCCACTGCCTTTAAAGCTTTCTTTTCTGGAGTTCCCAGTCCCCCCCACCCCCGGTCCTGCTCTTTTTATGTTTATTTTATTTTAAATGTTTATTGTATTTTTAAAATTTCTTTTATTTAGTGGTGGGAGCACACATACCAAGGGACACATGTAGAGGTTTGAAGACAACTTGCGATAATCGGTTTTCTCCTTCAAACTCAAGCTGTCTAGCTTGGTGGCAAGCTCCTTTAACCCACTCCGCTACCAGCTGACCCTCCCAGTTTTCTCAAATGTAAGTTTTGGCTATGGTTTTAGGTTAAATAAAATTTGAAATTATTGCTGAATAACCACATTTGACCACTATTGTTGTTGTTGCTGTTTTGACATAGGATCTTTCGGTGTAGCCCAGGCTGGCCTCAAATTTGCTCTTATTCAACAATGATCTTAAACTCACAATTCTCCTGCCTCAGCTTCCCAAGTGGTGGTAGAAGCTGCCGTTCCTGGAGAGTAGTGCCTCGTAGAAGAACAGTTGTTTCAGTTTTGAATGAATAAATAATATGATTATTTTGAACTTGCTTACACACAGTGGGAATTCTTAAGCTTCATAGTCACATGACATCATTACTCTGAGAGACTACATAAAATTGAGAATCTGGGGGCTGGAGAGATGGCACCAACTGCTCTTCTGAAGGTCCTGAGTTCAAAACTCAGCAAACACATGGTGGCTCACAACCATCTGTAATGAAATCTGACGCCCTCTTCTGGAGTGTCTGAAGACAGCTGCAGTGTACTTACATATAATAAATAAATAAATCTTAAAAAAAAAAATAAGAGAGAATCTGGGGTATGCAGAAACATGGAGTAACTTGTATATTGTCGTGTGGGAAGGGGAACCGCTGGAACCCTAGGTGTCTGGCCCCAGAGTCAGTCTTGCACCCAACCCCCCCCCCACACACCTACACACCCACACACACACACACACACACACCAGCACATGAGCACATTTACCCCAAAGCTGATCTCTGTGATCCTCTGTGTGCATCACAAAGTTCTATGGTCACAGACCTGTGATCCCAGAGTCACAGGGTGCTGAGGCAGGAGGATTGATCGAAACTTCAAGAAGTGCCTGGGCCATAGAACAGTTTCAAGATCAGGCTAGGTAATTTAGTGAGACCCTGTGTCAAAATATAAAAGATAACAAATGTGCTCGGTAATAAAGCACCTGCCTAGAATCCCCCAGTGAGGGGCTGGGGTGTGACTCAGTGGTAGAGCCCCTGCCTAGAATCCCCCAGTGAGGGGCTGGGGTGTGGCTCAGTGGTAGAGCCCCTGCCTAGAATCCCCCAGTGAGGGGCTGGGGTGTGGCTCAGTGGTAGAGTAGTTGTGCTATGGATACCAGTCCTGAAAACAATTAGTATGTTGCAGGACTTATTCACATATAAATGGGTCTCTCTCTCTCTCTCTCTCTCTCTCTCTCTCTCTCTCTCTCTCTCTCTCTGTGTGTGTGTGTGTGTGTGTGTGTGTGTGTGTGTTTCTGTAAGTAGACTGAGCCTTTTTGTTGTGTTGTGTTTTGGGAACCTAGTTTGCAGGCTTGAAAAAAGAGGTTTTAACTGAGAGATTCAATCAGATGGGAAAAGTTCCCAGGAACAGTGGCTTTCAGCCCCAGAGGAAAGATAACAGACAAGATCAGAGACTGAAACAGACTCTGAGACACTAGACGCAACAGGGACCTGTGCTCTGCTCTATTTTTAAGATTTATTTTAGGAGACTGGAGAGATGGTTCAATGGTTAAGAGCGCTGGCTGCTCTTGCTGGAGATACAAGTTGGATTGACAACACTCAAATGGTGGCTCACAATGGTCTGCAGCTCCAGTCTCAAGACGTCTCTTGCCCTCCTCAGGCCTCTGCAGAACTTCACACACTCAGTGCATAGACTTAAATGTAGATAAAACATCCACTTACAAAATGGAAACAATTTATAGAGTGTGTATGTTCTTATGTGAGTTCAGGTACCCCTGCTGGCCAGAAGAGGGCGTTGGATCCCCTGAAGCTGGAGCTTTAGGCAGCTGCTAGTCACCCCATGTGGATGCTAGGAACCAAACTTGCACACACACACACACACACACACACACACACACACACACATGCACAAACATAACACACATACATACCACTCACACACACCATGCCACACACACATGCACCCATATACCACAACACAACACACATATAGATACATACCACATATACATATACCACTCCACACACATACACACACACCCCACACACATACATATACTACTACACACACACACTACACACACAGAGACACACATACCACAGTATACACACACACACACACACACACCACAACACACCACAACACACCACACACACAAAGATACAAGTGAATGTACAAAAAGGGAAGGGAGAAGGGAGAAATCCTCCATTTCCCATGAAGACTGTAAATTCATCCTTAGGCACATGTCCAACAAATCCTTTCTGGACACCCACTGTGAGCCAAGTCCATGTTCCAGGGGCTCTTTAACAAGATTGCAGGGAGCATGCCTGTCTCCTGGGCCTCAGCCTGATGAACCCCACAGCTTTTATATATTGCTATGTGCACACTGAATATTGCAGTCATCCAGCTTCTGGTGGGAAGTGTAGACGTGAGTCAACAATATGGTTTTTTGTTTGTTTGTTTGGTTGGTTGGTTTTTCGAGACAGGGTTACTCTGTAGCCCTGGCTGTCCTGGAACTCACTCTGTAGACCAGGCTGGCCTCGAACTCAGAAATCTGCCTGCCTCTGCCTCCCGAGTGCTGGGATTAAAGGCTTGCGCCACCACCACACCCGGCTCAACAATATGTTTTAAGTGAGCAAGGAACTCAGGCACTTTGGAGGGGTTGCTTTGTTTTGTTTTGTTTGTTTTGTTTGAAACAGGGTTTCAAGCTGGAAGGATAACTCAGTGGCTGAAAGCATTTGCCGCTCTTACAGAGGACCTGAGTTTGGTTCCTAGTGCTCGTGCTGGGCGGCTCACACCTGCCTATTACTCCAGCAGAGCCATCCTCCTCCTCTTCCTTCCAGGAGCTCCGCGCTCATGTGCGCAGCCAGATACAGAAACACAAAAAGACAATGAATCTTTATTTAGTTTTATTTTGTATTGCTGTTTTGCCTGCATGTATGTCTGTGTGAGGTCGTCAGAGCTTGAGGTTACAGACAATTGTTAGCTACCATGTGGGTGCTGGGAATTGAACCTGTATCCTCTGGAAGAGCAGTCAGTGCCCCTTACCCACTGAATCACCTCTCCAGTCCCCCAAAAAATGAATTTTAAAGAAGGGGAGGACAAGATTTCTTATGAAGCCAGGGCTAGCCTCAAATTTATTTTGTAGCCCAGGCTGCCCTGGAACTTACTCAGTATCCAACCTGGCTTTGACCCCTGGATCCTTCCGCTATGATCTTCCAAGATTACGGGTGTGTACCACCACCCCTGGGATGGGATAAACATTCGCTCTTAATCAGTGCCTTTCCTTTACACAGAAATAAAAGACTCGGTGGATATAAGAAAGATGTTAGAACAGAAACCTGTGTACCAATAACCTGTGGGGCAGAAGACGTGGATTCATTTCATCCAGTTCTGCTTGATTTCTTGCTAACACGATGGCCAGCTATGCAGCCCAGGCTGGTCTGGAAGTCAGTATGTAGCAGAGGATGACTTTGAACTCCTGATCCTCCTGTGTCTACCTCCCCAGCAGTGAGGATCCCAGGCCCAGGCTGGCAGGCAGAGTTTTTCTGTTAGGGACAAGGAATCTGGCCCTGTCTTTTCGCTCAGAATGACAACAGCTGGATGTGTCTGGGGACTTTGGAACTTACCCTTTCTGTTGATTTTATCCACAGATTAATTCCAGTGCTCTTGGTGACTATTTACAAATTATCCAATTTCCTTTTACTAAACCTGCTTTTATTTTGTTTTATTTTGATGTGTGCCTAGGTCTGAGTAAGTTTCCAGAAACCTCCTTTATAGCAGCAGATGCTGGAACAGAATCACCGTAGACAGACGGTGGGAAGCTCTAATGAGCAAACCATCCAGTTTCTTAAATAAATTGTAAGGGTGTGTGTGTGTCTGGGGGGTGGAAATGGAAGAGAAATAGACTCAAAGGGATTGAGAGGATGTTGGTCCTCCCCTGCGAGGATGTCACAGCTGGCAGCCACTGGGGAAAACAGTCCAGTTATTTCTTTAATGTTAGGCATATACTTTGTGTGTAACCTGACAATTCCACCCCACGGAGTCTGCTAGAGAGAACTAGAAACACATGCGGAAGTCTCCGTAGAATGACTCGCAAAGCCAACGCTGGAAAGAGATCCATGCATCCATCAACAGCGGAAGGTTTAGCAGCCTGAGGAAGGCCAGGGAGATGGTTCTGCAGCTAAAAGACACTCATGTGTAAGCCAGGGATCTGAGGCTGATGCTAGGAATGCCCCCCCCCTCCCATGAGCTGGATGAAGCTCTGTAATCCCTGCTTCCCTGAGGTGAGATGAGAGACAGAGACAGGAGAATCACCAGGAAGCTCCAGGGCCAGATCCCCGGGGACACGGGGGACACCAGCAGAGGAAGGCTGTGAGAAGGCTTTCTGGACACGACTCTTGGACTCACAAACTCAAAGCAGCTGTGGTTTCTTGCACAAGACCCGAACAAGATGGGAGAGAAGGGCTCTGAGGCCCACTCTTCCCTCAGGAGCTATGAGCAGTTAGTTACTGGTTGCTAGGGCTGGGTAGGGCAGGAGGTGGCATAGGGAGGTGGTAGAGGAGTGGCCATATTCCTCTGTGGTGTAAGTTGCCTTTGCTGAAGCGACTAATCCCCAGCAATGCTAATTAAATGCACTGAGCCAACATAAAATGCCAGAAAGAAGAAGAAATAAAAGTGGAAGATAAACAGGGGAACAGAAGCCTATTAGGGTGGGATTAAAGTGCCTTGTGTAGGTATATATATGAAGTTGTAAAAATGTACAGCTACTTAGATCTGCAGGATATTCACCCAGCAAGTTGTTCTCAGCAACGAAACAGATTAATTGCTAACATGTGAAACATGAAGGAGCTCCCAAAACCTTATTCTTAGAAAGCAGCCAATAGGGGCTGGGGAAGTGGCTCAGTGGGCAAAGCGCTGACATACAAGCATGAGGAAAGGAACTGAGTTCGATCCCCAGCACCCAAGTAAAAAAAACAAAAAACAAAAAACAAAAAAAAAAAACACAGGCAAGGTGGCATATGTCTGTAACCCCAGGTGGGGTTACAGGTGGGGAAGCAGGTAGATTTCAGGATCTCTAGCCAGCTAGACTAGTTGACTAGTGAGCTCCGGGTTCAGTGAGAAACATTGTTTCAAACGAAGTGGAGGGTCTGAGGAGATGTTTTCCCCCCTTTTGAGAGCAAACTACTCTTGTAGAAGACTGGTCTGTCCTTTGACTCTTACGTGGGTTGTGGGGATGGAATTCAGGTCATTAGGCTTGCACAGCAAGAGCCTATATACCCCTTTAGTCATCTTATTGGCCCTCCGGCCGTTTGATGTCCATGAGCATGGGTGTTCACGTACAGCTGTGGAGGCCACAGATCAGTACCCAGTGTCTTTCTCATTTACATTCTGCCTCATTTTTTGATACAAAGTTGCTCTTTGAGCCTGTGGCTCATCCACTCTACAAGGATGCTGGTCTGTTAACTCCAGGGTTCTGCCTGCCTCTTCCCTGGATAGTGCTGGTGCTGGGTGTAGCCATGCACCACATACACCTGGCTTTCATGTGCATGCTGGGAGTCTGAACTCCGGTCCTCAGGGGTGCACGGCACACATAGTCCTTACTCCTTTTGTATATTTGCTTGAGACAAGGTCTCATGTAGCACAGACTGGCAGAAAACCGTGAATTCCCCGGACTCCCCTGCCTTCACATCTCCGGTCTACCGACTACAGGCACGAGCCACTACAGCCGGCTCTTGGTCTATTTTAAATGTTCCCACCGCTAAAGGTTTGAAGAGATGAAAGTCTTAGAAACGAAGACAAAAGATGGTGCCCCAGCTCTCCACAGGTCACCAAGGGAATCTAGTTAGAACAAGGCTGTAGCCAGCCTTTGCTTTTGCCTGTTTCGCACTCCCCTCCTCCCCCTTCTGCTAACAGCAACCAGACTTTGTTTTGAGGTCCAGCCAGCCTTCTCTGCGTGTAGTCCGGAGGGGCTGCATGCCAAGACGCCTGTCCACCTTGGAGGGGTCTGGGCTCGGAACCTCCACTGAGACAAGCAGCCTGTCTCCCCTAGAGACTGATGCAAGGAAAGGAAACCACAGAGCTGATGAATCCCACAAGGGCATCCTCAGCGGCCAGCTGTGGGAATTGCTGCTAAAAATCTCACGGCAACCCTGGCTCCCACCTCTTCTAGAACCTGGATGTTGGCTCTTCTGTTCTGTGACTTCCCAGTAGCAGGCCAATGAATTCCCTTTTTGTTTAAGTTGGCTGGGTTTGGTTTCCATGGCTCAAAACCATCCAGCCATCCCCCTTCCCTGTCTTCACCTCCCTGGAGCTGAGCCTGTATAAACTAAGAACACCCCCACTGTGCGTGTGGGATGGAGGGGCAGTCAAACACACAGGGAGGCTGTGGCTGTGGCTTGGTTGATAGAGCATTTGCTTAGCATGCATAAATCCCTGAGTTCAATTCCCAGCACCTATATATAAATCAGGCATGCTGACAGATGAATTCCTGGTCCCAGCACTCAGGGATGTGGAGGCAGGAAGGTCCTCCACACACCCTTAAGCTACATCACAAGTCCAAGGCTAGCCTGAGCACACAGAACCCTGCCTCAAAACAAAACAAAACAAAAACAAAAACAAAAAGGAGACAAAATACAGACTATAATAGACACTGATCCATTTGATTCCCCCCAAAGAGCGAATATGTAAAACAGGAGGAAGCAAGCAGATGCCTCTTAGATCCCACAAACCAAGAGATGAACAAGACAGGATACTGGATCAGCACCAAACTCTCACTGACTTGCACCTGCACTGCCCCTTAGAGATGGGCTGGAATGAAGAGATGGCTCAGTGGTCCTAGGACCAGGGGCGAGTCTGAGCAGCCAGAGTTGTCTGTAAGTACAGTCCCAGGGGATCCAATGCCCTCTCCTGGCTTCAACAGGCACTGCACACACATAGTGTTAAGACACAACCGGCAGGAAAGACATTCTTATGCATAAAGGTTATTAAGAGAAGCAGGGCGAGCAGGATGTGGAGATGGCTCAGTGAGCAAAGGAAATTGTTGCCAAGCTGGATGGCCTGAGTTTAACCCCTGGGGCCACATGGTGGACAGAGAGAACTGACTCCCACAAGTTGTCCTCTGTTCTCTACACAAACATGCCATGACAAAAATAAATAAATACATGTAACTTAAAAAGAAAAAACTATCAGAAATTTCTCACTTAAAATAGTAGGATAATAGGAGCTGGAGATATGGCTCAGCAGTTAAGAGCACTAGATGCTCTTACAGAGGACCTGGGTTCAATTCCCAGCACCTACATGGCAACTCAAACAGACATCCACGCAGGCAAAAACATCAAAAGTATCAAAGCTCATAAAAATAAATAAGTCTGGAAACAGCGCAATACGGCAAGGATCACAGCTGGATGCTGTGGCATTTTTGCTTTTTATTTCCTTCCTGATTGATTTCGCTATTGTCTCTTTATTGGTTTTCTTCTGTGTGTATGCGTGTGTGCATGAGTTTATGCATACAACAACCATCCCAGAAACATGCACACAGAGCCCCACAAGGGTATCAGTTCTCCTGGACCTGGCCATGGACCTCCAGCTGAGTAGTGTTGGGAGCCACTGCAGCTAGGTCCTTCTCTCTGAGCCACTGTGCTTATGGGCATGGCACCAGCTCAGGCAGCCTGGCACACCTTGCTTCACCTCTCCATCTAAGCTGAGTACCATTTACTAGGTTGCTGTCACTGGTAGCACCGGTTGCGTGTAGTCTGGGTGCTGAGCAAGTGCACGGAATATCTACCCTGCTCTGACTCTCCTCTGGGCAACCATATGTTCTCCATAATGAGTTGGGCTGGCCTCCAGAACCACTGTGGTACCACAAGACATGGCAGAGGCCAATTTCTACATCCCCTCCCTCCCCTGAGATAGGATCTTACAGTTTAGCTGGAACTACCCTGGAACTTACTATGTAGCCCAAACTCATGGCTGTTCAGCTGCAACATCCCAAGTGCTAAAATGGCAGGCACAAGCCACTCTTCTCAGTACAGAACCTAACTCTGAGGCCGTGTCTTAAAAGAACTGTGGACCCTCTTCACTCTTTTTTAAATCTTCCTCTGTCAACCCTGTCATGTGTGTGTGTGTGTGTGTATGTGTGTGTGTGTGTGTGTGATGTATATGGAGGTATTTTTTGTGCATGTGTGTATGGATGTCTTTGCTGCTCACTGGTGTGTATGCCAGGGTAGCTGACCTGCAAGCTTCCTAGGAGGCTCCTGCCTCTCCTCTTCTCTTGCTGAACCAGCACTGGGGTTACAGGCACACCTGGCTTTATGGATATTCTGGGGATTTGAACTCAGGGCTTCATACGTGTATTGAGCCAGCTCTACAGTCTCCCTCTTCACTCTTGCTTGCATTTCTCAGTGTGGAGTTCACTAGCTGTCACTGTGAAGCTCAATCAGTCACATGGAGAGATCATGTGGCCTCCTGCACAAAACAACAGAGTTTCAGAGTAATACCCTGCAGGCAGGGCCTCCAGGTTCTGGCAGACTTTAGAAGTGAAGAGCTCTCTGGCCAACATCTTGATTCATCTCATCACCAGACCTGCCTACCAAGGTCATTCCTGACTCCCTGACCCAGTGGGACTATGAGATGATACATGTTTACTGCTTGGAACTGCTCGGGAACTGGATTGTGGTGGCTAATGCTTGTAATCCTTGTACATGGAAGGTAGAGGCAGGAGGAGCAGATGTAAGGATAGCCGTGGCCCCATGACCCCTTCTTGAAGGAAGGAAGAAGATAGGAAGGGAAGAAAGAAAGTGCTTGCTTTTTAAAACAGGATCTCAATCCTGTCTCGAGAAACCCTGCCTCGAAAAACCAATAAATAAATAAATAGATGAAACAGGATCTCACTATGTAGCCTTGGCTGGCCTGGAATTCACTCTGTAGATCAGGCTTGCCTCAAACTCAGAGATCCACCTATCTCTGCACCCCCAACCTCACCCCCAAGTACTGGGATTAAAGAAGTATGCTACTGTGCCTGGAAAGTTTGGTGTAGTCACACACACACACACACACACACACACACACACACACACACACCTGCTCTTCCAACACTCAGAATGGAAATGCAGATAGACTGAGAGTCTCAAGCTAGCCTGTGACACAGATCAAGACCAAGTCTCAAAAAGAAGAGGAAGAAGAAGAAGAAGAAGGAGGAGGAGGAGGAGGAGGAGGAGGAGGAAGAGGAGGAGAAGAAGGGGGGGGACTGGAGAAATGGCTCAGTGGTTAAGAGCAGGCACTGCTCTTGCAGAGGTCCTAAGTTCAACTCCAAGCACCCACATCAGGTGGCTCACAGCTGCCAGTTCCAGGGGACCTAACAACAGGAGCACATGCATGGTGTGTGTGTGCATGTGTGTGTGTGCGTGTGTGTGTGTGTGTGTGTGTGTGTGTGTAGCCTTCCATGGTAAAGAGAGTTGAGAACTTGAAGTTAGAAAGGCAGAGAAAAGAGAAAGGTAATTTTGAAGATAACTGTCACACAAAAATTTCAATACACAGTTCTCTCTTCGAGTTCCAATGTATTCTGGCAAGGGTATTTTTCCCTTCATGCCTTGGTTTGAACATGTTTCCTGTGTGCTGGAGACAAAAGACATCTCTTCTCTTGAGCTAGTGTTTCAAAACTACATTTTTTGCTTTGTTTTGTTTTGTTTTTCGAGACAGGGTTTCTCTGTGTAGCCCTTGGCTGTCCTGGAACTCACTCTATAGACCAGGCTGGTCTCAAACTCAGAAATCCGCCTGCCTCTGCCTCCTGAGCGCTGGGATTAAAGGTGTGCACCACCACCGCCCAGCTCAAAACTACATTTTTAATACTCTAAATCACAGGGCAACTGTAGTAGCAATTTTGGAATTTTGGAATTTTTGTTTTTGTTTTTTTATTTTAAAAAAGCCCACAGAAATGTAAATGTGTGTTTTCGTTTTAATCCCAGGCGTGGGATACGGGGCTGTTTCACAGCAGCTGACTATGATTTGCCTCATGCTCTAGCAGAAGTATGGTTTTGCCAGCTGCAAATAGTTTCTGCAATTGTGTGACATTTGAAATTCTGGGGACTTTTCAGAGGGTATATAAGTGCTAGGGCCCTGAGAGGCGAGGTAGATTGTTGTTTGTTTGTTTGTTGGGGTTGTTGCTGGTTGCTGTTGGTCCCTGTTTGCTAAGTAGTTGTATACAAAGAAGGAAAAGGAGGATGAGGAAGAGGAAGAAGAAATTAGATATCCTATGACAAATGTCAAACTTGCCGCAAGGAACTCGATGTCCCTAATCAGCAGAAAGTAGTCTAACAATAACAATTACATCACTCCCTTTCTGACCCCTGACTTCATTCAGAGATTCTCTTTTCTTTCCCCCTCTATCCTTTTTCTCTCTTATCTCGTGTGAGGAGGTTAAAAGGAGTCAGGGAAAGGTGCAAGAAAGAAGAATCCACAAGCTAGCTAAAGACTGGCTATAGGTAAACGTAAATGAAAGCAAGCAGGCAAGCTGGAAGCAAGCTGGATGGAAGGAATTCTCTCTCAGATCTTCAAGCTGTCCTCTAATAGGTAAGAAAGTGTTCCTGCAGGGGTTATTCTGTGTCTCTCACACACAGGGGTGTGCACACACGCAGGGTAGGAGCACACGCACACACTCTTGGTCTCTTCCGTTTGCAGTAACACACTAGTCAGTCCTTTACAGAAAAAAAATTGCCTTCTGGTCTTTGTGTGATGTGACATCCTAGGGTGTCCCTGAACAGTCAGGAAGCAATACAATGCATGCCAGAAGGTTCTGAGGGGACACAGTGTCAGCCCATCCTGACATCTACCAGAAAGGAAGAGGCAGAAGCTTGACCTCAGCGCCTCATGCTTTCTAGGGTGAGTGTGTGGAATGGCAGCTTCTAAAGTGGGGTGTTCAAGCTGGGGGTGCAGCTCACTAGCAGGATGTGTCTAGCATGCACTGGGTTCTGGGTTCCATCACTGTCAACACACACACACACACACACACACACACATGAATGCACACATGAAAAAACACACATGTACTGGCACATACATGTAATCCTAGCATTCAGCCTGTAGCAGGAAGATTGTAAATTCCAGGTCACCCAGGGCTACCCAATGAGTGTCAGTCTCAAAAATCTAAAAGTGAGGCTGGGAAGACAATTTGGTGACTAAATGTTTGCCTCACAAGTACAGGGACCAGAGTCTAGATCCTCAGGAGTCACATCTGTAATCGCAGCCCCTGGGAGGTGGCATGTCACACTGTGTGACTCTCCCCAGGAAGTCTTGAACGGATCACTAAGAACACCAGATAGGGCACTGACAACACAATCAAAAGAAACATTTCGTTTAAGTCTACCTCAGTGAGACAATGAGTTCACTAGGGGGCCTGGGTAAGAGAATAGATCTCACAGAAACGTGAGTCCTTATAAGACTCAGAGAGCTACATCATGAAGACCCACCTCAACCCATCCCCTGGGCTCCCAATGGTACAGGTAGCTACACCACCAGAGAATGACTCGAGCTGTGGAAAAACACAACTGTAATTTTACTCGATTTTAATTACAGTGTCATTTTATGCAGTGCTTTGTGATTGGTATACCTGAACTTGATGGCATAGCTCGCAAGCCTTATTCGGGGTTTGCCAACACAAACAAACCCTCCAGATATTTAAAAGAAACTGTTAAATGAAGGTGAGATTTTGGTAAAGTTATTTTTGTGTGATTTTTTTTGCTTTGTTTTTCTCTTTTTTTAACCCCTCTTCCTTTCTCCTTCCTCTCTGCCCCCTCTCTCTTCTTTATTTCACACAGGATTTTATGTAAAAAAGTGTTCTTTACCTCCGATCCTCCTGCCTCCACCACTTCAGTGCTGGGATTACAGGCTCGGCCCACCAAGCCTGGCTTATACCATGCTGGGGGTGGAACCCAGGACGTCATGGATGCCAGGCAAGCGCTTTACCCACCGAGCCACATCCAGCACCAGTAAAATTCTTTTTACTACAAAGCTTTTTAGTACAAAGCTCTCTCTCTCTCTCTCTCTCTCTCTCTCTCTCTCTCTCTCTCTCTCTCTCTCTGTGTGTGTGTGTGTGTGTGTGTGTGTCTGTGTGTGTGTGTGTGTGTGTGTGTGTCTGTGTGTGTGTGTGTGTGTGTGTGTGTGTGTGTTTAGGGGGATGTTTGTATGCAGTGCTGGGACTTGAACTTGGGGTCTTGTGCAGGGCTGTCAAATGGAGTAAAATCTCCAACCCAGTTCTCCTTTTAAGGACTATCTAGATGGCTTATAATTGCCATCAGAATTACTTCTCTGTCCCCACCACCAGCCAGTTTGTAAATGTCACTCTGTGGTCAGCTTGTTCCTAGACCTCCAGCTGTGGCCTACCATTTCTTTGCAGTCTCTATTGTCTTGCTTCTACCTGAAGGTCACAGAACCACATAGGGTACCCTTGGGATTCATCCACATAGTTCTGTAGTTCTGTTCGTCTATAGTTGCTACAGTATGCCCCAGTGCATACCATGGTGTTACACTTCGTTAATCCATCTCCCTGTTCAGATGTGCTTGGGTTGGGCTGCTTCCTGTTTGGGTGATTATGAGTTAATACTATATAAATATGTTTCTTTCTTGTCTTTTTTTTTTTTTTTTTTTTTTTGAGACAAGGTTTCTCTGCCTTAGCCCTGGCTGTCTAAACACTACCAGTTGGTAGCCAAGCCCCGCCCCTCCCTGGGGAACTCTAGGCAGGGGCTCTACCACTGAGCCACACCCCAGCTCCTCACTGGGGGATTCTAGGCAGGGGCTCTACCACTGAGC
>NC_034612.1:32484595-32501424 GCF_900095145.1 Mus pahari
ATTATGAGTTAATACTATATAAATATGTTTCTTTTTTTTTTTTTTTTTTTTTTTTTTTTTTTTTTTTTGTAGTGTTTCTGACAGAGCCCAAGCAAAGCAAGAAATCTACCACTGAGCCACGCCCCAGCCCCTCCCTGGGGAACTCTAGGCAGGGGCTCTACCACTGAGCCACACCCCAGCTCCTCACTGGGGGATTCTAGGCAGGGGCTCTACCACTGAGCCACGCCCCAGCCCCTCACTGGGGAATTCTAGGCAGGGCCTCTACCACTGAGCCACGTCCCAGCCTCTCACTGGGGGATTCTAGGCAGGGCTCTACCACTGAGCCACACCCCAGCCCCTCACTGGGGGATTCTAGGCAAGGGCTCTACCACTGAGCCACACCCCAGCCCCTCCCCCTGGGGGATTCTAGGCAAGGGCTCTACCACTGAGTGACACTTTTTTTTACCTTTTTCAATTTTTTTGAGACAGCTTTTTGCTAAGTTACTCAGTCTGACCTCAAAATGTTCTGCTGCTTCAGCCTCTGAAGTAACTGAGAACACAGGCGTCTGTGACCAGGTCTGGCTGCAATAAAAATTTTGTTTGGGGATACAAATATCTTGAAATGTGTATGTTGTTGTTATGTGTGTTTGTGTGTATATGGCCATATGTATAAAAGTGAGTGTTTGTGTGTGTGTGTGTGTGTGTGTGTGTATACATAGAGGTCAGAGAAGGATGCCCTATTCTGTCACACTCCACCTTATTCCCTTGAGACAGGGTCTCACTGAATCTGGAGCTAGGCTAGCAGCCATCAGTCCCCAGAGATTCTCCTACCTCTGCCCTGGAAGCATTGGGATTAAGGGTGTAAGTATAGCCACACCCAAACTTTTAAACTGAGTACCAGGATTCAAACCCAGGTCTTCAGGCTTGCACATAAAACATTTTTCTTCTCTATCTACTAAGATTTATTTATTTACTGTTATATGTAAGTCCACTGTAGCTGTCTTCAGAGACTCCAGAAGAGGGCATCAGATCTCATTACGGATGGTTGTGAGCCACCATGTGGTTGCTGGGATTTGAACTCAGGACCTTCGGAAGAGCAGTCAGTGCTCTTAACCTCTGAGTCATCTCTCCAGCCCTGCAAAGCTGCTTTCAAAGCGGTTCTGCCTCTGTGCATTGCATCAGCACCATGGGAAAGTTCCAGTTACTCCCCATTCTCATCACCCATGAGTGATGTCATTCTGGGATTCGGAAAGCAATGTGCAGAGCTGTGTAGCAATACCCATTGTGATTTAATTTGCTTCCTAGTGATCTTAAGCATCTTCAATACTTTCTGTTTAGATTTCATTTCCTTTTTATTTTATGTATATGAGTGTTTTGTCTCTATGTATGTCTGTGCACCCTGTGCATGCAGTGCCTGAGGAGGCCAGAAGAGGGCATCAGATCCCCCGAGACCAGAGTTTGAGATGGGTCTGGGAGCCATGTGGGTGCTGAGGAGTCACACTCATTGCTCTGGGGAAGCAGTCAGTGCTCTAACCACTGAGCCTCTCTCCAGCCCCACACTCAGTCCTCTGGGGAAGCAGTCAGTGCTCTAACCACTGAGCCCTCTCTCCAGCCCACAATCATTTCACATTTTTTTTTTAAATGACTATAGCTATTTCTAGTGTGTGCTCCTGTGGGCACACACGTTGTAGCACACATGTAGGGCCCAGAGGACTAGTTTTTCAGGAGTCGAATCTTTCCTTCTACCCTGAGAAGAAAGGTGGTTCTCTCATTTCTGCCACTTCCTGGCTGGTCTGCAGGTTGCTGGCCAGCTTTCCTGTCTCTGCCTCCCATCTTACTAGAAAACTCTGGGATTAAAGACACACTACATCACATCAGGCTTTTTAATGTGACCCCTAGGGATCCAACTCAGGTGACCACCGGGCTTGCACGCCAAGTGTTTTTACCTGCTGAGCCACCTCCCTCGCTACCATGAATGCTTGCTTCTTTCCCAGACATCTTCCTCGAGACATGCCTGTTCATATCCTTTGATGGGTTTTTGTTTTTGTTTTTGTTCCCTGTTTGGTTTTGTTTTAAATGGATGGTTTCTCTAGCTATTTACTATGCCTTTGTCCCAGCCTCAAACACCTCCCCGGGCTGGGATGTAGCCCAGTGGGTAGAGTGCCTGCTTAGCATACACTAAGGCCCCAGGTTCCAACCCTCGCACCTTGTAAACTGGGTGTGGTGCTGCATGCCTGTAATCCCCCCACCCCCACCCCAGGACTGGAGGCAGGAGGATGGAAGGCTCAGGGGCCTTCTTGGCTACATAGTGAGTGTGAAGCCAGCCTGGGGTATATGATATTCTGTCTCAAAGGTGCAAAAATAAATAAATAAATAAATAAATAAATAAATAAATAAATAAATTTAAATCAAATCAAATCATCCGGCCCTTAGTGCGGGTTTTCTTGTGACTGGCTCTTTGGCTGGAGTCACGGCTGCTTCTTTTGGCTCCTGCTGTGAGCTCTGACAGTCTCTCTGAAGGTAAGGTGCTGAGCACTCTATGGCCTCTTTTACTGGCGGCGGGCCTTTTTTCTTTTGTAGAGTGCAAGCTTTGTGAGACAGCTTAAGCAGGTCCTCTGGTCCTGAAGGGATGGAGAGAAGAATTCAGCTTCCCACATTTTCATTGTTCAAGGGCTCTTTTTCAAACCGGCTCTTTTCTTGCCTCTCTCTGGTAGCTGTCAATATAGCCAATGAATTACTGTTTAAGGAAAAAGGAATTGAATAGATGTCTAGACTTGCCAAGGTCAGGGTGAGCTGGCTCTGCAGCTCTTGATATCATTACTATACCATTTCTTCCTTCTTGGCAGAGAAAGAGGAGAAGAGAAGGAAGGAGAGAAGGAAGGAAGGAGGAAGGAGGGAAGGAAGGAAAGAGGGAAGGAAGGAAGGAGGGAAGGAAGGAAGAGGGAAATAAGGAAGGAAGGAGGAAGGAAGGAAGAAACTTATTTTTTGTTCTTTCCTGCGTTATCTCCTGTTGTTTAGACTCAGATCCTAATCCTAAACTGTCCTGTGTACCAGACCAGACTGGATTCGAACTTTTGGCTATCCTCCTGCCTCTGCTTTCCAAATACCAGGGTGGCAGACATGCACCACCACATCCAGTTCCCAAATCCTTCCAGGATCCAGTGTGCCCCTCCCATCCTCTGTAGTCTTGTCTGGTTCAGTTACATTGATGTAAAATATACATACAGAAATATGTCACATTGGCCACTTGTAAGTACATTTCAGTGGCACTGGATAGTCACACTGGAATTAGCTCCAAGCTCTGTGTCTCAAGGAGCTAAAGCTGAGAGTGACAGCACAGGACATCCACTGTCCTTCTCTGACCTCTTCCCATGAACTCTGGCAGGGCATACCTGTACACACGGGTGTAGATACATAAAAAATTTAAGTTCACATTGTTATGCAACATCAGGCACAGTGGCCTGTAATTCCAGTACCAGGCAGGCTGAGGCAGAAGGATTTACCATGATTTTTTATTTTATTTTGTTTTTTTGTTTTTTATTTATTTATTTATTTATTTTGGTTTTTCGAGACAGGGTTTCTCTGTATAGCCCTTCTGTCCTGGAACTCACTCTGTAGACCAGGCTGGCCTTGAACTCAGAAATCCACTTCCCTCTGCCTCCCAAGTGCTGGGATTAAAGGCGTGAGCCACCACCGCTCAGCTAGATTTACCATGAATTTAAGGCCAGCGTGAGCTCTAATAGTATAGCCTGGGATTCAGTGTAAGACTCTGTCTTAGGGAGAGCCAGATAGCAAGCAAACAACAACAAAAGCTACTATGCAGCCACCATCGCCGTTTGTCGCTAGAACCTTCTGGCCTTCTAAACCGAGAAGGCCTGTCCCCGCTGAAGCACCTATCCCCTTGAACATGACTGCTCTTTGGGCCTCACGCAAGTGGAACTAGAGGCGCTAAGGATATGGCTCAGTTGGCAGAGCGCTTGCCTAGCATGCATGAAGCCTTGGCCATCAGCTCCAGCCCGTGCCAGCTCGCCCTCCGCACTTGGGTTCAAGTATTCTCGCTTGGGGAAGAGGATCCTCAACCTGTCGCCACTGCCCACGGCCACATCAGGTTCCTTTGCCACCATTTTTCAGAGAGTGTGTGCCTGAGCTAGGTCTGGTGGCTCAGAAGTATAATCTCACCCGGCTACCATGTAGGCTGAGGCAGGGTGATCTCAAGTTTAAGGTTTGTCTGGCTTGCAGCATAGAATAAGGCCAGTCTGGAGAACCTGGTAAAACCTGCCTGCAAATGGAAAATACTAAAAGTGGTGACAGGCTGATAAGATGCCTTGGTACAGGGCTGGAGAGATGGCTCAGCGGTTAAGAGCAATGACTGATCTTCCAGAGGTCCTGAGTTCAATTCCCAGTGACACATGGTGCCCCACAACCATCTGTAATGGGATCTGATGCCCTCTTCTGGTGTATCTCAAGACAGTTACAGTGTACTCACATATATAAAATAAATAAGTCTTTTAACAACAACAACAACAACAACAACAACAACAACAAAAGATGCCTTTGTGGGCAAAGGTGCTTAACACTAAAATAGGACTGAAGTCTTATTCCCCAGGCCCCAAATGGTGGAAGGAGAGTTGCCCTCTGACCTCTACATAATAAATAAAATGTAATACTATTTTAAAGAGGTGGAGCATAGTTCAGTGGTGGAGCACTTGAGCACACAGGACCTTGGACTTAACTGTAGTACTGCAGAATGAAAAGGAACACGGGAGCAGGGCATGAACATGTGGCTCACATGTTCAAATTCTAGCATTTGAACATGGAGCCAGGATTACAAGTTCAACCTCAGCTATACAGTAAGTTGGAGACCAGCCTAGGCTACAAGAGACTTGGTCTCAAACACACCCCACAGACCAAGCCAAAAGGAAGCCAATCCTACATTTAAAAAACGCTTCTGCCCCCACCTCTTAAACACAGTTATTTAGACATCATGACACGTGAGAAAATGGTTCTCAACCTATGGGTCACAACCTCACAGAGGAATTGTTTATCAGACATCCGGCATATCAGATATTTACACCATAATTCATAAGAGCAGCGAAATTACAGTTATGAAGTAGCAGTGGAAATCATTTTATGGTTGGGGGTCACCACAACATGAACTGTATTAAAGGGTCCCAGCATCAGGAAGGTTGAAATCCACGGCTCTATCACGGTGATACGCTTTCCAGTTAGGGTCCAGAATGGATAGGCAGGGAAGTATGGGATCGTAAGCAGGCCAAACCTCCCTTCTAGCCTCCCCACAGGACACTATGCCCCCCCCCCCCACATGCACTCTGTCAACACGCATCTAACATGGCTGCGAGCATTGCATTGATCACTGCAGGTCTGTAATTCACGTGTGTATCTTTCATCATGAAGCTTACCGAGGGCAGCACCTATGTCTGTCTCTAGTCTCAATTATTTTTATAAATTCTTTTGTGTGTGTATGTTTGCACGTGTGTCTGTGCGTGCGCCCGTTCATACACGAGCGTGAATAACTGTGTGCTCCTTTAGCCCTGTTTTATTCATGTTTTTGTTTTTGTTTTGAAACAGTGTTTCCACTATGAACGTGGAGCTCACTGATTGGCTAAGCAGGCTGGCCAATGAGCTTCAGGGATCTGTCAACCTTTTTCCCAAAGCGCTGGGAAGATCCAAGCTCTCAATGGGTGTTTTGAAGGTCGCGGGGAATGAACTCTCCTGTCCTGGGGGAATGAGTGCATCAGGCAATTTACCAACTGTGTCAGCTCCTTCAGTCATTATTAAATGTGAGAAATCGTGTGTATATGTGTGTGCGAGCACTCGCGCGCTGGAGGTCCTGGGGGAAGACTTGGGAAAATTAGCATCCCAGTGCAGGACCTTAAATTCTCAAGGGACTCACATGGTGCCAAGTTCACCATTTAAATGTTTTCAACTACTGTCCATCTTCAGGTGTCCACAGTCCCTAGGAACCGGCAGAACTGTTCACCTTAAAAGGAACAAGGGGAACCAGCTGTGGTGGTGCACAGCTGTGACTCCAGCAAGAATTGTTGAGACAGGTTGGTCGTCAGCTGGAAGCCAGTCTGGTCTACATACATAGACCCTGTCTTTAAAAAAAAAAAAAAAAAAAAAAAGAATGAATGAATTGATTTTAAAGGGCTAGGCTTGGTGGCACACACCTTAACAGCTACATTCAGGAAGCTGGAACATGAAGATTATGAACTTGAGGCCAGCCTGATCTAGGTATTCAGAAACAAGGCCAGCCTTGATATGAGACAGGATCTCAACCAAAACAAGAACAATCAAGATGGTTCAGTAAGTAAAGGTGCTTGTCACCAAACGTGTCGACTTTAATGCCATCCTCAGAACCCCACAGGGTAGGAGAGAATAGACTGCTGAGAGCTGACCTCTGACCATACAAACATCCGTGCGCGCGCGCGCGCGCGCACACACACACACACACACACACGTGGTGGAAAACCACAAGTAAATAAATGAATGAATAAAATGTAATTTGCAACATTATACCAACACCCCCCCCCCCAAAAAAAAAGCAAAGCACAGAAAGAGTAGCTGTGCAGAAACGATCAGCAAGGAGCAGAGACCATTTCAAGCATCCCTGGACTTTAAACTCCAGCCCCAATAGGACACCCCTAAAAACGTAGTGAGTCCAAGCCCCAACGCACGCCTTTCGGGGCTGGAGGAGGGGGCTCTGTGCCTCTCTGCACCCGCCCACCGCGAGTGGAAACTGCGCGCGCAGCGCGAGGGTCCTGCGGCGTCCAGGCTCCGCTCCAGGACGCGATCCAGCCCGGGTTTCCGCGCGCGCCGCCCCGCCCCGCCCCGCGCCGCCTCGGCCGCCACCGGAGCCGTTCGGATCTGCGCGAACATGGCCGAAGTCGGCGAGGACAGCGGTGCCCGCGCCCTGCTGGCGCTGCGCTCGGCTCCCTGCAGCCCCGTGCTATGCGCCGCGGCCGCGGCCGCCGCCTTCCCGGCCACCACGTCCCCGCCGCCGCCGGCGCAACCTCCACCCGGGCCGCCTGCGCTGCCCGCCGAGCTCGGCCCCGGGCCGGTGCCCTCCACCGCCGCCACTGCCACCACCACCGCGCCCGCCCTGGTGGCCGCGGCCGCTGCCTCCGTGCGCCAGAGCCCCGGGCCGGCCCTGGCGCGCCTGGAGGGTCGGGAGTTCGAGTTCCTGATGCGACAGCCCAGCGTCACCATCGGCCGCAACTCGTCGCAGGGCTCGGTGGACCTGAGCATGGGCCTGTCGAGCTTCATTTCCCGGCGCCACCTGCAGCTCAGCTTCCAGGAGCCTCACTTCTATCTTCGCTGTCTCGGCAAGAACGGGGTCTTCGTAGACGGGGCCTTCCAGAGGCGCGGAGCGCCCGCCCTGCAGCTACCCCAACAGTGAGTACTGCGACATCCTCGGGTCACCCCTCTCCGGACCTGGCCTGAGCCCCCTGGCCACCCCTGACCTCTACCCCGCCCGGCTTGGCTCCTTGTCACCCTCTGATCTCGACCCTGCTCAGCCTGAACCCCCGGTCCCCCCCCCCCCCAACTCGCCCCGCCTGGTCTGGCCCTTGGATCGATCCTCAAATCTCTTATCGTCCCCACCGGGTCCCAGCCCCTGGTCACTCCCTCCTCCATCTCGACCCTGCCAGGCCCTAGCCCCTCTAATCTCGACTCTATCCGGCTCTGATTCCCTGCCATCTCCCAGTCTTGATCCCACCTAGCTCTGACCCCTGGTTACACAGATCTCCATCCCACCCGGCCCAGCTAAGCCTGATCCTTAAGTTACTGGTGATCTCAGCCTTCACCTGGCTCTGACCCCGTGGTTATCCTGATCTTAATCACGACCCAACTAACCCTGACTCCCCAGTTAACTCATTGGGCCCTGATTCCTGGATGGGCCCGACTGATTGGTAGGGTCAAACCCAGATCCCACTCAGCCTGAAATCCTCTCACCCAGACCCTGGACAGGCCTTAACACTTGGGTCCACTCTAACCCCTTTCTCTCTCTGACTCTCTCTTTCTCTCTGTCTCTCTCTCTCTGTCTCTGTCTCTGTCTCTCTGTCTCTCTCTCTCTCTCTCTCTGTCTCTGTCTCTCTGTCTCTCTCTCTCTCTCTCTCTTTGTCTCTCTGTCTCTCTCTCTCTCTCTCTCTCACACACACACACACACACACACTTGCACACTCCCCGACCCCATCTGTCTTCCACTCCTCCCACGTTGGAGCTGGCTGCCCATCATCTCCAACCCTTTCCGAACCCAGCTCATCCCTGATCCCACCTGGTCTCAAAACCTGGGATCACTCTTGACCCCCCATCTTAGCAGCCAGAAGCGGTTACCCCTGACTTCCCTTAACCTGACGGCCCTAGGGCCACCCCTAACCCTTACCTCACACAGCCTAAGTCTCCAGAGGTCATCTCTGACTTGGGATGGCTTGAGACCATCAGCTCACGCTGATCTCCATCTTTACCAGCTTGGACTCTCTGGGTCAGCTCGAGACCCTCCAACCCTGAAACACTCTCCTCCTCCATGGTCATGCCCTGACCTAACCCCTGGCCAGCATCCTGAGATAACACCACTCCTCCCCAGCCCATCGCCCTCAACCCTGATTCCATTTAGACAGAACCCCCAGGGTCACGTCTGACCTTTGCTAGTCAGAACAATGCTAGGTATGCTCCTGCCTCTGACACCACAGGCCAGGACCCAGTCTTCACTTTGAGGAAGGACTGATGGGTGAGCTGTGCCTCTCCCACCTGGGAGGGTGTTACCGGGGAGGTAGACGGTGCAGGGGGATATGGTGAGCTGCCTTGGGGGCTGGGGGTGGGGGGCAGTCCATGCTTTAAAGGCCTGTCTGGAGGCAGAGGCTTTAAAGAGGCAGAGCAGGAAGTGCTGTGCCTCAGTTTACCCCCAGAACATGGTAGGAAACAGGTCTGTCCCTAGCTTGGCCCAGCTTCCAGGACACTGCCCTGTGGCATTTCAGCACCATGCCTACCTTACCCTCTTCCAAGCTCCCATTCTTCCCAGGCCCTGTCACCCTTGGGGGTCTTAAGATCCTAGGTACTAGGAGAAAGCCGTGTTAATTACTTCCTCCCCGCTGTTTCTTTTTCTATTCAGTAATTGCTTCTACCGCTCACTAGTGTTCCTTTGACAAGGTTCACAGGTGTGTGTGTGTGTGTGTGTGTGTGTGTGTCCGACTCATTACTCATTTATAAGCACTGTCAGTGTGCAGTCTTTGCTGGGGTCGTTCCCAGGTCTGGAGTACTGCTGTGTATGTCCGCCTTCTCAGGATCCAGACACGTTATAGATTCTGTACTGAATAACTTTGAACCCCAACAGTGACTCATCCCATTAGGGTGTGAGAGGGAATTCGACCTTCATTTCCCAGGCCTGAAAGCTGTGTCCTTGTGAAGTGTACATAGCTGGTGGGAGAGCGCTCCGGGTTCCGCCCCCAACACTGAAAGGAATAATTTTTTTTTTTTAAAAAAGGCAGATTTCTTGGAGGATGGTTGTTCAGTTAGAAGGTCATTAAATTCATTCCTGGGCCTGAGAAAAATTGACAGATGGTCATTCTCTCTCTCTCCCCTTCTTAGGGGCTCTTTCTGAGACTTAAGTTCTGGTGACACTTCTGTCTGCTATCCTGTTCTTAATCTCCAGTTCTCGTCTCAGGGTTCGTGTCCCAGCCCCTCCTGCTTCATTCTTACGTTGGGGATGGAGGTGCACATGCAGGAGCCTAGGGAAGAGGCCACTGACGGCCTGCTCTGACCAGCTCTTCACCTCATTCCCTGACGAAGAGTCTCAGGTTGGCAGCCAGGAAGCCCCAGTCATCCTCCTGTCTCCACCCCGACAGCACTGGGGTTGCAGCAGCAGGAAACCACACCTGGCTTTTTACCTGGGTGCTGGGCATTCCAGCTGACATGCGCCTGCTGCGGGCAAGGGTTCTTACTCACAAATCCATCTCCCCAGCCTCCCTCACTGCCTTTTAAAGAAAAGGCTTTCTTTTGCACAGAATTGTCCCCCCACCCCCCACCTTGAGTAAAGTTTCAACCCATAGAGTTCCCACTCGTGTCCTGAGTAGGGCAGGGCTGCTATTTTTGAAGTGATATCGGTGTGTGCAATGCCTGGAGTTCTGTGTCCCAAGACCTGGCACATATAGTGGATGCGTGTCTGAGCACGGTGGCTTAGCTGGCAGGGAAGTGACTTACCACTGAGCTCTGAAGCCCTTTGGATGGGTACAGAATGCCCTGTGCTGTGTGTGTGTGTGTGTGTGTGTGTGTGCGCACACTCGCATTGTGAGTGCATGTGTATGTTTGTGTATGTTTGCACCAGTATGCTGTGTATGTGTGTGTGTGTGTGTGTGTATACACGTGAGCATGTATATCTGTGTGTGCACATGAGTGTCTGTGTATGTGTGTACTTGCACTCATGACCGCGTGTGCATGTTTGTGCATGCATGTGTGCGGATGCACGTGTGTGAGCATGCACACATGTTGGAGTCAGAGGGTAACATACCTTCACTATGATCTTTATCATCCTCCAGGGACAGGAAGAACCTTTACTGACCCCGGAATCTGCTGGTTTGGCTAGACTGGCTGGCTAGCAAGCCCCGCAAACCTCCTGCCTCAACTCTGTAGCACTGGGGTTACTGGAGTGCAGCAGGGCCCCCAGCTTTTGCTTGCATGTCGGGTACCAAGGTTGGGCCCTCAGGCTTGCTGGTGCTTGTCCCTGGAGCCCTGTCTCTGGCCCTGAGGCACACTTTCTTTTTCTTTTCAGTTTTTATTTTGAAATGAAAATTTCATTAGTGACTTGGAAATAATGGCAGTGTTTTCTGTGCCCATCTCTTGTTTTGTTAGCCAGTTTTAACACTAACATTTGAGGTTATAAGGCCAAGTGTGGGTATGCACACCATAGCGGCAAATTCAACCATTGCATTACAGCTTTGTTGACTTAACCACTGCTCGCTTTCAGCATGCTCCAGTAGCTCCACGCTCGGCAGTTTTGTCCCCTGTGGACGCCCACACTGATTCCCAAAGCAGCCCTGATCCTCAGCTGCCTTCTCCCCCACCCTCAGGATAGCTGACAGTGACAGCCATTTATCTGGGTGAATTTGTACACACCACACACTCTCCTAAGGTATCTCCCACACAAGAGCAAAACCATAATCCAACTGGAAGCATATCTTTTCAAACCTTCAGTGCTTTCAATTACTGGTGTCAGGGAAAGTGTTTCCTGTTATGTTTGATCCTTGGGTGAAGAAACACCCAGAGCTGCCAGGTACTCAGGCAGAGGGAGTATGCCTCTGTGGTACTGAGGTTCAAGGGTTCAAGCCTAGGGCTTTGCATGTGCTAAATAATAAGTAAGCAGAGAGCCACACATCCCTAGCCCCTCACTGGGGGAGTCTAGGCAGGGGCTCTACCACTGAGCTACACCTTCCAGCCCTCTTTTCACTTTTTATTTTATGACAGCCTCTTACTAGGTTGTCCAGGCAGGCCTTGAACTTTCAATTTCCTGTCTATTTCTGCAGAGTATCTGGGATGATAGGCCTGCATCGACAGGTCATATTTGTGTTTTGAGTTTGATTCAGCGTCTTCCTTGTGCGTGCGCACGTGTGTGTGCGTGCGTGTGTGTGTGTGTGTGTGTGTGTGTGTGTGTGTGTGTGTCTGTCTGTCTGTCTGTCTGTCTGTCTGTCTGTCTGTGTTGGTGATGATGTCTGTTGGCTTCTTTTTACTATTTACTTTGGGATTGATTGTTACACTTGAAGGATGCCTGTGCTGCCCCAGGAGAGTGCTTGTTCTGGGGTCCTCTGCTTAGGCTCAGTCAGGGATCAGATTTTCTCCCCAGTTCTGAAGAAACAAAAAGTAAAACCACACACACTGGGTACTGAACCTCAGCACCCGCGATCCACGGTTGCTGTCTCACAGCCACCCTGTACCTTCCTCCCCAGTTCTGCTCCAGCTAGAAGCCAGTCTCAGGTGTGGGGCCGCCCTGGGGAAGATGAGGATCCCTTAAGAGAAGAGAAAGGTCTCCCCAGTGGCTCACCTCACCTAAGAAATCAACAGTGAGTTCTGCTGGCAGCACCCCTCAGCTCCACTGCCCCATCGTGGTCTGATTTCTCACCCTGGAGTGACTAGAATCAAAGTCATAGGCTGTCTGGCTGTCTTCTGTCTCTTGTGTGCCTGTGAGTCCTTGTGCCTGTATATGGGGCACATGTGTATATGTATGAGTAAAGGGTACAGATCACCTTTGGGTGTCGTTCCTTAGGAACATTCCTCCTCCTCCTCCTCCTCCTCCTCCTTCTCCTTGTTCTCCTCTTCTTTTCTTTTTGGACAGGGTCTCTCACAGACCCTGGAATCTGGAGCTCATCAATTAGGCAAGCCTGGCTTTCAGGTCCGAGGGGCCCTCCTCTCTCTGTACTGAGATCACAAACCCACCCTGGTTTCTACCGAGTCTTTCCGGATCGAACTCAGGTCCTTGTGCTTATACAGTAAGCGGTGTCCCCACTCAGCCACTCCCCTCTCCCGGACTCGGATCCTCGAGCTTATACAGTAGCAGTGTCCCCACTGAGCCCCTCCCCCTCCAGCCCTGGAGGATTCGCATCCACCTTCCATGCATCTCACTCTCGCTCGCTGAGTGATGTGTTGAAGGGACAGGGTCATTTGTCCCCAGAAGTTTCCACAACTCCTTGTAAGACTAAATTTTAGACACAAGCAGACCTTCACTTTTTCGCCCCTGCAAATGGGTGTTGGCCCCAGAGATTGGGTCTGATTTCAGTTGATTTTTATCTTCTCTTTCTCGTCAGAACTGCCTCTTACTGGTGTTTGGTATGGCTATCAGGAGACAAAACTGTCTTTATCAGATTAGATTTTGTGTGCACAGGGAAGCAAGTCTGTGTGTGTGTGAGAGAGATCATACTCAGATCCTCATGCTCGCTTGGCTTTAGTGACTGAGCTGTCCCATCCCCACCCCACACTCCTTTATTCTGGCGAGCCCTGAACTCACCATATGACTCGGTTAGGCTGACCTCAAACTCCTGATCCTCCTGCCCCAACCTCCCAGTGCTGGGGTGACCGGTGGGTGGCACCCTGTCAGCAGCTCTCGGCATTAGGTAGGAGATAATCTGAGCTGCATGTGTCCTCGCTAGGACCCTCCTGTGTCTCTGGCTACCAGCGTCTGGTTGTCAGAGGGACTTTGCCTCAGGGAGGAGGGTGGAAGTCACAGATCACAGTGATTAGACTCACATCCCGATAAAATATAACCAGATGGCAAGGCGACTTTGCTACCTAAGGAATTGCTTCAGATCTATGAAAAGATACTTGACAGCTCTTTGCCATTTCCAGCTGGTCAGTTGACTGTAGCCAATTAGTTGTTAAGCCATTGAGCATCTAGTTAGCAGCTGAATGTGTTGAAATCCATTTGAAAAGGCCTGACTGGGGCTGGTGAGATGGATCAGCGGTTAAGAGCATCGACTGCTCTTCCAAAGGTCCTGAGTTCAAATCCCAGCAACCACATGGTGGCTCACAACCATCCATAACGAAATCTGATGTCCTCTCTTGGAGTGTCTGAAGACAGCTACAGTGTACTTACATGAAAGAAAGAAAGAAAGAAAGAAAGAAAGAAAGAAAGAAAGAAAGAAAGAAAGAAAGAAAGAAAGAGAGAGAGAAAAAGGCCTGACTCCATGAAGACAGACAGTTCCTGACTTCTCATTGCATAGCATCACCAGGGCTGACCACAGCACCCCCTTTGCCCGCAGACCCCTACTCTGGTGCCCCCAAACTTCCCAGGGGACTGCAGGGTGGGGGCAGATTGGTCAGGAATGGGTATCAGCGCACAGCGTCATCTTGCCGGTTGCTGTAGGAGAGGGTGTCTACTCAGACCCTTTCCACCATGTGGGGACTGGGGTTTTGTTTATCCAGCAGCCTGGCATCATGCAGAAGGAAGGACACTAGGAGGGCAGCAGAAGCCAGCCACCTGGGAGAGGGGACAGTCCCACTGGTCCTAGGGGAAGCCCCACTGGAGTGGGGAGGATCCACAGGGGTGGTGTGGGTGACTTGGGTTTGGTGGAGGAGGCTGGAGTGCAGCGTGCTTGGAGCTGGGGAGGGAGAGCTGTTGCCTGGGCAGTCCTGGGGTTAGGACTTGCAGTACAGCCCCCTTGTAGGGAAGGGCTTCCTTCCGTTTATTGGGAGGCACCTGCTGCTGGGTGTCAGGCTTGTCAGTTCTGCTACACTGTGGTCTGGTTATGAAGTTCCTTTCAGAAGGTCTGTGGGGGCCTAGGGCTGCAGCTCAATCAAAGACCTACTTCCCTCTCAGGACTGCATCAACCAGGTGTGATGGTGCACACCTGCAGTCTAGTGCGTAGAGGCAGGATCAGGAGTGCACAGCCGGCCTCAGCTATGTAGTGCAAGGCCAGCTAAGTTACTGGAGACCCTGTCTTCAAAAAACCAAAACAAAGAAGTTTGCAGGGATGTAGGTCATTAGGAGCTGGCACAACGAATCTGTGCTAAAAATGTAATCCATTCAGTTTGCACTGAAGACTCTGGGGCAATCACCCAAGGAACAAGAGTTTTATAAACCCTTTTTTGATAAGATGGGGCCTCATGTAGCCCAGGCTGCCCTCCAGTCTCCTCTGTAGCCAAGGATGACTTTGAGCTGGTCCTTCCCCTCCTTAATGCCAGGATCACAGATGCGCAGCACCACAGCCAACAGTTCATCGTTGTCTGTCTATATAACTCACCACTGGTCCATAGGAAAGATGATGTTGGTCATGTAATGAGACTTAACTGAGTTTGTACTGAGCATACAGAAGCTTTTTGAGCAGATATAGACCATGTAGAGATATAATGCGGGTCTTATTTGATGTTTTTGGAAAAAGACTGGGCTCTGTTTTAAAAAGCAGAAATGAAAGCAAAGGAGGTGGGGTTTGGAGACCAAATGAACGTATTTGTTGTTTTTGCATCTTGTGAATGTCGGGGGATAAACTTGCTAAATTAATGACAACTCAAATTGCAGCCATGCCTCATTTCCATAATTACCCTACACTTAAGGCATTTCATATTAAAATGAGAGGATTATAGGAAAAAAGTGCTTTTACTTTGGTTTCCTGGAAATGGGCCCTGTTATAACTGGCTTGGAGATCCTGTAGTCATTTTAAAGCATTGTTTCTCCGAAGGTTCTAGCTTCCAGGTTAAACGTTGCCAGCCTATGAGAGGTGGGGAGGGGGGAGGGGGAAAACGACCCTAGCCGGGCATGGTGGCGTATGCCTTTAATCCCAGCACTCGGGAGGCAGAGGCAGGCAGATTTCTGAAGTTCGAGGCCAGCCTGGTCTACAGAGTGAGTTCCAGGACAGCCAGGGCTATACACCAACCAACCAACCAAACAAACAAACAAAATGACCTTGTGAGCACATCCCTGGCTACATAGCAAGTCTGAAGCTGACACAAGCTACGGGAGACCTTGTCTCAAACTAACAGAAGACCTTATTCTAGGAACACACACCACATTCCCCAACCTAACCAAACCAAAAACCTGGATTTGGCCAGATGTGGTAGAACATGGCAATTGCCTGGTCGCTTGGGTAGTTGAAGGAGGAGGATCTTGAGTTGTGTACTAGTGGACCAGCCTGGGCTACATAGACAAGCCTGTCTCAATGAAGCCTCCAATTCAGAGTGAGACCCGTTGTGCTGTTTGAATTGTGTTGTCAGTTTTGGGTCTTTTAAATCTTATTTATTTATTTATTATTATTATTGTATGTGTGTGAGCATATGCATGTGTGTGTTTGTGTGAGTGTGTGTTTGTACAAGCGCGTGTGTAAAGGGTGCATGCCACAGCACACATGTGGAGGTCAGAGGACAGTGTCCAGGGATCCCATGTTTCCTTCCATCCTGGCTCCTGCAAGAGAGCTCAGGCCAATAGACTTGCAAGGTGACCGTGTTTTTTGTTTTTGTTTTTGTTTTGTTTTAACCTCTGGAGCCATCGCAACAGTGCGGTCATTGCAGTTTTACTGTGAGCCTCCTGAGTGGCTAACATACTGTAAGCCAGCTAGACGCTGTGAGCCTCCTGAGGCTAACACTGTAAGCCAGCTAGACGCGCAGCCGCTTTGGCTTTCGGTCTGCTGCAGGGTGTGAGACAGATTTGGCTGCACAGTGCTGTAGCTGGAAACAAGGGGCTTGCCGGACAGTTGGATAGTTGTGCCTGCCCCCGGCTTTTATCTCTCACCCGGCAGGACTTGACCAGCAGCTTCTTCAGGGTTCATCGCAATGCAGAACCTGAGCCAAAGCCATGGGCCAGTGGTCAGTGCCTGCATTGCCCCATCATAGCTCACGTTGGGAATCACTCCTTCAACCCCACGTGTGGTTTTATAACACCATGCGTTCATTCACCAGAGTGGTGGCAGACCTCATTAGGACCGAATATCTAACTGAATAAAGAAAAGGTTATTTCTCCCTAGGTTCCTTGCATAAATTCAGTCTCCATGAGGCTAATAAGACATGATTTGTGTGTGTGTGTGTGTGTGTCTATCTTAATAGGAACAAGCCCTTTGATATACACAGCTTTAGTTGTTCTTTCTGAGATGGGCTCCCAGGGGACCTTGTGTTACCTGAGCTGGCCTCAAACTCACTAGGTAATTAACCCTGACCTGGGGGCTGAGGATGTGGCTCAGTGGTAGAGTCTGTGCCTAGAATCCCCCAGTGAGGGACTAGGGTGTGGCTCAGTGGTAGAGTCTGTGCCTAGAATCCCCCAGTGAGGGACTAGGGTGTGGCTCAGTGGTAGAGTCTGTGCCTAGAATCAATCCCCCAGTGAGGGGCTGGGGGTGTGGCTCAGTGGTAGAGTCTGTGCCTAG
>NC_034612.1:32501434-32513549 GCF_900095145.1 Mus pahari
GGGTGTGGCTCAGTGGTAGAGTCTGTGCCTAGAATCCCCCAGTGAGGGGCTGGGGTGTGGCTCAGTGGTAGAGTCTCTGCCTAGAATCCCCCAGTGAGGGGCTGGGGGTGTGGCTCAGTGGTAGAGCCTCTGCCTAGAATCCCCCAGTGAGGGGCTGGGGGTGTGGCTCAGTGGTAGAGTCTCTGCCTACCATATAGAAGATGCTGGATTTGGTCTTCAGCACTGAATCCCTTATGTCTAGCTGGAGCTGTGTGCAGTCTTCTCTGTGGTCCTGCAAGGTACCTGTGACACTGACTGCAGTTGGCTCCAGGTCCTGGGCAGCAGATAAACCAGACGTATAGGCAACATAGGGTGCCAGGACAAGAAAGGTCTCTTGGGAGTGTCACCTCCACCATGTGACAGGCAATGGTGGTGTGACACCTGAGGAGTCTCCTTGAGTTACCAAGAGGTCTTAGCTGGAAGGCAGTGATTCAAAGTGACTTGTGAGCTTAGCAGCTCTCTGGACCTCACGTAAGTGGAGCAGGAGCAGGAGCAGGCCGGAAGCCACCTGCCAGTCCCTCGCCATGAGGCTGCAGAAAAGGAAACCCTGCAGAAGCCAGGGGACTTCTCCCTTTTCCTTGGGAAGCTCAGATTCTGTCTGCCTCATAGCTAGGGCCCTGCTCTGGGAATGAACCTAGAAGTGACCATCCTTCCCCCAGAAATGTCCAGGAGTATCCAGCCGCCTCTGGTTGCAGCCACGTCAGCCAAGAGTGTGGCTCCCTGGTTTGGTTCCAGCACGTAGACCATGGATCAAGGCTCAGCTTTCCTTTCTGGGTGTTTTTCTCTATAAATTACAGAGTAGATATATTTTCCCTGGTTCACCTACCCTTAGATTGACTAGCCAGGGATGCCATGGAGAATCTAGAACTTTCTCCAGTTTCATTGAGCTACAGTAGGCATTTTGTGTGTTTTTGTTTGTTTGTTCTTTATGTTTTCTGTTCAGCTTTTCAAGCAGCCTCAGATGCAGGCTGTGCCCTAGTGTCCTTGAGGGCCACAGGTCCCCAGGCTGCTGAGCACAGCCTCAGTTTATCCTGTCACAGCAGAGGTTTTTTTTTTTTTTTCATGTGAAGATTCTTCTGTCTTCATCTCCCATTTCCCCAAAGGAGTCTGGAGTTAGATGCCTTCTATCCATGTCTGGCTTTATGTGGGTTCTGGGGATTCGAACTCAGATCCTCACACTTGCATGACCAAGTCATCTCTCTAGCCAGGAATTGTTTTTGATAATGATGTCACTGTTCATCCTGGGCATCTCAATTCCATTTGAGCCCAGCTCCTCAGCACCTCATCCTTGCAGATGGTAAGATTCTTTGATAGGTAGGAGGCTGTAGTGTGTCTGCCTGTTCCTGTCAGCCTTCCAGACCGGGCGTGTTCACGTAACAGGCTGTTGGTGGTGTTGGGGAGCTGTGTTTACTTCTTAGGTAGGTTCTCGCCATGCAGACCAGGCTGGTCTTGAACTCATGATCCTCCTCTCTCAGTCTTCCAAGCGATGGGTGTGTACCACTGCGCCCAGATGCCTGATGAGCTTTCATGGTGCCCTTGCTTTTAGCTCACTAGCCCTGCCGTGGGCACGTGAGTAGGTGTTGGGATGGAAACTGGCTGTCGCCTGAGAGTCTCTTGAGGTCAGAGGCTTGCTGCATCTGGAGATGGCGCCAGCCCCAGCTTGCCCCATGCACTTCAGCAGAAGCTGCATGGCTGGTGGCTGACAGGGAAGAGAGTGGCCAGGGGCAGCCGAGCTCACTTCCACTCACGGCTGTGAGCAGAGCTCGGCCTCTCGGGAAGGGCAGCATGCCCAGACGGAGACAGCAGCTCACTGGCTGTGGCTGAGCAACTGGCCAGTGTATCTGAGATCAGGGCAACCAACGGCAGCCTGCAGGCCAAAGCCTGCCAGCTGCCTGTGTTTGTAAATAAAGTTTTAAAGACAGGCATGGTAGCTAGCGCCTTCCTGTAATCCCAGTACTTGGAAAGCTGAAGTAGGAGGCTGTGAATTTGAGGCTAGCCTGGGCTACAGAGTGAGACCCCCCCCCCCCTTTAAGACAGACAGTGTTATCCATGCACACTACCTATGACTTTCTGGATTGGCCAAGGTTGCTTAGCTGAGATGGCCTGTGTGGCCTAAGAGACAGCTTTTAGGCTCTGCTCCTGCCTCCACCCCAGCTACTCCTGACTCCACCTCTGTCACCAATCATTTCCCCTCCAGTCAGGACATTTTACTGAGACTAAAAAGCCTGGTAGTGCCAGCTTTCTTCATACACTGCTTCCAATTCTCTTGTCTCACTTATACCCAAATTTAGTTTAGTCAGCAGAGGAGTGTGTGTGTGTGTGTGTGTGTGTGTGTGNGAGAGAGAGAGAGAGAGAGAGAGAGAGAGAGAGAGAGAGAGAGAATATTCATTCATTTATTTGTAGTGCTAAGGATTGAACCTCAGGACCTTTCGAACCCTAGCCAGGAGACATACATCCAAATGGCCCCTCTTGTGCTCTGGGGATATTGGGTCTGCAGCACTGGACTTTGCCAAGTGTTGTACTTACTGTCACATCCTTTGGTGCCTGTCACCCACAACAGAGCTTCAGCCTTTTAATTTTTTTTTTTCTTTTTTGTTTTTTTCGAGACAGGGTTTCTCTGTGTAGCCCTGGCTGTCCTGGAACTCACTTTGTAGACCAGGTTGGCCTTGAACTCAGAAATCTGCCTGCCTCTGCCTCCCAAGTGCTGGGATTAAAGTTGTGCGCCACCACTGCCCGGCAGCCTTTTAATTTTTAATCTTTATTGATTATGACAAAACAAAAAGCAAAACAAAATAAAAAAAAAAACCTCAAGCCAGATATTTTGTAGGATTGCCCAGTGACCACAGTCCCAGTTTTTTTCTGAGGGGATAAAAGGGCTGATTGGAGTCAGGCTTAGCATCCTTGGCTAGGAAGCAAAGGGCCACACATCTTCTCTGGGTGTGGCTGGTAGCCCCGGAGTCCGCTCCTGACTGCAGGAATGCTTTGCTTTCTACCAAGTAGTTACTGTGTCTTCTTTTGTAGTTAATAAGTGACACTTGAGCGTTAACCTGGTGCAGGGTAGTTTGTATCTGTCTAGTCTCATTTACTTGCTTCTAGTAACAGTTTTACAACCCCCTGCATGTGTTTCCTAGTCTTTATCTGCAATGATATTTTGTTTCTTTCTTCCACTGTTTCGTTCCTTGTTCTGGTTGGATGGGCTGGAGCTCTGAAATCCCTTTGGATAAAGAGCCTAGGCTAAGGGACTCCTTTCTCTCAGCCAGCTGCAACAAGAGGAATGCATGGAGGCATTCCACAGCAAATGCAGATTTCACAGCTGCAGATCTGCTTCCTGGGCTGGGGAGAGAAGGCTCAGTGGATAATGGGCACTTGGTGCACCCAACATCACCCAGGCTCTGAGCCCCTGAATCCCAGCAGACCTCTCAGAACAGGAGAGGATCCAGAACAGCACCCAAAGGTATCCTCGAACCTCCACCTAGAACACACTTACCCACGACTAACACCCTCCACTCCCAAAATACACACACATGCACACACACAGAGACAGAATGAATTAATGAATTGATTGTTTGAAAAGGACGTCCTAAACCCTGCTTGGTAACAAGCATAGGTCATAATAGTCCCAGCACTAGATATGTGAAAGTAGGAGGATCCAGAATTAAGGAGTTACCCTTAGCTGCAGAGTGAGCTGTATCATCCTGGGCTACATGAGGCCATGTCTCAAAAGGAAAAGAAAAGAAAAGAAAAGAGAAAAAGATAGAAAGCAAGCCAACAAACTAAAGGCTTTCTTCCCAGTCAGTTACAATGTAACACATCTGATACCCTAGCTACTCACAAAGTCAAGGCAGAAGGACTGCTTGAACCCTGGAGTTCAAGGCCAGCCAGGACCATTATACAGCAAGACCCTGTCTTGGTAAGCCGCTTCCTTCAGGAAGCCCTTGGTTAGGTCCCATGGAAACCACCGAGCCTAGTGATACCTTGTAGTCATATGCATCTGATGCTCGGCTAAGCTTGGGCACTGTTACAGGACCATGGTGTTCTTGGCTGCTTTGGTAGCCTGAGTATATATATGCTGGTGTGTGTGGCACAGGGCTGCCCGGTGCTTTGCAAATCCTCACTGACAGGGTCATGAGCAAGAAGGGAACAGCTGAGTGTGGAAGAAGCTAATCACTTAGCTTGGTCCCTTTTCTTCATCCTCCCTCCCTCCCTCCCTCCCTCCCAGGCATGGATGGTCTGGTGGCCTAGGCTGCCCTTATATTCTATTGCAGCCCAAGGCTGTCCTTGATGTCCTGATCTTCCTGACTCCCTCTCTCTCCCAAGTTCTGAGATCACAGGCATGCATAGCTACGCCTGCCTGGCTTCCATAGTGCTTGCAAAGTCCTGCACATCAGGGAGCATCTTGGAGAGAGAAAGGGGTCAGGGGTTGGAGGCCAACCTGGATGGCCCACTGTGTACCAGACTAGTGAGAGCCGTGTATAGCAAGACCATGTCTCCAAAACACAAAACTGACCCAGGTTAAAGCCAGGTGTCACGTTGGTACATGGATTGTGGACTACCTGGAGGATGGGCTGGGTCTCTCCAAGTTCCTGCTGGCCTGGAAGCATATTAAAGTCACAGAGGCTGGTCCCTTTCTGGTGTTTCTGGAGCAGTGTATGTGGAGCCTGGGGACTCCACATACACTGTGTAGAGAATTCGAGAAGATATTCGGCCTTACCCTGGATTCTCTTGAAGGGCTTTTCAAGGCCTTCTGGATTTCTGGGCCTGGGCAGGATGGAGAGGAGACAGAAGGTGCTATAGAGGTCAGCCATGCCATCCTGGAGGGGTCTCATGGGTGCTTTGTGAAGGGAACGGAATTGACTGAACCATTCCATTAATTCAACAGAATGCATGAATAGATTAAGGAGTTTTGATTATCTGCTAAGAGCTCATCCTGGCACTCAGATGTGCACGTTTGTCAAGCCCTGTGCTTTTGTTTTGGGGTGTGTGTGTGTGTGCACGTATGCACATGAATTATCTTGTCTGTGTGATGTGTATGGGTCCTGACTGTGCCATGGTGTTTATCTGGAAATCAGAGGATAGTCATGAAGTTTTTCCTTCCACCTTTCTGTGGGTTCCGGAGATCCAACTCAAGTTGCATAGCAGGCACCCTTACCAGCCGCGCCATCTTGATTTCCCAGGCCTGCCATTTTTGTGTCTTCTGGGGTTGAGACTATCATCTGCCCTCTTCCAGTTCAGATTCGGAGCCCTTCGTCTCTAACTACAGGCTCTGTCTCCATCTTCTGAGTGTGGTGGCCCCCAGACATCACTGTAGGTAGGAACTGTCTGAGCAGACACTGAACTGGTCCTGTGCTCCCCTCCCCCTCCCCCCATATGCACAGCACACCGGCAGCTGAGTCCACCCCAGCACGGGCTCCTAGGACAGGAGGTACTGTGGGCTCTTTTTGTTGTTGTTGTTGTTCTTGTTTTGTTTGTTCTTTGAGACAGGGTTTCTCTGTGTATCCCTGGCTGTCCTGGAACTCACTCTGTAGACCAGGCTGGCCTCGAACTCAGAAATCCACCTGCCTCTGCCTCCTGAGTGCTGGGATTAAAGGCGTGCGCCACCACTGTCTGGCCACTGTGTGCTCTTTATGGGGATTTCAGGGTGGGTGAGGTAGGCATGTTTAAGGAAGTGGGACTTCAGCTGAGATTTCAGTCACCATCCTGAGCCCTTGGTAAGGGCATCAGAATAGAGAGCCAAGGTCAGGGACAGGGCCCAGTTCGTCAAGTGCTTGCTTAGCACACATAGCACCCCCAGCGTCTCCAGCATTGTGTGAACAGGGTGTGGAGGAAACATCCAAGGACATACTGGACTACCTGAGACCCTGTCTCAGAAAACAAAAAGCAGTATGATAAGCAGAGAGCTGTAGCTGTACAACCCTGGGACTAAGGCAGCGTGACAGGCCAGTTCTGTGAGGTGGGCAGGGAGACACATGGCGAGACCCTCCCTTGACAAACCGATTCACTGATAGGAGTTCTATGGGATTTAATGACCTCAAGTTTAACCAAGGAGGGAAGAAACAGAAGACAATCAAGTCAAAGATCAGCAAGCGCATGAAGTGAATACACCCAGGCTCTAGGAGCTCACAGGACACAAATGCTGCAGGAAGGCTGGCCACTTGCCATTTGGGAAAACTCAGTGCTGGCCTCATGAAGTAGCTGGGGTCCAGCTACTCAGGCCTCCCTTCCCCCATGCAGGTACACCTGCTCTCTGGTGGGATTATAGGACTCACCCTTGCTTAGTGCCTCTATTGCAAAGACTGGAAGGCTGGCTCGGGTAGCAGAGACAGGCTTGCCATCCCCACCGTCCCAGCTCCATACAAAGCTAGTGAGGGGCTGGGGACGTGGCTCAGTGGTAGAGCCCCTGCCTAGAATCCCCCAGTGAGGGGCTGGGGTGTGGCTCAGTAGTAGAGCCCCTGCCTAGAATCCCCCAGTGAGGGGCTGGGGTGTGGCTCAGTAGTAGAGCCCCTGCCTAGAATCCTCCAGTGAGGGGCTGGGGGTGTGGCTCAGTGGTAGAGCCCCTGCCTAGAATCCCCCAGTGAAGGGCTGGGATGTGGCTCAGTGGTAGAGCCCTTCCCTAGAATCCCCCAGTGAGGGGCTGGGGGGTGGTTCAGAGGTAGGCTCAGAGTGCCTACCTAGTATGCATGAGGCCTTGAGTTCAAATCACACCATTACTGTACCCAACAACACCCAGGTTCAGAGCCCCTGAACCCATGTAAGAAAGTTAGATGCAATAGAGGGTCTGTAACCCAGCAGACCTCTCAGAACAGGAGAGGATCCAGAACAGCACCCAAAGGTGTCCATTACCACGTATCTGTCTCTTTCTGTGATTCCCTTCTCACCCACTACAAACACTCACACTGGCTCAGCCAACACAGCCCTCAGCAGAGAGCAGAAAGGGTCTTTCTGAGTCAGGTCACAGTGTGGTAGAATGTTGGTAGCCCACCATGAGTCCAGGAGCCACTGGAGTGCTTGGCCTGGGGGTGGGGGTGGGGGAGCAATTTATGTCCTTTCCTGGGAATGTCCCCTCAGTCACAATGCATCCCTGCAAGTCATTGACTCTCCTGGCCACTGGGAATGTGGCTGGGTTTGGTTTCCTTGAGCTTTCTTTTTGTTTTTGTTGTTTTATATGTAATTAATTAACTAACTAATTAATTAATTAATTAACTCTTGTGGGGGTGGAGCAAGTGTGCAGAAGTCAGGGCACAGCTTGCTGGTGTCAGTTCTCTCCTTCCACTGTGTGAGACCCAGGGTTCAGTGTTGGCAGCAGGCATCTTTACCTGGAAGTGCCACCACACTTTGAAGGAAGTCAGTGTTCCAGCCTCTGGCATCCACCCTCTGTGCGGCTGGGTTTATGGGGAGGAGCTGTTGAGGAGTAACTCAGCTGCTTCACTTGCTGCTTGACCAACCTTCGGGCTTTCTGCCTCTGTCCATTGGAGATGCCACGTGGAGAACTGCGGTCTCCAGGAGATGTGATACTGGAAGACTGGAGCAAGTTAGAGGACCTGAAAGGCAGGAAATCGTGATCTTCTGGGCTGGGATGCCCAGGTACTCACTTTGTGCAGGACCACCTAGGGAGGTGAGGACAGATGCTAAGGGACAGGAGGGTCCTCAGCTATAGTGAACATTTGGGGGGACTAGGGGTGGACATTGGTAGGCAGTCTCTGGCTAGGGTTTTTCACACCAGTATTATGAATAGAATCCATAGCCTTTTAATGGGGGGGATTTTACGCCAGTGCTGTACCCCTGAACCACACCTCTAGCCTTTCACTGGGGGGTGGAGAGCTCTAGGCAAAGGTTCTACCTATGACCCATGCTCCCAGCCCTTACTTTTACTATTTTGAAATAGGATTTTATTAAGTTGCCCGGACTGGCCTTGAACTCCTGGTCCTCGTCCCTCAGGCTCCTCTAAGTAGCCCTACTGGCTCTGGAGCTGTTTTTATTGCAGAGCAAACCATCCAGACTAATGGGCCATCAGGGATAAATCACAGGACCAAGGATGCGATTTACATAACGGTTAAACCAGTTTAGTGTATCCCGAGAAGGGAGCCAGCTCCTCCCCAAGCGATTATTCAGCGTTATTAATCTGCTTTATGGCCCAGTTTCCCCAAATGGGTAATTGCTCCTTCAAAGTATTAAAATTTATTTAGAAACTAGGTACATGCAGAGAGGGAAATGGCCTGACAGTTGTTGAAAAAAAAAAGAGGTCTTTTTTCTGCTACAGGGTTTCATTTGGCCCAAGCTAGCCTCCAACTCACTGCAATCCTCCTGCCTCAGCCTCCCACAGAGTACCATTCCCAGCTGGGTATCCATTTATTCCTTGTGCCTTTTCTTTCCAGTGTGTCTTTCCTGATTCTTCTTTCCTTTCAAAACAAAGAAAGCTATTTTATTTTTATTTTATTTTTTTACGTTTTATTTACTTAATTGTCTGGGGAGGGGATAGGCACCATGATTGGAGATCAGAGGACAGCTTTGGGGAGTCACGTGGGTTCATTCACTCTACCAACTGAGCCCTCTCATCCACCTCAGATCTTTCTAGGGCACATGGCCCCGGTGGCATCCTGTCTTAACTAGGATTGCAGGGCTGTGGCTTGGTGCCGGTTCTCAGGCTCAGGCCTCTTCTAAATTTGGGTACAGGGAGACTCAGAGAGCCAAGCAGTCCCCTGTGGGGCCAGCTGTCATTCCCAGAAGTGTGCTGTTGGTGCCCTAAGAGAGGACGGTTAAACCAAATAAAGGCTCTTACAAGTTCCTCGTGCTGATAGGAGGCGCCTTTGTTTTGTTTGGGTTCTTATCTGGGCTGGCGCAGAGGTCTCTAAGCTGGAGTCCCTGCTGTTTTGTAAACATCTCTAGCCAGCTGCTCCTCCTCTACCTCTGGAGAACTGGAGACTTCCCTACCTTTGATCAGATCTCATCAATGACTGCTGGTGTGGGCCGTCTGCCCTGAAGGCAGAATAGACCTGAAGAAAGAAGCTCCCTGGGAGAGTCCCCGTTAGACTGGCTGACTCTAAAACTAGGTTAGGTTACCCAGGGCAGGCCTGTAATCCCTACCACCAGGGAGGAGGAAGAGTGTCACAGACTTGAGACTAGCCTGGGCTACACAATAACTCTAAGGCCAGCCTGTAGCTACACAGTAAGACGGTCTCATAACACAAAAAAGAAAAACCAGCACATGTTTAGAAGTCTTTGTTGTCTAGTAGAAGGAGTTAGGAGATCACAGTTCTGAGATGTGTCGAGGGCTGTGGTTGACTGCTGACCTGGGACTGAAGCTCTGTCACCAGCTCTGTCACCCTTAAGCTTGATTCCTCAGAGCTCGAGAGGCAGCTGCAGTTTCTCAACGAGCCTAGGGTCTTCAGGTCTGTCTGTCTGTCTGTTCATAAACACCCTGAATCCGATTTCAGGTTCTCTTTCAGTTAGGGATGGAGCATTTAATTAAAAGCAAGCCACATTTCATTTGTTTATTGTGTATTTGTACACGTGGGCAGCACATATGCAGCCGTCAGAGGACAGCTTGGGAGGTTGTTCTCTCCCTCTGCCATGTGGGTGCTGGGGAGGAATTCAGGTGACAGGAACCTTAGCCACCAAACCATTTCGCTGCCTCTCCTTCAGAGAAATCAGCACCACCAGGGAGGGCCCTGCTGAGTGCGCTTGGTGCTATGGCAGATGCACGGCCATGCTCCTAGAAGGAGGAAATGGAGGGGCCACGGCAGAGCGGCTTGGGCTTGGCTGCCCTGTGGGAGGTTCCAGGTCACTGTGCACATACAGGTTGAGGCCACTTTTGACAGACACTGGACCATGGAGGAGCCCCAGCGCCTACGTGTGGCATCACAGCAGGTCCACAGCTTGGGTTTCTTTCTCTGTGTCTGGCGCTTGTGGGACAGTTGCTCTTTTTCTGGCTCTGTGTAACGCTTGGTTTGTTTGTTTTCATCATTCATTCATTCATTCATTCATTCATCAAGTGTTGAGTGGTGGGTGTGGGTGCACGAATCAGATGTCAGGAAAGCTTTCAGGACTTAGTTCTCTCCACCGTGTAAACCAGGTCATCGAACTCAGGCTGTCAGGCTTGGCGGGGAGCAACTTTCCCCACTGGGCCTTCTCACCAGACCTCCTCTCCCCCTTATTTTGGGATCTGGCCTCAAACTCACTATGTAGCCAAGGGTAACCTCCCGCCTCCACCTCTCAAATGTTGGTATCACAGGCTTGATCCACCATGCTCAATTTGTACAGTCCTGTGGAGTGTTGTAAGGGTAGGGGACTTGACAGGAGATATGTGGGACCCAGGGCTTGGTGCACCAGATGATCTACATCAGTCCCTGGGGTCATTACTGACATGTTAGGAGCGTTCTGGTCTCTGCCCAGAGCCAGTTGCCCTTTCACTTGGCTCTTTGTCAGGTTGGGGACTTCGCACTGTTTCTAGACTTCCAAGCACCTTCAGATCCATTGATGATTAAACCCTGTACAGACAGCTGGGGCTACCGACGGCCCTGCTGCAGGTCTGGGAGGGTGGCTCCTTCCTTTCTGTTGTTGTTGTGTTATTGTTGTTATTGTGTGAGAGATGCTCTTTGGAGATAGGCTTGCAGGCACATGCCTTCGTCCCAGCACTCAGAAGGCCAAGGCAGGATAGTCACAGGCACACCACACCCCCCTTTCTGCAGTGAGGCCCGGCCTCAGAAAACAAAGGCCAGCACTGTTGGTGGAGCGCTTGCCTAGCATGGCCAGTGGATCCCAAGGATCCCCGTCTCTGTCTCCGGCACCGGGATTACAGGCATGCGCTGCCACACTTGGCTTTGATTTGGATGCCGAGGACCAGAACTCTGGTCCTAATTCTGTGTGCTGAGCATTTTACCTGCCATGCATTATCCCAGCTACCCTCCCCCTCCCCTAGCGACAGAGGAAGGTAACCATCAGTTCATTTCGTCACTTTAAAGTAATGAAAACTGAGTTCCTTTTTGTCTGACTTTATATTTTGTTTTACTTCACTGTGTGTGGTGTGTGTGTACATGTGTGTAGACAGGTACACAGGAGTGTGAGTGTACAAGGGTGTGCATTCACAGAGGCCAGAGAAGGACCTTGGTACCCTGCTGAAGCATCTTTGGTCGTATTGCTTTGAGATGGACTCTCACTAGACTGGTGGTCAGGAAGTCCAGTCATCCTCCTGCCTCTGCCTCCCCCAGCGCTGGGGTTCCAGCCACGTGTGCATGGCCTTGCCCAACATTTTATGTGGGTACCTGAACCAAGCTCAGGTCTAATGGCTTGCTTAGCAAACTGTGAGTCCTACCGCTGACCCTACCTCCGGCCCCTGTGGGGTTTTAAAAATACAGTTGCTTACTTTGTGAATGTTTATGATTTATTTGTTTGTTGTTGGGTTTTTTTGTTTGTTTTTGAGACAAGGTTTTGTGTGTGTGTGTGTGTGTGTGTGTATAGCCTTTGCTGACCTCAAGAGATTTGCCTACCTCTGCCTCTCGAGTGTTGGGATTAAAGGCGTGCGCCACCATCACCCAGGCTGTTGTGCATTTTGTGTGGTAGGGGTGTGCATACCATGGTATGGATGGAGGTTAGAGCACAACTTCCTCTTCCACCATGTGGGACCTGGGGATCAAACTCAGGTCATCAGGTGTGGCAGCAATCACCTTTGCCCACTGAGCCATAGCCCACACTGCCCTGAAAGTCACTAGGTAGCCCAGACTGTCCTCAGATGCACTGTAATCCTCCTGTCTCAGCCTCCCAGTGCTGGGATTGGTTGCGTGCATGTCTCCCCATACCCAGTGAGAGGTTGCTTATGTGTAGTTATTTCTGTTCTGTTGTGCACAGGCCCCAGGTGCTGTATGGAAAACTTAAGAAGAACTAGAGCGGAGAGCCAGGCACCATGGACACCCCTGTCCTCCATCCTCCCAGGATCTCACTAAGAAGGATGAGGCAGGAAACCAGCCTGGGCTAGTCAGTCTCCCCCACCCACCCCCATCCAACCCCCAGCCTGGGCTAGTCAGTCTCCCCCACCCATATCCATCCAACCCCCAGGCTGGCTAGTCAGTCTCCCCCCACCCCC
>NC_034612.1:32513614-32537727 GCF_900095145.1 Mus pahari
CCATCCAAATCCCACTCAAACCAGCTTGGGCTAGTCAGTCTCCCCCTACCCCCTCCAACCCCCCACTCACCCCATTCACACACATAGATGTTAGTGACACCACCAGGGTCACTCAGCCACCTAGAGAGGCAGACTCATGGCCGCTGTCCTTCTTCTGAAGCTTGCCTCCTCAGTTTATTTTATTTTATGTGCACGTGTGTCTGTGCACTGTGTTCATGCCTGGTGCCTATGGAGGCCAGAGGAGGGCATCAGATCGCCAGAGCTGCAATTACTGGCGGTTGTGAGCTGTCTGCAGGAGCTGTACTCGGACTCTCAAGAACATTGAGCACTCTTAATTGTCGAGGCATCCTCCGTCCCTCTGCCTTTTGAGGGAGGGTTGGGGTCTGCCAAGCCTGGCACTCGCATGCTCAGCTAGGCTGACTGGCCAGCAAGTCCCAGGAGCCATCCTGTCTCCAGTGCTGGGATTACAGGCAGGAGTTCTGAGGGCCTGGGGTGCTCACGTGACTGATGGAACTGTCTTCTAGCAGCGTGCTTTGTCTCGGGAGGTTTTACTGTCATCATTGAGGGTGGGGGTCGGAGGGCAGCTTTCTGGAGCCGTTCTCTCCTCTCCCATTGCGTACCAAGTGTTTTGTATCCCCTCCGCCCTCTTGAGGGCCACATTTTGTTCTGAGGCGAGGCCATCCCCTGGAGCACAGGTTGGCTGACATTCTCCAGCCTCTGCCTTAGGTGCCGAGCTTCAGGCCTTCAGCTTTCACCAAGCAGAGCTTACGTGCGCAGCCGGAACACTTTCAGACTATGTCACCCATTCTCACAGTTCGGCAGTGGTGCATCCAGTACAGGTTTTTTCTCACTTCATCCTACTTGCCTTCCCCGGAGAATCAGATTCCCACTTCCCGCAGACTCCCTGGATAGGCAGTCATTGCCAGCCTCACTCCTGCAGGAGGTGTGAGTGGGTGAGGAGGTAGAGATGGCCTTGGGGCGGGTGGGGCCAAGCCAGCCCCTTGTCTGAAAGTGACCTGGAGTATAGGATGGTTAATCTTGGATGTCAATTTAGTGGGGTTTAGAAGCCCTGAAGGGCTGGGGCTGGGCTCAGTTGGTAGAGGGCTTGCCTGGAATTCACAGTCCCTTACTACATAAACCCGGGTATGGTTCACATCGGTCATCTCAGCACTTGGGAGGTGGAGTCAGGGGGATCAGGATTTTAACGTCGTTCTTGGCTATATAGAGAATTAAAGGCCAGCCTAAGCTATATAAAACCCTGAGAGAATAAAACAAAAATAAACCAAAAACAATAGGATCACCATGGAAACAGACCAGGCTTGGACAAGGGAGTTCTTCCAGTGTGATGGGCAGAGTCATTCCTTAGGCTCTGGGCGGGATGTGAGCAGACCCGAATGGCAGCTTTCATTCTCTGCTTCTCCAGTGGCTTGATGGAACGGCTGACCTGGCATCAGCCCAGAGGCACCTCCTAAAACCACAGGTCCCAGGGACTGCTTGGAGTTACCTCCCACTGCCCTCCTTGCCTGGGTTATTTGGGGTTTATCCACTCATGATCTTCTGTCTGTAGGTCAGTCTTTTCTGTTGCTGTGGTCAGTTCTGGAAATTTTTTGGCCACCGTTTCTCTGATTGCTTTTCACTCCCCTTCTGTTGTGCTTCGATCTGACTGTGAATAGCAGGTCCCTGGGTTAAGTCCCTGCAGTCCCAAAGCTCTTGGCACTCACTTTCAGTTTCTTTTCTTCAGTTTCTTCTTCTTCTTCTTCTTCTTCTTCTTCTTCTTCTTCTTCTTCTTCTTTTTTCCAGCGTTCGTTTATTTCACAGGTATATACATGCCATAGATGTGGAGTCAGAGGACAACCCAAGGGCATTGGCTCTCTCCTCCCCGGGGATAGAGGGATTGAGCTCAGCTCCTGAGGCCTGGCTGAAAGTATCCTTATGTGCTCAGCAACCTTGCCAGCTGCTTTGTGTTTTGGTTTTTGGTAGTTTGGGAACACAAGGCCTCTCCCATGCTGGGCGAGCACCCTCACCGCTGAGCCACACTCCCAGGTCTCCCTGGGCTGTTCACTCTCCTGGATGTTGGATGTTAGGTCACCTAGGTTTTCATTATAAGATTTCCCATCAGGTCTTCTTTATATCTTCTGGTTCTTCACTGAGATGTTAAAAACTTTTTAAAATTTCTATGCATATGAGTGCATATCTCTCCTGGTGCCATATCTCAGAGATCTGTAGAGTTCACCGTGGCTACTCTGAGGTGGGCCTGGGGCAGCGTGTACCGGCAACCTCTCTTGTTTTTCTGAGTTCCCTCTTCCTCCTTGGAAGGATGAAGGGTTGCTAACTGATGCCCAAGACTTTGGACCCTATTGGATGCTGTGTGCCAGCACCTGCTTCATCCTGCCACATGCTCTCCTGGGCCTTCACTGCTCCACCCGCGCTGGTCTCTGAGCCCCAGTCTGCGCTCTTGATCCAGGGGACAGCTCCACCTGTGGCACGCCTGGATTTCACAGGAGTTGTTCCTCCCCCCAAAGCCAGAAGACTGACTTCCTGAAAGCTAGACAGACACGAGTACTCTGAAGCTTCCTAACTGGGCACCTTCCCCACCTGCTAGTGTTCTGGGAGGGGGCTATTTGTTTATAGTCCTAAGGACTGGACCCAGGGCCTCCTAGATGCCAGGCAATCTGTTCCACTGTGAAGCCACCCCCCCCCCCCGTCCCTCCCTGGCGGATCCTAGCAAACACTGCTGCTGTGGGTTACGCCCCCAGCACTCGAGTCACCTTTCATTTTGAGACAGGGTATTGCTAAGACTGTTGAGGCTGGCCTTGAACTTGCACTGGCCTAGCCTGGGCTGGTCTGTGTTGGCATAGGAGAGGTAGAGATGTGTAGCAGCGAATTAGTTAAACCGCTTTGGCTCCTGGCGGCACACATGCACCCACCCAAGAGCTCTCTGGATTCTCAAACGAAAGACACACAAATATCAGCTAATTTTGATATGTCTTGACTAGCTCCATGGCTGGACACTTCTAAATCTCCCCACAGCTAGCAAACACTCCCTCTGGTATTCCTGAGTAAGCATTTTTTAAAATCTCTATTTCATCTCTGTTACCCCAGACCCAATGGGGAAATGGCCGCCAGGGCCCTTTCTCAGACTCTGACATACCACTCACCTTTAAGTTTCATCTTTCTCCTTCCCCATCATGCTGAGTCTCTTGTGTCTCCTCTCTCTCCCGGCCCCTGGCCCCTGCAATCTAAAAGCCCTGTCTCCATCTTTCTGCCCAGCCGTTGGCTATATGGCAATTCTTTATTAACAGTTAGAATCCAGCTGGGCTAGAGACCCTCAAGGTCTGGAAGTGCAGCTCTTTGGGAGCCGAAAAAAGACAAAGCATTGGAGCAGGGATGGGGCGGCCCGCATCCCGCCAGCAGCGGCGGCTCCATTGCCAGTGTTCTTGCTGTACTCTGCTGGCTGGTGCTTTGCTCGCTGCTGTGAAGTGTGCCTGTGCCTACTGCGTGTGATGGAGCGTGAGGAGGCACAGGCTCCCAGCTACCTCCTGGCCTGCTTACAGACGCACGCCATGGCTAGATTATAAGGCTCTAGGACTAGTTTCTAAGACTTTCAGCTGTCATTAACTGTTAAGTGACACAATGGACTTTTCTTAACAATTAATTCACATTTGATAGGGGTGAAACTCGTGCAACCACTGTGGAAATCAATTTGGAAATTCCTTTAAAAATTAGTAGCCAGCTATCTCGGTGCTGGGCATATACCCAGAGACCTCTATAGTCCACCATGGAGATCATTTGTAACTCCATGTTTATTGCCTCTTTGTTCATGATAGCAAAGCTCTGGAATCAACACAGTTGCCCATCAGTAGATGACTGGATAATGAAATGTGGTAGACACACAAACACTGGAATACTATTCTACTTTCAGAAAAAGAAAATTAAAGACATTGGCAGGAAAATGGATAGACTGAGAATACAGACCATTAAGCAAGGCCACAGATTTTCAGAAAGAATTCTATGCTCTCTGTCATATGCTGGAACTCATCAGCATATTCATATATGCAAATTAACATACCTGTACGAGAAAGACTGAGCATAAGGGACAGGGAGGGAGGGACTGGATGACAGTCCTGGGCGGTGGTCCTGGGCAGATGTAGTAGGCTGTCACATGGTACTTGGGAGTCAATGTTTTCTTTATTCAGATAGGGTCTCATATAACCCAAGCTGGCCTTGGACTTGCTGTGTTGTCAAAGGATGACTTTAAACATTTGGTATTCCTGTGTCCACCTCCTAAATGCTGTGGTCACAGGTATACGGGCAGCTTTCTCCTGGCTTTTATGTGAGCGTTTGCTGTCTGTGACTCAATTTCCCTCTGTTGAAAGCTGGAACGTGATGGAAGTTGGTTGCTGCGTTCCCCCTTTATGAAAGGTGCACTCCATCCTTGCTTTTCACTGAGACTGGAAATCAAAGAAAGATCTTGGGACTGGGGAGGTGGCTCAGTGGGGAGCTTCATTTGAGTCCTCGGTACCCATCTAGTGTAAAGCTGGGCCTAGTTGCATGGACCTATACCCCAGCCACATGGGCAGTGGGAACAAGATTGCTGACTGCTAGCATAGCTCCTGGTCCTCTGAGAGACCCTGCCTCTCGGGAATAAGGAATGATGGAGCAGGACACCCATTATCCCCCTCTCATCTCCTGCACACACGTGTGCACGCACCATGTGCATAAATGTGCAGATATACACACGGGCCTCAGAAGCTTTAGCTCACCCAAGTCAACAGGTCCTGCCTCTGCTGGTGTGCAGTGAAGGGATGAGATTCGCTTCCATGAAATGAAACTCACTTCCTTATTGTTGGTGGACCTCCGCCAGCAGGGCGATGCTGCCTCCAGGAATACGGTTGCTCTCTCTTTGCTTCCTGGCCTCAACTTCTTCCGTGCTGTGGACTTAGCCAACTGTACCTACTGATGCCAGATAGGACTAGGTGGGGCCGTAAGAGACTGGGAGCTGCCCGTCACAGCCGGCCCATCCTACCCACCTGGGTTGCAGCTCCTGGGCTGGGCTGGGCTGGGCCAGGTTTGGGCTCTGGGTAGTTTGTTAGGTCTGCCTGGCCTCTCCTTATTAGGAAGGCAAGCTCGGTTGGCCCAGGGCTGCAGAGAGGAAGTGCCCTGGGAGGATTGAGTTGGGCTCTGCCTTGTTTAGACCAATGGAACTGCTGTTTTTGAAATAACAAAGCCTTGTTGCTCTTTAGATGGGACACAGGGAGATAGCAGGAGTCTCCAGCCAAGTGCTGTATCTGGCCTGGGATGCTGAGGTAAGGGCTGAAGCCATCACATGGCTGGCCTGCAACATTACTGTTCCAGGAAACACTGCTCTCATTCCAGACGGACAGGCTCAGCCACTGGCCGCCCTCTGGGCTGGTTGTGTGTGAAAGATGCCTGGCCCTTTCCGGGAGGCCCTTCCTGGCTCTGCCTTCAGCTCCCGAAAGGGTTTCCTGAGCCAAGTTGGATAGATTGGTCCCAGACCTGTGGAAGTCACCAGAATGGAGAGATTGAGTCGAGAGTCTGGCTCTGGCCTGGCTCCTCCATCCAGGGTCTCACTGATACTTTGTCCTGGTCCCTTCTCTGGTGACTTGGCTTTTTCTGCAATAGTCTGAAATACATGTTTACCCAGGAAATACAACCACGGGCTTCAGAGAGCGTGTGCGTGTGTTCACAGCAGGCACTACGTTCAGAGAATAGCAGACACTAGTTTTTCTAGTGCTAGAGATTGAACTGGAGGCTTCACACGCGCTAAACAAGCTCTGTGCCACCGGCCAGCCTCTCCCTCCCCGCTATCTTTTGTTTTGAGATAAGATCTCTCACTGTTTGCACAGGCTGTCCTTAAACTCAACAGCCGGAAGCCCAGGCAGCCCTTGAACTGGCCATTCTGCCTTTTCACAATCCCAAACTCTGGGAATGACAAGCTTGCACCATGAGGCCCAACTACATATTGATTTTGAACTATTATTATTATTACATGAAATTCAAAGTTTGGATAAAGGACCCTTGATTTTGCTAATTGCTCTACAACACAATGCGCTTGACTTCATTCATAAGGAGTGCTGAGCACTGAGGCAAAGGTCAGGCTCTGCCCGGCTCAAGTGAGGTGACATTAGCTGAGCGCTCTGTTGTCACAGGGTTCTTTGAGCCCTCCTGAGACCTGGATCTGAGTTGCAGGTCTGCAGGGAAGGAGTGCAGCTGCCACAGTGTAACTGGAACCAGAGTCTCTCAGATGTTACATGTGCCCACTAAACCTCCCCGTGGTCATTTTGGGTTAGCCTGGATCTGTGTGTGTCGGGGCCTTGGGTTAGATACACTATAAGTATTACCTGTGTGAAGCCAGCATGGTGGCACACAGCTTTGGCCTCAGCACTAGGGAGACAGAGGCAGGCAGACCTCTGGGAATTTGAGGACAGCCTGGTCTAGTGAGTCCCTGGGTGCTATCATCAGTTCTTGCTTTCAGTCTTCAGGGTTGTTTTGAGCTATTGTCTCAAGCCCAAGCTGGCTTCCAACTCACAGCAACCCTCCTGCCTCAGCTTTCTGAGTGCTGGGATCTCGGTAGGCATAGACCACCATGCCAGCCTTTCACCTTCAGTGCCGGGGCCACCTCTGGCAGTTTTGTAGACATTTCCTGAAAGTGTCTCTCTGGAGGAGATTCCCTTTCTGGGGAAGGGGGTGCACCCACTCAAAAATGCACATGCCAGGGCCAGCCAGTTGCCTGGGCTAACAAGAGCAAAGCTACTTGGTGTGGTCACAAACCCTCAGGAATGTAGCACAAGACACCTCACACCAGAACGAGCTTCACCACAGTGACATGCCAGTGTGTGCACTTTTGAAATATTGGGCTGACCCCTCCCCCGCCTCCGTTTCTCTCTTTGTCTTACTCTGTGTGTGTGTGTGTGTGTGTGTGTGTGTGTGTTCACATGGGTGTGCATGCCGCAGCACACATGTGGAGGTCAGAAGCCAGTCCTCTCCTTTCACTTTATATGATGGTTTTAGGAGCTGGACTCAGGTCTCCAGGTTTGCTCAGCCAGCCGCCTACTTGCTGATGCTTTCTTTGGCTGCCTCTGGTCAGCCTGGTGTGGTTTCCAGGGAGGGCTGGCATAGACGTCCTTTACTGTCTCACTGTAGAAGAGCTAGCTGCTGACCGATGGAGACCAGTGACCCCAGAGCCTGGACCCAGAGGGCTCTTGCCCCTCTCGATCTGAGACTGCATTGTCATCACTTTTTTTTTTTTTTTCCCCCGAGACAGGGTTTCTCTGTCCTGGAACTCACTTTGTAGATCAGGCTGGCCTCGAACTCAGAAATCCGCCTGCCTCTGCCTTCCGAGTGCTGGGATTAAAGGCATGCGCCACCACGCCCGGCTCATTGTCATCACTCTTAATGCATAGGTCCCTCTGGATTTAGTCTTCCTGAACCCTTCCTTGTCCTGACTGAGCACCAGGACACCATGGTACCCACAGCCACAGCAGCCTTGGCTCATCTTTCAGTTTTTCTGGCAAAATGGATTGCTTTCTGTGTGATGTGTGTTGTCTGCACAAGCATGAAGAGTGCACATGCACATGTGTGTGGACGTGTGCAGACGAGAGGTCTACATCAGGTAGCCCCTGTGCTCTCTACATTAGTTTTTGGAGACAGGGTCTTTTCCTGGGATCTGGGCTCCTAGGTGTGGGCTGCAGTGCCTGGCTTTTCTGTGTGTGCTCTGGAGGATCTGAACTCAGGACCTCATGCCTGCACAGCAAGCACTACCCACTGGGCAGCCTCACCAGCCACAGCTGAAAGAAGCTATTTTAGATGAAATCCCTGAGAATTCTTTGCTTTGGGACTTGGTACTTAAGCGCTGCTACCCATGAGCTGAGGATTTGGTGTAGTTGCTGGCATGGTTGCCAACATGCCAGAAGCCCTTGGGTCCAACCTGGTGTGTCTTCCATGGAGGCGCACGCCTGAGCTCAGCACTGAGGGAGACCCGGTGGCCAAGGTCATCCTTGATACTTAGAATTCACGGCCAGCCTAGGTTGCATGAGGCTCTGTCTCAAAATGAAAAAGCCATTTCCTGATCCAGCAGTGGTTTTCCTTGGCACATACACAAGACGAAGTCTCTGCGCCTCTGACCTCCTGGGAAGGGCACTGCAGCAAGTGTGGCCCATGGAATACAGGAAGTGGAGGGAGAATCCTGTGTAGTCTTAGTCACCCGTCCAGCCCCCTGCAGAGCGTCTTCCCCTCTTAATGAAGCCCTTAGGACTCGCCCCTTCTGAAGCCAGCTCCCCACAGAACTGGGCTAGGCCAGTGCTCACTGGGTCTAAAGGCACGTGGCACCACGCAGACCTAGAGCGCTTGGAACCAAGCACACAGCCTCTTTCTTCCTCCCAGAGTCATTTGTTCCTTAAAGGAAACACTGTTAGAGGACAGGCTGTAACGGCAGAGACCACTGGGAAGCCCACACTGCAGGCCTCGACCATGCCCCTCCCTGTGATTGTCATATCATGAGAATAATTGAGATGACATTTACTGGTCATTAGGAGCTTAGGCTCCTGTCTGTGACAAGGGGACCTGTAGCTACTCAGTACTCAGGGACCCAATACCTGGGAAGGGGCCTCAGCTTTCCCAAAGTTTTCATTCAGGTGAGAGAGACAGAGAGAGAGACAGAGAGAGAGACAGAGTGTGTGTGTGTGTGTGTGTGTGTGTCCCCGCCTGCCCGCCCACGGGTGGCCTGAAGGGATTCACATAGCTGAAGATGACCTTGTACTTGTGACCCTCCTGCCCTACCTACCCTCACCTCAGTTCTGGGATTCCCAGCATGCACCACACACACCATGTACACTGTGAATGCACTGGCGAATGAACCCAGAATTCCAGCTCTTTTTCAAGCAAGGTTTGCCTGATGTCAGATCCCAGCTCTCGCCTGCTGCCCAGTTGTCATTGTCTGCCCACTACATCATCGGCCTATGGCAAATAGTTCTCATATTGTCATTTTCCTTGGTGGGACCGAGCACTCCCTCTCCTGGTCTGAGATCTTTCACACTTATAAGTCCTTCATAAGATATTCATTGTCCCACCTGCTGGGACATGTCAGGCATTCTCTCAAATGGCACGGTGACATCATTCTAGAGAACAGTTTTTTTTCCAGCCACCTCCCTCCCACAAGGGCATCTCTAAACATACGGAGTTCTTAAAGCAGTGTGTATTATATTGATTTTTAAATAATACTTATTTATTTAGTGGGTACGCATGTGCCTGTGTCACAGGGCATGAAGAGGTCAGAGAATATGCTTTGAGAATGGGTTCTCTCCTTCTACACCATGGGTTCCAGGAATCAAACTCAGGTTGTCGAGCTTGGCAGCAAGCCCCTTTATCTGCTGAGCCATCTTGGCATCCCCTTTGTTGGCTTTTGTTTTGTTGTTTTTTTGAGACTGGGTCTCATGCAGTTGAGGCTGACCTTGAACTGTTGGCTCTTCTGCCTCCACCTCCCAAGAGCTGGAATTACAGTTGCACACCACCCCTCCAGGTCCAATTTGTATTTGAAAGAAAATCCGGGGTTCTGAAAAACCCCCAGCAAGGTGAATTTTGGTTTAGTTCCTGAGGCCTCATCTGTCAGTCACTGATTCCTTGTTAACCTGGACAGGTTCCTCCTGTGAGACCTTCTCAGGTGGTTGCAGAAAACTTCATGTATCAATTGCCACACTTTTCATTATTTAAAAAAAAAAAAAAAAAGCAAGGCCAGGCTTGGTGGCGCACGCCTTTACTCCCAGAACTGGAGAGGCAGAGGAGCCAATCAGTGAGTTCCAGGATAGCCAGGGCTACACAGAAAAAACGTCTCAACAAAACAAAAGTTAGAGGTAGGAGGGTGGCTCAGTGGTTAGCTCCCCAGGCTGCTCGTCCAGAGGTCCTGGGTTCAATTCCCAGCAGTCATACGGCAGCTTTCAGCCAGCTGTCACCCTGGTCCCAGAGGATCTGATGCTCTCTTCTAGCGTCTAGAGGCACCAGGCACACTAGTGCACCTAGACATGTGTTTAGCCACAACACCCACACCCAGAAGATTTTTAAAAAGCAAGAAAATAAAAAGAGAAGCTGACGTTTTATTTTGTTTTCTGAGACAGTTTTACGCTGTAGGGCAGCCTGGCCTGGAATTCTCTCTGTAGTTCAGGCTAGCCTTGAACCCACTATGTAGCCCTGACCCTCCTGGATAAGGGATGCTCACAGGAGTGTGCTACTCATTCCCCGTGCGAAGTCTGTCCTCTGGGGTGTTCACACTGTGGAGTGGGGTGTTCAAGCCACTGCTCGCTTGGGTGGCTCCCCAAGTCTGAGCCAGTCCCCACCGCAGGAGGTCACAGTGGCCTCCCTGTCTGTGGCACCTTAGGCCGGTAATCTGTTTCCATCCCTCGGCAAGACTTGCTGTGTACTGTCCCCTGCAGAGCCCAGCTTCCCCAGCTCACTGTCACTCCATGAAGGCCTGGCTCTGCAGGGATGGAGGAGGGGCGTGGGGAGCAGCATGAGAGGGGAGGCCTGGGGGTTTATTCATTTTAAACAGCGTTGCTGGAAGCCCATTAGTGTACAACTGGGTAGTCCATTCTTACTCTCCGACAGCCAGGCAGCTCACTCCCTTGTTGGTGGGGCAAGTCTCCAGATTCCTCCTTCAAAGATGCAGTTGAAAATGACTTGGAAGCCAGGCTTCGGTCTGAGGCTGGCTAGGGAGGCTGCAGCAAGAAAACTGAATAAAGTTCAAGGTCTGCCCGGGCTGCAGAGAACTGGGGCTGTTTGTGTTTTGGTTTGTTTTTTTAATCTGTGTGTTCGCGTGTCCACTTGCGGTTGCAGGCGCATGTGCACCACATCACGTGTATGGAAATCAGAGGACAACCTCAGGCGTCAGTCCCCTCCTTCCACTGTTTGGTCACTTCTTAGTGCCCCGGGTCATCGGGCTTTGCTCCCTCATCCCCACTGGAGCACAGGAATGACAGACATGCTGCGGCGTCTGGCTTTTATGTGGGTTCTGGTGCTTGCCATGCAAGCAAGCGCTCCTCCCTCTGAACCACCCCCCTCGCCCCAACCCAGGCCGTACTGGTCAAGCCAGCTGTGTACTGACTGAGCTGAGATCTGACTCTAGACCATCACTTCTCACCTCCCGACAGAACCGGCCGGCCCCTGCCTGCAGACAGGGCGGGCCTCTGTGTTCAGCTTATGAGCCTTCAGGCCAGAGCTTTGGTATAATTTACCAGCCGAGTAGCTTGTCATTTAGGTCTCTCCCATTGAGCCACTGACTGGTGCTAGAATAGAGTTCTTGTTCACTTCCAAGAAGCCACATCCCTCAGCAACCAGGGCCTATCCCCAGCCCAACCAACCCAGCCAACCCGGGGTGTGTGTGCGTGCGCCCATCCGTCCATCCGTCCATCCCCTTGGGCCATATGTGTGTTCAGAGGAAACCTGGCGGGGCTGCTTCTCCTTTCATCCTCTGGGATCCAAGGAGCAGTGGGTTTGGTTTGGGTGGTGGTTGTTGCTTGCCCTGTGAGCCATATTGAAGTGGGACGACTCAGCTGAGAATGGGGGTATAAGCTTATGAGCCCAGCAGCAAAGAGGCTGAGGCAGGAGGATTGCTGGGAGTCTAAAACCAGCCCCAACTATAAGAGAGACCCTATTTTAAAAAATAAATAAATAAAAATGAAACAAATAGAAAACCCAGAACAGCAAGATTTCCCTCTAGGTGGGAGCTGGGTTGAGAGCCTGCCCTCATGGAAGCTTCCATGATGGGAAGGGCTCCCTGCCCAACAGGCTTCCTGACCTCACTGCGGTAGGCTAGGCACTGAGAGTGGAAGGCCAGGACAGCAGGGCACCTTACCAGCTCCCCAAGGCTCCAAGCTAGGAACTAGATGTGGTGGCTCACACCTATAAATCCCAAAAGCCTGCAACAGGAGGATTGCCAGGAGGTCCAGGCCAGTTCTACATAGCAAGACCTTGTCTCAGAAACAAACAAACAAATACAGACAACAGACAGAAGTAGGTGGACGAGGCCTCTGGACACATGGGGATCTTACAGGAGAGCTGTGATGGGAGACACCCTGAGTGCCCTGGGGAGACTCTGCCAAGCCACAGGGCTGACAGGCACTTTTCTCCCCTGCTCCTGGTGACAGGGTGGCTGCCTTGGGTTGAGTTCTGGGAGTGAGTCAGGAGCTGTTCCAGCAAATAACCTGAAGATAGTTGTCGCGCCAAGGGCTGCTCTGGCTTGCAGTAGGGCATGGTGCTGCGAAGGGATGGGCATGATATTTAGGAACACAGCCTCCCCTCCTCTCCCCTCCCTTCCTGGTGCCAGGGATCAAGTCAGATGTTGTCTACTGTGGGGACACATGATCCCCAGCATCATGGCCAGAGGCCAGAGGAGGGAAGGTCGGTTTACCAAACATCTCCCTCGACATCACACATTTGTCTCGGGGCTTGTTTTGCTTGGCTGTACTGCCACTAGAATCTGGGGCTGACATGTCCATAGCCGCTCCGCTCCCGAGGACCACTCTGGTGGCTCAGTGAGGGGCTCTACCATTTGGCTCTATCTCTAGCTTTTAGATCTTGATTGTTGGGGCCAGAGAGGTGACTGACTCAGGGATGAAAGAGCTTGTGCTCCTCTGCAAAAGGAGCACAGTTCAGTCCCAGTGCCCATGTCAGGCAGGTCACAACCTCCTACAATGCTGCACCGCGGGGATTCCACTCTCTGGTGTCCATGAGTATGCACACACACACACACACACACACACACCTCTTGTCTCTCTGTCTCTCTCTCTCTCTCACACACACCTCTTTTCTCTCTGTGTCTCTTTCTCACACACACAACTCTTTTCTCTCTGTGTCTCTTTCTCACACACACTTCTCTGTCACTGTCTCTGTGTCTCTGTCTCTGTCTCTGTCTCTGTCTCTCTCTCTCTCTCACACACACACACACACACACACACACACAAACCCTTCTTAAAAATCATGGTTTCCACAGGCAGCCCTTGGAGCTGGCCATCACTACATCCTTCCAGCTTAGTTGATGAAGAGAGAGAAAGAACGTAGAGGCTCAAGGATGCTGCCCCGTTTTCTCTGGTGGGTCCCATCTGTATAGGAAGCCCCACTTAGAGCCTTTGTCTGTCAGCTGTACCCAGATGGTGAGCCAGGGAAGGCCTTGGAGACCTTCCACCTTTCCAGGATTTGGCTGCAGTTCTTCAGGCCGAGCTCAGCCCGCCCAGGTCCACAGGCTCATTCTTCTTACATCCACAGCCCATTCTCCAGGATCCTGTCTGCTGTGCACTCAGGCATCCACCACAGCCACGGGCTCTGTCTGGTAGCTGTGGTGATTCTAAAGTGCAGGCTCTCACTTTGACTCAGGACCCTTGCACCCTCCCAGCAGAGGGTGAGGTAGCATCCCTGCCCCCTGTGGGTAGAGAGGAAGGAAGAACCAGAGGAGATCTGTTACCATGACAACCTTGGTGCAGCCCTTGGGTTGACCAGGTGTGTCATGTGCACACATGCACACAAGCACTGTGTGCGCCTTGTTCCTTCAGTGCAAGCATTCTCAAGTTACCCTCAGCCAGCTCGGCTTACCCGCCGGCGGCTCTCAGTCAGGCCCCTTCCTTAGGCACCAAGTTTGGACCCCCACGGCTGCTAGATGGCTTGTAAACGCAGGCATGTAGAGCTGACTGTGCCCAGACACAAGAAGTCATCTTAGAAATCAAGACTGATGGATTCTCCCAGTCCGAATACTTTTGGAGGATCTGGAGTAGACAGTGTGGTGGGTGAAGTGCTTGAGGTACAAGCACGAGGGCCTGGGTTTGATCTTCAGAACACACACACACACACACACACACACACACGCACGCACGCACACACACACACACACACACACACACACACACGCCAGGCATGACGGCATATACTTGTAATCACAGCACTGAGGGGCTAGAGTCAGAAAAATTCCCCAGTCGGGCGTGGTGGCGCACGCCTTTAATCCCAGCACTCGGGAGGCAGAGGCAGGCAGATTTCTGAGTTCGAGGCCGGCCTGGTCTACAAAGTGAGTTCCAGGACAGCCAGGACTGCACAGAGAAACCCTGTCTTGAAAAACCAAAACCAAAACAAACAAACAAACAAAAAAAGAAAGATTCCCCAACCTCACTGGGGATAAGCAAGCCTAGCTCCCCTAGGCTGAGGTGGGGAGTGCCTGAGGAATGACCCCAGGGTGACATCTGCCCTCCCCACACGTGTATACTGCTACCCCCATGCTGGACTTGCACAAACCAAATGTCTAACATAAAAGTGTTCCTGGGCTGTGAGATGCTAAGTGGGGTAGCGGGACATCGGATGCCTGCTTTAGAGTGGGGCTTGCCGTGTACCCCAGGCTGCCCTGTACCCCAGGCTGTCCTGAACTCCTTCTGTGCCTTCCCCGGTCCTCAGAGTCTTTCTCCTCTTTTCTCCTTTTGTTTCAAGCTGTATATATTTAATCCATATGTGTGGGAGCACAGAGACAGGCAGACCCTGAGCTCGCCAGCCAGCCAGCCTAGCTCAGCGTGAGCCTCTGGCCCCCGCATGCCCACACCTCACGCACACACACAAGATTAGAAATTAGAAGGTGTGCTCAGCAAATCATGCCCATTTCTTAGAGATGGGAAAGTTGCCCACCCTGTCTCAGCAGATGGTGTGTTCTTTGGAATGGGAGGGGCTTCCCTGGCTGCTCAGAGTCAGATTAGTCTGTCTGTCTGTCTGCCTGCCACTCATAGATATACCAGGCTCTAGGCTTGTAAGCCTTGAGTTTAGTGAGAAGCCAGTTAGAGAACACTCACGCACACATATGCACGCATACTTACACTCATACATACACTCAATACATTTGCTGGCTTGATATCTCTCTCTCTCTCTCTCTCTCACACACACACACACACATACACACATACACACACATATACATATACACACACACATACACACACACACACACACACACACACACACTCCCTGTCTGTGGAGTATCCCTCTACCTTTGTGAGGTGGCATCTGTTTATACTTTGAAGAAATCGACCTTTAAAATCTTGGCATAAGCTGGACATGGTGGTGTGTGCTGGTCATCCCAACCCTCAGGAGACAGGGCGGGAGGATCTAGGCCCATCTGGAGCACACAGTGAGACCGTGTCGTCTAATGAATTAATGAATGAGCGAACGAACAAATGAATGAATGAGTGAAATCCACACAAATGAGGCAGATTGCTTTTAGCTGTTTGCCGCTGGGGTCAGGAACCACAGTCACTGTCACCTCTGCAGTCCTGGCACATGGACACGCCAAGAGTGCGTCTTGGTGGCACCTGTCTGGAGTTATTTCTATCTTTTCCTCACAGGCCGGGCACAGATGATGCCAGAGTTCCAAGGTTACCATTCTGACACTGACAGGAGCCCCCGCAAGCTTCCAAGTGGTGCCCCTGCCTGGTGGGTGGTGAGACCTTGTTCCTGTGCCCATTGACCTCGTACCTGACCAGCTGGTGTCCTCCCTTTACAGATGCACCTTCCGGTTCCCAAGCACGGCCATCAAGATCCAGTTCACGTCGCTATACCATAAAGAGGAGGCCCCAGCATCGCCCCTGCGGCCACTCTACCCACAGATCTCCCCACTGAAGATCCACATTCCGGAGCCGGATCTCCGGAGCCTCGTCAGCCCCATCCCTTCCCCGACCGGTACCATCAGGTGAGCAGGCTCTTCTGAGTGCACGGCGTGGGGGGATGGGAGTGGGGTTGGGGGGTGCGGCTGGAGATGGAGCTAGACTGGGAGATAGATACTCCTGCAAGGGAGAGTCACCTTTAAGTCACCACCCATCCAGGGTGCAGATTTAGGAGTTAGGGTCTCCTAAAGCACATAGGAGAATAGGTGTGTGGCCCAGTCCTGTAAACACAGCGCTCCAAAGGCTGAGGCAGGAGGATGGTCAGTGCACAGCTCCTCCGTGAGAGAGACTGTATCTCCAGAGCACATGGGCTGGGACAAGCTCACTTGGTAGAGTGCTTATGTGGGCCCTGGGTTCACTTCCCAGGACGTCATAAACCGGGCATGGCGGAGTGTGCTTACGATCCTGGAGGCAGGGGAAGAGAGGTCATGCCATCTTCTGCTTTGTAGTTAGTGAGTTTGAGGCCAGTCTGGGCTACCAGAGACCCTGTCTCAAAATAGAGGGAAGGGGGATTTGGATTCTGTTTGGTGTCCTTCAGTGAAGCAGGGTTCCCTCCCACTCCCTCACATGTTGTGATGCTTCTGAAAGTACTGTGCCATCTGTCAGGGCCGGGGCCATGGTGCCTCCGAGCTTGGTGGCTTCCTCCCCCACGTGTGACACAGGCCAGCCCTGTAAACATGGCTGATGTGTCTGGAACACCAGTCACCTTATGACTATAACAGGAGTGGTGCACTCCTTGGGGGTCAGGACGACTGTGGGAACCCACAAAACACTGAGAGTTCCTCTCAGCAAAGCCAGAGTTGTGCTGTCCCTGAGCCCTAGGCACGGGTCACTCCTGCAGGTATCCTCACTCGGTCCCCAAAGTTACACCTCCTCCTTCTCCAAGGTGATGCTTGACGCTAACTTTTTATTCAAAAGCTTTCTTATTTTTCCAGTGCTAGGAATCAAACCCAGGCTTTTACACATAATAGGTGTGCTGGCTGGTTCTGTGTCAGTAGAGTGTTTCTGTGTTCCAGAGGCAGCCAAGCTTGGTAGTGTAAGAGTCACCCAGGTGGTATGGTTTTGAAAGCACACGGGGGTCATGGAGAGCAGCTGAGGCTGGGCCCTGTGAGAGGCCAGGAGAGGCCACTGGTGAAGGTGCAGCCTTAGTGGCAGTTGACTGAAGGGGCCATGCAGAGAAGTTGAGGCTTGGCACCAGGAAGAGAGCCTGTGAGAGGCTACCGGTGAAAGTGTAGCCCGGGCTGCAGCGAGAGACCCCAGTGCCACAAACTGACCACCAAGGTCAGCAGCAGCAGTGGGGCCAGCCAGAGCCTAGGAGACAAGCTGTGTGCTGCAGAGAGAGGCCAGTCAGAGGCGTGACCCAAGCTCCTTGGAGGAGCCCAGAAGATAGTGGACCCCCGAAACCGCACATCCAGTGATTTACACTCGTGGGGTCTGGTTTTGCTTTGTTGAGATTGTGGCTCTGCCCTGGTTCTTCCCTCTTGGAGAAGGTATTTCATTTCATTTCATTTTTATTTCTACAGGAGCCCACAGCTGAAAGACTTTGAACTTTTTAAAAGATATTTCGGATTTTTAGAGAGACGATATTTTAAAGAGACTGAAATTTGACTGTGCTTGAGTTTGTAAAGACTTTTAAAGTTAATTATGTTTTTAATGTGCCACCTTGGGGATGAGTAAGAAAGGAAGGGTTGTGGCTTAGTAGTGATGTGTTTGTGTGTTAAGTCAAGGAATCAGTTGTACTAGCTGGTTTTGTGTTGACTTGACACAAGCTAGAATCATCAGAGGGGAAGGAGCCTTTGTTGAGGAAATGCCTCCATGAGATTCAGCCATAAGGCATTTTCTCAATTAGTGGTCAGTGCGGGAGGGCCCAGTACATTGTGGGTGAGGCTGTCCTTGGGCTGGTGGTCCTGGGTTCTACAGGAAAGCAGGTTGAGGAAGCCATGGGGAACAAGGTAGTGAGCAGCACCCCTCCGTGGCCTCTGCATCAGCTCTTGCCTTTAGGATCCTGCCCTCTTTGAATTCAATAGTGAACAGCAGTATGAAAGTGTATACCAAATAAACCCTTTTTTTCCTAAACTTGTTTTTTGGTCATGGTGTTTTGTAGTACCAATAGTATAACCTTAACTAAGACGCTAAGACTCTTTTCTCTGTCTGTAATGAGACACCATGACCAAGGCAAGTTATAAAATTTAATTTAATTAGGGGCTTGCTTACAGTCTCAGAGGTGAGTCCATGACTCCTGGTTGAGGGGCTGGAAGCAGGCATGGCACTGGGTGGCAACTAGATGTGCAGGCAGAAGGGGGGGTATGGGGGACAGCTGGACCTGGTGTGGGCTTTGAAGCCTTGAAGCCCATCCCTAGCGGCATACTTCGTAATTCTTCCTGAACATTCTACCACCTGTGGACCACAAATTCCAATACATGACCTGTCTCTAGGAGCCATTCTTACTTGAAGCACCACACTGGGTTAGGGCTCTGCCACTGAGGCACATCCATAGCCTCGCCCCAGTTGGCTGATATGGAAGCTTCCAGATGCTCAAGCTGACCTGGAACTGTTGATCCTCCCACCTTGGTCAGCTGGGATCCCAGCTGTGCAGCCCACACCTGGCTGGAATTGGCTCCTTTATAAGTTTATACATAAGGGAGATTTTTGGTTCCCAGTTCTGGAAGTTCAAGGTCAGGGAATGACATCTGGAGATATCCTTCCTCCTGGTGGAAACCCAAGATGGTTAATAGTATTAGCAGGAATAAGTGTGAGCACACACTGCACTTGAACACACACACACACACGTGTGTGTATATGTGTATGTGTCCCTTGCTTTGCCTTTGTGAACTTATTTTGTTTCCTACCATGTAATGTATGTACATGGGTCCTTTGCCCGGAGTGACACTGGTGACAGGTACAGCCTGGGAATCCGAGAGCCCAGAGCTGAGGTGGAGAGCCGACCCAAGGTGGTTCTGGACATGTGGACTGTGGGTTGTGTCTCCTGGGTAGGTCACGCCATAGCAGCTCCCCACAGCAGCCGCCCACATCTTCCAGGCTGTGAGGCCTGCAGTGATGGCCGAGGCCGAGGGAGGAAGGCAGTGCCGAGAGTTGACGGCACCCGCCGGCCGGCCTGCAGCCATTGACTTCATCAGACAGAAGCTGCTTCTTCCCAGCCCCTTTTCAGTCTGGGAGCCTCCCTGTTCTTAGCACCCACATTCCACACGCAGGGGCATGTCTTCCAGGTGCTGAACTTGGATGGGGCCCCAGGCCGGTCCCCTTAGAGGTCAGGGCAGTCAGAGCAGTTGGGAGGCCCCTGTGTGGGACTTGTTCTGATATTGTTTCTTTTGTAAGCTATATTGATGTATGTATGTATGTATGTATGTATGCATGCATGCATGTATGTATGTATACATGCATGCATGTATGCATGCGTGTGTGTATGTGTGCACGTATGTATGTGTGCATGCATGCATGTATGTATGCATGTATAGATGTATGTATGCATGTATGCATGTATTTGTTGGGAGTGGCATGTGAAGGTCAAAGAACAGCCTGTGGGAGTCTTTGCTCTCCTTCCCGCCCGCTCAACAGCTAGCACTTTTACCCTCGGGGCTGTCTGAGCCCCTGATTTGGTTTTTGAGACAGGGTCTCACTGCAGTGAGGCAGGTTCAGATCTCAGTATGTTACTCAGGCTTGCCTGAAACTTGCAGTAATCCTCCTGCCTCAGCCTCCCAGATGCTGGGATTTCAGGGGCAGGATTTTGTTTATGTAAAATGAATAATTCAGTCACTGAGACTGAGGGTTCCTCACAAAGCCCCTCCCACCAGTGCTTCTTGTCACCTACTGCCCGGGCTCCTGGCTCCCCAGCAGTTAAGACAGTCAAACAACAAAACAACAAAATAAGGCTCCTGGTTCAATATCCAGTGCTAGGTAGGGTACATGATTGTGGGATTGAATAAGGTAATTTTTCGTGTTATTTGTTATTTGTTTGTTTGTTTGTTTGTTTTTTGTTTTTTCGAGACAGGGTTTCTCTGTGTAGCCCTGGCTGTCCTGGAACTCACTCTGTAGACCAGGCTGGCCTCGAACTCAGAAATCCGCCTGCCTCTGCCTCCCGAGTGCTGGGATTAAAGGCGTGCGCCACCACGCCCGACTGTGTTATTTGTTTTTGAGACAGCATCTCACTTTGTAACTCTGGAATTCACTACATAGGCTGGCCTCAATTATCCTGTGTGCGTCTGCCTCCCCAGAGCTGGGGCTAAAGGCGCAAGCTTGCCTGGCTTCAGAGTGTTTCTCATTAACAGTACAGAGAAAAAGAGTGGTGCGTGCTGGGAGTGAGTGGGGCTGGGTTGGTGGGGCGGGCTTGCCAAGAAGGCCTGCAAGATCCTAAACTCTGATAACAGCATACAAGTGCAGTGGAGGCTGGAGGATCTAAAGCCGTGTGTCATTACCCCAGCTACATGAGATCCTGTCTCAAAAACAAAACAGCAGCCAGCTGGCTGCGACACTGGGCGATCACAGGTCAGGTGGCACAGTGGCTGTAAGGACCCTCCCCTCGCCCCCAGCCCCCGCCCAGCAGTCGTTGCTTTGATGTCCCCAATGCTTCCTTGGAGTCCCGACTTTGTGTCTGCCACATTCCTGGTTCTGCTGGGAGGGAGCAGGCCCTTGGCTCCTCCTGAGTTCCCACGGGCGCGTGGTCACTCGGTCCGTGGTTGACGACGGCTTGGGACTTGCTCTGGACTCCCTGGGCCTTTAAGTGTCACAACAAAAGATCTCTGTTGACATCCGTTTATCTCCATGCTGAGGAATTCCATTGAGCTTTTGTAAAGCTAGGCGGCCGCAGGAGGTTCGCCTGCCAAGACTTTCTCAGAGTTTCTGTGTAGGGGTGGAGCCCACGTGTTTACAAACACGCCCGGCCCTTCCTCTCCCAGGCAGCGGGAGCCAGGGTGGGGCAGGCTTGGGGAAAGGGTTTGACTTCCCAGCCTGCAGCAGTGGGCCCCGCCCTGCGCAGTCTGCTTGCCTAATTTGGTGAGCTTTGCTAGCGGGTCCCTATTGGCCGACCGGAGCGCCAAAGGCTTGGGGACCTCCCAGCTGAGGCTCCTCCCTCCATGGAGCGGATCCCAGGACTCCGTACCTTTGCCTCCACTCCACCCCCCACCAGGCCGGCTTCACTTTGCTGGGCGGCTCCTTATTTCCCAGGGCGGCTTGTTCCGCTGTGGTTTTGAGTTGTGTGTATGTTGGGTTTTTGGGGGGTGGGGGGTGGGGGGGGCTGTCCCTGCTTGCAGGGCTCCGCCCAGCAGATGAATGAGCTCTTTGAAAGAAACTGCTGCTTCGGCAGTGTTTTGACCTTTCTGTGAAGAGCAAGTGATTTAGGAAAACGGGGAACTGGTTAATCATTTGCTGAGGGTACTGAGGCTAAAGCAGGCTCCGTGGGACTACACTTATGCAGACTGCCATAGCAGCCATGAAAGTAGCCTGTGGGTCCTAGCACCAGACTTTTGCCAGGAATCCCTGCACCCTGGGCGCTGAGGCAGGAAGATTGCAGATCCGAGGCCAACCTGTCTAGCTGAAACTGGGAGCTCAGGTTCGCTTCTGTGACAGACCCTGTCTCAAAATTAAGATGGAAAGGCTGGTGGGATGGCCCAGTGATAAAGGAAGGTGCTCGCTGCCATGCCTGAGGACCTGAGCTGGAGTCCCAGAGGCCACATGGTGGCGGGGAGAGCTGAGGCTGTGCCCTCCCCTGCATATACGCGAGTAGCAAAGGTTAGCAGTAGTGACGTGAACGAAGGAAATGTCGGTATCAGAGGCCTGGCCCCCTAATCATGGATCTTTAGTACAATTCTACTTTATTACGGGCTAGCTCCAGTCTCCTGTGCTCTCAGAGATTAGCGTTTGGAGAGCACCCCAGTCTGCATCAGAGGTCTAGCACCCCACCTGGCCCCGCCCCGCCCCGCCCCGTCCCAACCCACGCCCAACCTTAGTTTCACTTGCTTGTGGTTTCAGTTACGCACCGTCCAAAAATATCAAGTGGAAAACTGCAGAAAATGAACAAGTTACAAGTCTTCAATCGAGTGCAGTGCTGCATAGCTCCTCCCCTGAGTGTGACTCGCTGCCCAGTGTATCTGGTGGGTGGCTGGATTACCCAGTCTGCACTGGGGGCTGGGGACAAAGCCCCATGGTAGATCATGGCATGCATCAGTACTGGGGGAGGGCAGGAGGGTCCAGTTCAGGCGTGCCAAAGACCAGCAGCGCAGCAAGTTCTGCCGGTAGGAAGGGAGGCGTGAGTCAGGCTCTGTGCTGTCCAGGGCTTCAGGTACTCCTCTGCACATGTGCCTCTGGAAAAGGAGCCTCCTGAATGCTTGTCTTCCTTCAGAGTGCTTAACCTTCCTGTGATCACATTAGAACTTGAAGGCGGCATTGAAAGTTCTAGGAATTTATGGCCACTGAGTCTGCTGTTTCCTGTCCCCATCTGCACCAACAGGCCTTACCTTGTTTCCTTTCCCATCTGACAACTTGGTGGTTTCTCCCCACTAGAGGGTTTAGGGCCCTCTGTGTTCCTTTGGCCTGTCCCTACTGTCTGTATGTCCTCTTGGACCATCTGGGGTGCTGCAACATTGGGTTTCCAGTCGAGCTTGGTGGGGGCCGTCCCAGTTCTCCTGGGATCCCAGCAGCTGCATCTGAGTTGTGTGTTCCTGTGTAGCACCACACAGGCTTTGTCTCATCAGCCTGCTGGGTACTTTTGTGTGGTCACTGTGTCTGCGCTGGACAGCTCTTCCTCCCCAGATGTCCCACTGGTGAGAAGCATTTGAAAACACGGAACTGGCCTGGCAAAGACCAGGGAGCCCAGATCCAGTATCAGACCCCCACGAATATAAGGTGATGGCTCCCCTCCCCTCTCTTAAGACTGCCTAAAGGTAGCTGATACTAGGCTGGGCTGGTCAGTGGTGAAGCCGAGTTCAGATCTCCAGAACCCATACAAAGATAGACAGCATATGGGCCAGCTAGCTGAGCCGTCCTCTAACCTGCACACATACGTGGCATACATACATATATAATTTCATATACACACATCATATACACACATTTTAAAAAAGAGTTCCTAATATCAGGGTGTTCCCACCTTGGGCACTCTGTGGTTTCAGAAGCAAAGTTAATCTTTTGAAGTAGCTTCAGGTACTTAAGTAACATGACACTTACCTCAGAGGAACACATTCTTTTTAAAAACAAAAAACAACAACAAAAAACCCATGTATTTATTAGTGTGCATGGGCACGCACACACCATGCTGTACCCTTCTGCCACGCAGGCAGGTTCAGGGAACTGAACTTGGGTTGTCTGTCAGGCTTGCCCGCAAGCACCTCACCTGCGCAGAGCACCTCACCTGCGCAGAGCACCTCACCTACGCAGAGCACCTCACCTGTGCAGAGCACCTCACCTACGCAGAGCACCTCACTTGCTCAGAGCACAGACACTCTTGAGGATAAGTCCACAGTGTCTGCCTCTGAAGATCTTCCTTCTCTGCCCTTTTGTTCAAACTCAGCAGTAAGTGGTGGGTGTCGTGTGGTTCCCACAGTAGAGGGACTCCCCCAGGATCCCTCTGGCTTGTCCCACATCGCCTGCCCTTTGCAGGCTTCCTTCTGGGTCAGGGCTGTGGGTGACTGCCTCGTGTTGGGACTTCCTAGAGGGACATTTGGATTTCACTTTTCTTCCCTCTCCCTAATAAAATTACATCATCTTTGGTTCAGCTCCTGTCAGTGTTTCCTATTGTATCTGTGTTGTAATTATGGGGCCCAGCCATTTCCTTCCTTGTACTCTGTCTCGTTTCCCCCCCATTGGGGTTTGTAATTCCCCTTTTCTGTGTGGTCCAGCGTGCTCGATGTCCTGCACCCTTCTGGCAGGCTGCTGCCTCCGCAGCCCGGCCCTGGCTCTAGGTGGGCCCTTCTGACCCACAGTGGTCTTCCTCCTCGTCTAGGACTCCTTGGGAGGAAAAGGTCCCATCCCGGACTCACATGTCTTTCTCTTTCTGGAATTACTCCTTTGCTTTATTAAGGAACATTCTTCATTTACTTCTTGAGAGAGGGTCCAGGAGAGGCATTTAAAAAAAGACCACCTAGCCAGCATGGGGTCCCTTTGGAAAAAAAACTGTTGAGAACTGGAAATTGAACCCAGGAGTTAGCACGTTAGACAAGTACTTGAACTCAAGTCCCTTCACTGCATGTTCTCGCTCATACCTCAGCTTCCCGAGTACCTGTGCCCAAACCTGGGGGCAGGGGGTGGAGAAGCAGAGTTCAACCTCAGGTACCAGTTCTCCCCAGTGCCCACAGGGTGCTCTCCCTGGCCTAGAACTCCCCAGTTACTCTAGGCTGACTGGCCGGTGAGTCCCAGGGACCTCCCTGCCTCTGCCTCTGCCTCTGCCTCTGCCTCTGCCTCTGCCTC
>NC_034612.1:32537767-32549042 GCF_900095145.1 Mus pahari
CCTCTCTGCCTCTCTGCCTCTCTGCCTCTCTGCCTCTCTGCCTCTCTGCCCCTCTGCCCCTCTGCCCCTCTGCCCCTCTGCCCCTCTGCCCCTCTGCCTCTGCCTCTGCCTCCCCAGTGCTGGGATTACAAGTGCCAGTCACCACACCCAGCTTTTTGACGTGAGTTCTGAACATCACTTTCAGATCTTCATACTTCTGTGGCCAGCACTTTTCCAGCTGTGGTACCTTCACAGCCCTGGCCCTGGCAGCCCTTAACCCTCCACCCCCAATTTGACACTACTGTTCCCCTGAACCTGGCAGTTCTAGGGTCCCACACTGGCCGTGAGGCTGGCAGCAGAGAGGCCCCGCTACTGACACTGTCAAGGTGTTGGGTGGGGCGGGGTATGCCTCCTTCAGATTTCTTTTCTTGGTTTGAAATCAGCTCACAGTAACATGAGAAGTGCAGTGGCGTTCAAAGCCTCCTTCAGCTGCTTAGCAAGTTCAAGGCCAGCTAAGGAGATAACCTGAGGCCCTAGAGAAGACTAGCCTGCTCCCTCCCCTGTATAAATGAAAGAAAGAAAAGAAAAAAGAAAGAAAGTAAGGAGAAGTGACTGCCTGTGCCTGTCAGGGGCCCTGGACACCTGGCATCTGAGTCAAGCCAGGATCCAGGGTGTGGCCCAGGCTGTCACAGGGCCAGCATGAGATTAGCAAGGTGCTGCTGGAACAGGCCAGGGCCAGGCTAGTCCCCAGGAGCTGACTGGCACTCACAGCCTTCAAGCTTTCTCATTGACTCCAGAGCATGCACACCACTGGGCCAACAGCTCTGAGTGTGTGTGTGTGTGTGTGTGTGTGTGTGTGTGTGTGTGTGCGTGTGCACGCGCGCGCAGGTGTGAATGTGTGTGTGAACTCCTCTGAGGTTGTGCTCGGTTTTCCTCTCTGTTGTTTGAGACAGGGTCTCTCATTGGCCAACAACAACTTACTGACAGTGACAGGCATAGGTTTATTGAGCTCTGCTCCCTGTATGCAGACTCCATCACACCCTCCAGGCCACCACCAAGTCCTGGCTCTCTGGCTCCAGGGTGGAGGCAGTCAGTTTGTTTGGGGACTGAGTCCCTGGTTCCCCACAGGGAGGGCTCTGCCTTCCCTGGAAGTAAAAGGCTCCTCCTGAAGGTGTGTGACTCCACTGGAACAGAGCAACCTTGCAGGCGCCTCCTCCGTTGTTTCACTGTGGTTCTGTGAGGAAGGCTCTTAGGGACGGGTTTGTTTTGGTTTTGTTTGTTTGGGTTTTAAAGGCAGAGTCAGTCTTGCTGCTATAGGCTGGTCTGCAGGCTCCAACCCTCTTGGCTGTTCACCCTTGTTGTGAATTTCTCCTCACTTGGCCAGGGATTCAGCGACTCCCGCTGTCCCAGTGGTCATTTTAGGGCTCTGAGCCCCAGCCACAGGATGCCCTGCCCCAGGCGCAGCGCTCTCCTTGTAGCCTGCTTGCAGGGGTGGTTCAGGGAAGTGGATTGAAAAAGCATGCTGTTCTGCCGTCTGCCCCGCAGAGGCTGCTGGGAAACCACCATTACAGACTCAGGACTGGAGCGCTCACTGCACATCCCAGCTGTGGCCACACAGGGATCACTCACTGCCAGAAGCCAGGCTGAGGTTGCCTTCTCAAGTGGGGGAGGGGCATACATGCATACTGAGCCTAGAGTCTCACATATGCTAGGCAAGCCCTCTGCCACTGACCACACCCCAGCCCCTCTCTTCTAGATAACTGCTCTACCACTGAGCTACGTTATCAGACTCTTTTAATTTTTTTTTTTTTTTTTTTTGAATGGGGAGGACGGGGGTCAGTGGGGACAGGACAGGATTGAGTCTCACTCAGTTCCCCAGGCTGGACTTGAACTCATTTCATATCCCAGACTAACCTTGAGCTATAATCCTCCTGCCTCAGCTGGACGACAGACCTGCAACCATCAGGTCTGTCTCTCGACTTTTCCTGTGGGCCATGAATTTTGCACGTGGGATTTTGCACGTGGGAGTGAAGGTGTGCATGACACCTCCTCGGGCTGTCTGTGCCCTTAGAACGGGCAGGGAGACTACATACACCCAGGATCGATGCTCTCCATCTCCTTGCCTTCACCCAGCAGCCCCCTACCCCACCTCCACTTATGTTGGGTGTCCGTGGCCTGTAACTAGGAGGTGTGCTGTGTTCCCTAGTGACTTCTCAGTCCCATGGTCACCCATGAAACTTGATCTCTCTTGTCTTTGGGGTAAACTCTGAGGTCATTATTGCCCGGGCCTGGGGCAGGATACCAAACCAGGGTGGCACTGCTTGGTGACTCTCCAGTGACGAGCTCTCGCCCCGTGCCATGTTTCTCTTGACCATGCTTCATTCCAAGTCTGGTTTTGAAGCCTGGCTCTTAAAAAAAAAAACTTCGTTTATTTGGTTGGTTGGTTTTAAGGCAGGGTCTTACTGTTATGCTCTGGCTGGCCTTGAACTCAGAGATCTGCCTGCCTCTGCCTCCTGGGTGCTGACATTCAAGGAGTGCTATGCACAGAGAAACCTGATTTTTGCGTGTGGGGACACTGGAGTAAAATCGGACTTATATTTTAGATTCAGAATTAAATTCAGACTGGTGTGGTGCACATGCCTAGGACACACACACACACATACACACACACAGAGACAGGCCATGCTGGGCGTTCCCATCCATTCTAGGCATCATAGGAAAAGAGAGAATCAAATTCAAGCCAGACATGCGGTGCACTCAGAAGAATGCGGCAGGAGGATGATGAGTTTGAGACCAGCCTGAGCTACATATCAAGACCCCCTTTAAAAAGAAAAAGAACCACAGAGAAAGTCATGGTTTCCCACCTCTCAGGCAGGGCCTCCCAGCTTGCCGAGGGGACTCTGTGTCTCTTGCCAAGCCGGCTGGGCCTACGGACATGGGGTGGGGAGGAGGCCAGCAGAAGTTACCAGATTTTTGAGGTGGTCAGAAGAGAAGAGAACATGCACGCTTAAACTAGAGACTTTAGGACTCTGTGTGGTGTACCCCCCTCCCTCCTACAGAAGGGTCGTGACCCCGGAAGGAATCCATCATGCCACCGGACCTCAGAGAGCTTTTGTTGTCCTGAGCAGCTCTCAGGAAGAGGGAGATGGGCCAGCAGCCACCCACGGCGTCGAACCCCAGGCCTGAGGGGCACTGTGCAGGCTGAGGGCAGCCATGCCAGAGAGTGGTGGCCCGACACTTGTCGTTTGCAGCCGCAGGTGTTGGTGGGGTGATGTGACAGGCTTTCTGCCTGCGGTCGGAGGCCGTGTACAGAGCAGTCACAAGGCCCCCACCCGTTTCAGAGTTTGATTACTTTTCCCTATTTGAAAGGTTTTATTTTTTAACTTTTATGTTACATTGTATTTATTTGGTGGGTGTGTGGGTGTGTGAGGGGGAAGGTGGCACCTCCTGTGGGGGTCACTCAGATTCTTCCACCACGTGGATCCCCAGGGTTGGACTCAGGTGGTCTGCTGTGGCAGCAGTCATCTTCCCATCTGAGAGAACCTCTCCTAATCACTTAGCTCACCACCCATCAGCCAGCCAGCCAAAGCCGGGGGTGCCGGGTGGTGCTGGCTGGTTCTCTTCCGCACACCCCACAGCTGTGCTGCCCTTACTGGTGGTAGGTCACAGTGGAGCTGATGGCCCGGGGCTGAGAATTCTATGTGCCCCCTCTTCTTCCAGCCAGCACACCTCCCCACAACCCACCTCACCACTCCCCCCCACCCCTCCACAGCATCTGTTTCAAATTCCCTCTTGTGGAGTTACTTGCCATCCAAGCCTGTGCTCAGGGCGCCATCTTGTGGTCACTTTCGTGCTAGCCTCTACAGCCAGAGCAGTGCGCTTTGCTGAAGCAGCTTTCTTGCTTATTGGAACCTCTTGGCCTGGGGACTCCGCTTCCTACAGCTTTGGCCTTGGCCTCAGAGGAGTAAAGCATGTCTGTCCTCTCTTGGGTCCTTTGGTTGTAACTCTCCAGCTTTCTGAAGCTGATCGCCCAGTGATGTTGCCATAGGGCAGAAATAACACCTCCATCCATCCATCACCCGTGGTGATTCGGAGACAGGGTGCCCACCCAGAGTCCTTCCTCCCAGTGTCTCAGACTGACTGTGTTTTTTTTCTTCTCTTTAGTGTCCCCAACTCCTGTCCAGCAAGTCCTCGAGGGGCCGGGTCGTCCAGTTATCGCTTTGTGCAGAATGTGACCTCCGACCTTCAGCTGGCCGCAGAGTTCGCTGCGAAGGCTGCCTCCGAGCAGCAAGCAGATGCCTCTGGCGGAGACAGCCCCAAGGTCTGACCAAGACTCCAAAGCAAGGGGTCCTGAGGGTGGCTCGCTGGGGTATTCAAGGTTGCAGCACCTGGCTGCTTTCCCAGACGTGAGCTTTACCATGGCTGGAGTCCTGTCCCCAACCCAGGACTTGTTGTTCCATCCACTTCGAGTGAGACATCTTCAGAGATTAACAGTCCTTAAGACAAATGACACATTTGTCTTTCTCTTCTACCCACCCTCTTCTTTACGTTTTTCAAGACAGGTTTCTCTGTATCATTCTCTGTTCTGGCACTTGCTCTGTAGACCAGGCTGGCCTTGAACTCACAGAGATCCACCTGCCTCTGCCTCCCATATGTGGAGATTAAAGGTGTGCGACTCGACCACCTGCGCCACCCACCACCCTCTTTTGATGGTACTGGGAATCAAACCCAGGAGTGATTCTTCCGCAGGCTATACCACCAACTCTCTTTTTGCTTTTTATTTTGGGGCAGAGTCTCATTAAGTAGCCCCAGCCGGTTTTGAACTTGTGACTGCCCTGCCTCCACCTCAGTAGTTATGACCTAACCCTAACCCTAACCCTAACCCTGTACCACCAGAGCAGCTACAATTTTTTTTTTTTTTTTATAACTGTGTCCTTGTTCCTTTCTGTCTGGTAGCTGATAGTGTGCTGGGGAGTGAGAAACTCCAGGATTCAATGATTTGAAACCTGTTTTCTCTCCAGTGAGGTGGACTTGCGATGTCTTCTGTTCCTTTCCTTCCTCCGTGTGTCTGTTTGCACACACTTGCATATGTGCAGCAGTGCTAGCCCACACCGTGTCTTTCTCAGCTCTTTTCCTTCTTATCTTTTGAGACAGGGTCTCACTGAACCTGAGGCTCCCCCTGTAGACTAGGCGGGCAGCCAGTGGTCACTGGGATTACAGTTTGTAACATCAGGTCTTTTATTACTCTGGGTGCCAGGGATCCGACCTCAGGTCTTGATGCATGCATGGTGGGCAGGCTCTTTCTGCACTTGGCTGTTTCCCCAGGCCCTCCATTTTGCTTGTTGCTTTTTTGAGAGACTCCAGTGGCTGAGACCAGCCTTACACTCAGATGTGCAGGGACCACAGAGATGAAGCACACCTGGCCAGAGGCACTATTCTGAGTTATTTTTGTTGTTGTTTGAGGTTTTTGAGACAATGTTTCAGCCATAACCCCAGGCTAACCTTAAAATCAAGGTCCTCCTGCCTCAGCCTTCCAAAGGCTGGGACCAGGTGCAGTCAATCCATTGTCCCTTGGTTCAGCAAGCATGGATTCCAGGGTGACTTAACTCAGCAGCCACTTTGGTCTGTCTGCATCAGGCTTGGGTGGCCTGGGTGGGGAGATTCTGTCCTTCTCCCTAATCCTCTGTCTTATGTGAACTCTGCCCTCCAGGACGAGTCGAAGCCACCGTACTCCTATGCGCAGCTGATCGTGCAAGCCATCTCCTCAGCCCAGGACAGGCAGCTAACACTAAGTGGCATCTACGCCCACATCACCAAACATTACCCTTACTACAGGACTGCCGACAAGGGCTGGCAGGTGAGGCCCTGGGAGCCTGGGCACCCTCCGTGCTTCACATAAACCCACAGTAGGGAGACGCCTGGGAGTTTCCCCAGGTGACATGTAGTGTCACAGTACTTCCATGGTGTGCCAGAGCCATTAGAGAGCTGGTTTCATTTCGTTTTGTTTCTGCAAAAAGGTCTCATGTAGCCAAAGCTTGCCTCAAACTTATGTACCCAAGGATGACCCCCCTGTTCCCTAAGTGCTAGGGCTGCCATGCCGAGGTTGTGCAGTGCAGGGCTTCATGCATTATGACTTCTGCCACATATATGCACATCATTTCATGCAGCAGATCCCGTGTGACTTCTGTGCACTTTATCTGTGTCAGAGGTGGTGAGGCCTCTGCTCTGTTCCTGACTTGATCCTGCACAGCTGTCTGTTTCTTCCACAAAGAACAGTGAAGGATTTTGCTGGGTGAAATTCGAATAGCAGAGGCTACCCTGTGCCCTACGCAGTCCCTGGGGGGTGGTTACCTGTAGCCAGGTCACTGTCACCAGTTCTCCCTCTGGTGGCTGTGACCCACAGATGTCTCTCTCTCTCTCTCTGCTACAGAACTCTATCCGGCACAACCTCTCTCTTAACCGCTACTTCATCAAAGTTCCTCGGTCCCAGGAGGAGCCTGGGAAGGGCTCTTTTTGGCGAATAGACCCTGCCTCCGAAGCCAAGCTCGTGGAACAAGCATTCCGAAAGCGGAGACAGAGAGGTGTCTCCTGCTTCCGCACCCCCTTCGGGCCTCTGTCCTCACGGTAAGCTCCCTGGCACTGTCTAGAGGCTGTTGTGGGTCCCGGATCACAGCAGTGGGGAGGCTTGGTACTGAGGATCGTGGTCTGTTCTATGGAGGACGACTTCCCTTTAACTCTTTGGCTTTTCTCTTTGCTGCTTCCCCCCCCCCTTAACTAATTTATTACTTTACATCCTGATCCCAACGTCCCCTCCCTCCTCTCCTCCCACTCCCTCCCTCTCCCCTCCCCTCCTCTCTCCTTTCCCTCCCAGTCCCTCCCCTCCTCTCCTTTCCTCTCTCCTACCTCCTCCCCTCCTCCCTGTCCCTCCCTCTCCCCTCCCCTCCTCTCCTCTCCCCCCCCTCCCCTCCCATGGGTGTCAGCCTGCCTTGGCAGTCTAGCTGTCGTAGGACTCAGCATATCCCCTATGGAGGCACATCTTCTCCTATGGAGGCACATCCCCTATGGAGGCACATCTTCTCCTATGGAGGCACATCTCCTATGGAGGCACATCTTCTCCTATGGGGGCACATCTCCTATGGAGGCACACCTCCTATGGAGGCAGAGCCCAGTTAGGAAAAGGGATCTAGAGGCAGCCCCTGCTCCTACTGCTGGAGAACACACGAAGACCATGCTTCATGGCCGTGACATATGTGTAGGGGGCCCTGGTCTCTCCCTGCGTGCTGTCTGGTTGATGGTTCTGTCTCTCTCTGAGCCCCTATGGACCTAGGTTAGTTGACTCTGTAAGTTTTCTTGTGGAATCCTTGACCCCTCCGGCTTCTTCAGTCCTTCTTCCCCCTTCGTTGGGTTTTAATTTCAAGACAAGATCCCACTGTGTGGGCAGGCAGGGTAGTCTTGAACTGGTGACTCCCCACTGGCCTTGCAGGCTGCACTGTGATACCCAGCTCTCAGACTCCGGCACTTCTTGATGCAGTCAGTGAGTCTGTGGGGGTGGGAGGCTGAAGGACAGGGTGCCCAGCTTTCACCGAACGGCCAGGGGCTGCCCTGCTGATGTTGGGCCCTTGAGCTCCCTCTATATTAATGGAGCCATGCTGGGAGCATAACTTGTCTGCTGGAAGCAGAATTGGATGGATAGACTCCACCACTAATAGCTCCACTGGGTTGTGCACCTGCCTGGCAGGTAAAGGCCATTTGGACAGCTCTCTCTGACCACGTGTGGTCCACAGGAGCTGGAACTTCCAAGGACAGCTGTTGAGTCTGCCTGCGGTCACCCTCAGATGAGAGACTCCTGACTAACATGGGTCAGGTGGCAGGCACTCTCAGGACTACAGGACAGCAGAGCCTAGTGCTTCTGAGCCTGGGGGGGGCTTCTCGGACAGGAGTGCCTGCATCTGCACCAGTCGGCCTCGTGGTCGTCTAATAGCAGGCTGGGGTTTGTGGAGTACGGGGATTCATTCAACAGCCTCATCCTGGCAGTCGGGGCTTTACCACCAAGGCTGGGCTGGCACGTTACTGCTGAGCTGCGCCCCAACCTTGTTTGTTTCACTTTTCATTCGGTGTCAGAGTTGTCCAGACTGGCCTTGAACTCACTCTGTAGCCCAAGCAGACCCTGAGCTTCAGATCCCCCAGCCTCTGCCTTCTAAATAGCAAGGGTGACAGGCCAGCGTTGTCACACCTGGCTACAAACTTTTTCTTTTGACATAGGCTGAGCCGCTCCTGGAGGGTGGCAGGACCTTTTGCCCTGTGTACTGCAGAATGTGCGGTTGCTAGGAAACTGTCTTTCCTCTACCCCCCAGCCTGTTCAATGGGCACCTTCCTACCCAGCCCCTGCTGAGTGGCATGGCAGTGCTGGGTCTCCATCACCAGCGAGAACCTTAGGGAGATAAGAGAGAAGCTCCTGCAAGTACAACGTGGGACATGGGGCAATGTGGGCGGGGTGCACCCCAGGAGGTGCAGGCAGACATACGAGGTGCACCTTAGAAACTGTTCAGCAGAGGTGTGTGTGTGTGGGGTAGACTGTCTTCATAGACTCACTGGCTCAGATGTCGGGCAGGCATAGGGTGTGTCTTCATAATTGTTGGGTGGGGTGTGTGTAGGTGGGGGGTGAGTGTGCCTTTACCTCCTCTGCCAGTATGATGTACCACTCTGGTGGGTCCCTTTCTCTTCTCAGGAGTGCTCCAGCTTCACCCACCCACCCGGGACTGATGTCCCCTCGTTCCAGTGGCCTGCAGACCCCAGAGTGCCTGTCTCGGGAGGGCTCCCCCATTCCACATGATCCCGACTTGGGATCAAAGTTAGCCTCTGTTCCAGAGTACCGCTATTCCCAGAGTGCCCCAGGTAAGACACAGGTTCATCCTCTTCCCGGATGTGGCAGACTGGGTGCCGCCCATCCACGTCATTGTCCTCTTATGTCATCCTGCAGGCTCCCCTGTCAGCGCCCAGCCAGTGATCATGGCTGTCCCTCCCCGACCTTCCAACTTAGTGGCTAAGCCTGTCGCCTACATGCCAGCTTCCATAGTGACCTCCCAGCAGCCTTCAGGCCACGCCATCCATGTGGTCCAACAGGCCCCCACCGTCACCATGGTGAGGGTGGTTACCACCTCTGCCAACTCAGCCAACGGCTACATCCTGGCTAGCCAGGGCTCGACCGGGACCTCCCACGACACAGCAGGCACAACCGTGTTGGACCTGGGCAATGAGGCTCGAGGTAATGTGACCACAGCTGTGTCCCAGCAGGGTCCCACCACAGTTGTCACTGTTAGGCAGGGTGAGCTGGGGCCAGCAGGGAGGTGGGTCTTGGTTACTGTCTTCCTAGAGTTTAAGACAGCGCGGCTTCCCCCTGAGGACTGTTCTGCTGTCGCTGACAGAGCCTTCTGATGCACAGGGAACAGTCAAGGTGCAGTCCTAATTTACTTATTTAAAAGACTGGTTCTATTATTATTCTGTGTATATGGGTGTTTTGTGTGTCTGTACCACAGTCCCTGAGGAGGCCAGAAAGGGGCATCAGATACCCTCACACTGGAGTTGACAGTTGTGAGCCACTATGTGGATGGCTTAACCACTGGACCATCTCTCCAGGCCGTCTATTTATTTTTAGACAGTGTCTCAATATGTATCCCTGGGTGGACTGGCTTCAGACCCTGTGTCACCTTGCCTCAGCACTGCTGAAATTACAGACAGACATCTCATGTGTACTTCCTAAGGACCTATGGTGTAGACACTGGCGATACACTCAGTTTTGTGAAAGGCGGCCTCAGAACTCTCTGGGAACTGGTATCTTTTGGTTGTTATTCCCACGGGGACTCAGTGTCAGTACTATCTGTGTGTCTAATGCTGTCATTACGGAGGCTGGCTCTGTCTGATGGCATAGGCTTGTTCTCCCAGCTCCTACAGAGGGGGGGCCAGCTTGGGCTGTGCAGCAAGCTGAAGTCCAGCCTGGGTAACTTAACTAGACGTTTTTAATTAGAGTGGGTGGGGTGGGGCTGGGGATGACCCTCAGTGAGGATGACCCTCGTAGAGACCCAGCGAGCATGTAGCCTTAGGTTCAATCCCTAGAACCACTAGGAACAACACTGAAATAGTAATTGTTTTTTTTGTTTGTTTGTTTGTTTTTTGGTTTTTCAAGACAGGGTTTCTCTGTTTAGCCCTGGCTGTCCTGGAACTCACTTTGTAGCCCAGGCTGGCCTCGAACTCAGAAATCCACCTGCCTCTGCCTCCTGAGTGCTGGGATTAAAGGGGTGCGCCACCACGCCCGGCTCGAAATAGTAATTGTGATCGTAGAAATGACATCCTGGCAGAAGAGGCAGTTGCAGCCCTAGCAGAGAACTGTCTCTCTCCTGACAATGCATTTTGCCCTGCAGCTTAAGTTTGGGTCAATTGTAGTTGAAGGTATAATTATGATTTTTTAAATTTTCATTTTGTTTTTGGTGTTTGTGACAGAGGCTCGTGGAGCCCGTACTGACCTTGAACTCTCTCTGTAGCCAAGGATGACTTGAAATCCTCGGTCCCACCTTATCCCCAGCACATTCTAAAGCCCTGTTGATTTAAACGTATCTCCAAGGATTGTCCTGGGAAGGCCTCTCCCAGTGCTGCCCCATCCCTATCCCTCAGCCAGCCTCGCGCTGGGCATTGGTGGGGCCGCGTGTGCTTCTGACTGGCTGTCTGTCCTACAGGTTTGGAAGAGAAGCCCACCATAGCATTTGCCACAATCCCCGCAGCCAGCCGAGTTATCCAGACGGTCGCCAGCCAGATGGCCCCAGGAGTCCCTGGACACACAGTCACCATCCTACAGCCGGCTACACCAGTGACTATCGGGCAGCATCACCTTCCGGTCCGGGCTGTCACTCAGAATGGAAAACACGCTGTACCCACGAACAGCTTGACTGGCAATGCTTATGGTGAGGCCCTAGCTGTTCAGCCTGAGCCCAGCACCGGGGACCCACCCTGAGGGGAGCGCCTGCTTTGCCAGTCCACTTGGTTCAGTGTTCTGTGCACCTTGTATGCCAGGACTGAGACCATGCTCGGGGAAGGCGTACCAGCAGGGTGACCCCATGTTGGCTAGGGTGGTGTGGAGGTCAGAGGAGGAAGTCAAGCTGCCCGTGGGTGCTGGTGGCTAGGTTTCTCTGCGCCCAGGCATGCTAGTTATTTTCCTTGTTGCTATAATAAAATACCTGATAGCAAAAGCAACAGAAGGAGGGAGAGAGGGAGGAAGGGAGAGAGGGAGGGAGGGAGGGAGGGA